>NW_005842383.1:428444-432549 GCF_000455745.1 Alligator sinensis | reverse complement strand
AGCAGGGTCCACCCACTCCTGTCTATTGTAATCCAGGAGGTCTCCAGTACAGGTGACACCAGCCAGGATCAACCTGTGTTGCAACCAGGGCACCTCTGCTGCCAGCACCTCCAGCTGGGCGGTCCAGAGGAGGAGCTCAATGAACAGGTCAGCGCCTTGGGTGAGTGTTGCAGGGGACCTGGAGGTGGAGACCAGCCTCCAGGCCCAGAGGAGGTCTTGGTAGAACTCCAGCAGCCCTCTCAGGTCCTGCAGGGAGAAGCCCCGCAGGCCATGGAGCTGCCAGTCATAATTGAGACCCCGGAAGTGGTGAGGGAAGGCACACCCCAGGTGGCCCCATGCCATGTGGCTACCGACACCATATAGCAGTTGCTGCAGGGCCTGAAGGGAGAACATCAGGATCTAGCTGTGGAGGCAAACCAAGCCCTGGCTGCCCTCCTGCAAGGGGAAGCTCAGGACCTCTGCGATGACCCAGTGCTGTCCTGGCCAGAAAAACTCCAGTGCCCATCTCTGGAGCCCTGCCAGGACTTCACGGGGCACAGGCAGAGTGTGTAAGCAGTGCCAGAGCATGGACAGGACCTGCTGGTTCAGCATCAGGACTCTCCCACACAGGGATAGACATCTCAGGAGCCCTGCCCATGCCCGGAGCCACTCCATCACCCTTGCCTCCAACTGATGAGAGTTCTTCAGTGGGAAGAGCTCCGTGGGGGACAAGTAGACCCCCAAGTACAGCAGCAAGCCCACACAACAGCGGATCCCATGGAGCGCTGGTGGGAGCGAGCCCACTTGCCACCTGTCACCCACCAGGTCAAAGCTCTTGACCCAGTTGACCTGGGCAGAGGAGGCTGCTGAGCATAATGCCTGGCAGCCTCTACCTGTGCCAGGTCTTCTGAATCCTGGACCATGAAGACTACATCGTCAGCATATGCTGACAGGACTAGGCGCACTGCCAGCTCCCGGGGCATCAACCTCACCACCTGCCTCTGCAGGAGAATGAGGAAAGGCTCCAGGGCCAGGGTGGTACAACTGGCCTGACGGCAGGCAGCCTTGCGCACACCTCTCCTGAATGGGATGGGCTCCACTGGGGTCCAGTTGAGCTTGACCAAACACTCTGCAGTAGTGTACAGCATCTGGAGAGCCCTCATGAAGCAGGGCCTGAAGCCAAGGGTCTGCAGTGTGCCTGTGAGGTACCCATGATCCACTCTATCAAACAGCTTTTCCTGGTCCAGGAATAGGAGGGCAAAAGACAGGCCCTCCCAGCATGCTAGCTCCAGGAGGTCCTGAACCAGGTACAGGTTGTTGCAGATGGAAAAGCCAGGCACCATGTACCTCTGGTCAGGATGGATCATGTCCATCAGCACAGACCGCAGGCGCAGCAAGATGGCCTTCATTGCCACCTTGTAGTCCATGCAGAGGAGGGACACGGGATGCCAGTTCCTCAGGTTGTGGGGATGCCCCTTCTTTGGTAGAAGGGTAAGCATGGCTCTCTAGCATGACAGGGGGATTTCCCCACTTCCCTCAGATTTGGCCCAGACCATAGCTAAGTCTGGGTTGAAGACATCCCAGAAGGCCTAATAGAACTCTGTGGTCACCCCGTTGATGCCTGGAACCTTGTTGCCAGGCATCAGGTAGAGGGTGGTTGAAAACTCAGCCAAAGTGAGAGGAGCCTCCAGCTTGTCCTGGTCACCCACACTGACTTGCAGGAGTCCCTCCTACAGGGTCTGACAGGCTTCGACATTGATCAGATCCAGGGAGAAGAGCTCTTCATAGAAGGCCCACGCACACTGGCGCATCTCATCTGGATCCATGAGGGGGGTGCTGTCACCCACCAGAAGGCCCTCTGCCTCCTCTTCAGGGCATAGAAGAAGCGGGACCCACGGTCCATCTCTCAAAGGAGTTGGACACACAAGTGGACAAACGCACCACAAGTGCAGTGGTTTTCCAGAACATGAAGCTCTTCCCACCTCTCCTGAAACACTCTGCAGAGTGACGGGTTGGTTTGGCCAGTGGCCAGGCACCTCTCCAGCTCCAGCACTTCCCGCTTGAGTTGCTCCCAGACTACCTCCTTCCGCTGGGTGTGCCCCAGAGTGTAGCTGCAGCAAAAAAGCTGGGTGTGCACCTTCCCTATATCCCACCATCTCCAATCTAAGGGGAAAGCTGTCCATTGCTCCTACCAAGCCAGCCACAACTCCCAGAAGGCCTTCCTGAATCCCACATCCTTCAGCAGACTGGCATTGAAATGTCAGTAGGCCGACCCTGGATGTCCAGGTCCTAGCGTGGCCTGGGCCCAGACAAGGTGGTGATCACTGAAAGGGGTTGGCCAGATGCCAGAGGAGTGGGCCTGGGAAAAGTGTGGCAGAGAGATATAAACCCAGTCCAACCGGGAATGGGATGCCTGCTCCTCTCCCACCCTCACATAGGTGAAGACACGGGGGTCAGTAGCATGACAGGCACACCAGACATCCACCAGGGATCAGTCCATGAGGATCTCCCCAAGGATGCCCAGGGTGGCCTGGTTTCACTCCCTGCCTGACCAGTCTCACACCTCTAGGGTGATGTTAAAGTCCCTGCCAAGGACCAGGCACTCATGAAGGTTGAGGGTGCCGAAGTAAGTGGCTGCCTGGTGGAAAAAATCCACCAACTCTGGATCCCTCACAGAGGTGTACACGTTCAGAAGGTTTAGGACAGGCCCCTGCACTTGGACCCAGAGGTGCAGCAGGCGGCCCAGCACCACCTCAATATCCTAGAGAACCTCTGGCTGCAGGCCTGGGGAGAACAGGGTGGCCACCCTGCAAGAGGTGGCCAAGAGGTGACTAAAAAAGACCCTGCCTCCCCACTCCAGCTGCCAGTTAGGCTTGTCAGCTGGAGTCGTCAGGGGCTCCTGCAAGAATACCATGGGATACCCCCACTCCTGAAGGAAGAAGAGCACCCGGCATCTCCAGAGACCCTTCCTGCAACCATGGAGGTTGAGGGCCATGATCTTAAATGACCTCATGGCTGGGGTGTGTGTATATTCAGCAGGGGCCTTGTGCATCTCATTAACCGGTGTGGGGTCTGCCGGCTCACACAATGCCCTCCCATAAGTATAGAGGATGTCTACAAAACTGTGGGCTGGCTTATAGATTTGGCTTTTGGGCCCTTTGCCTTCCCTTGCCAGCACCCTCGCAGTGGTGAGGACACTGTCACAGTCACCCCAGCAGTCCAAGGCAAGCTGTACCTTGCTGGTGGACCAGCAGGTGTAGTTGCAGTCAAAAAATGCAAGTAGCTTGCCCCTTGGGACTGCCGGGACTGAAAGGTCCACAGGCTCCACAGAGCATCCTCCTCTTTGTCCTGGGGTTCAGTGGGCTACTTAGGCACTGTCTGAACCCCCACCCCGCACCCTCTGGTAAGACCTCAGACTCTGGCTGGGATTGGGAGAGCTCTGCATGCCCCTTGGACAGGGGAGGGGCTCCTTCACAAGATTGTGGGGTAGAGGTGGAGTCCTGGGGGGTCTGTGCGGGATCCCCAACAAGATTGCCTTGTTAATCAGGGAACCCAACCCCAACCCTACACCTCCTCTGGTGTAGGACTGTGGGGCAGGCTGGAAGTGAGGTTTTTCTGGGAGGCAGAGGGAGGAGACCCAGCAGGCACCAGGGTGGCTTTGGTGCCTGCCTCAGGGTCCCAGGAAAGGGGACCTCCTTCCTCAGGGCTCACCAGAGTGAATCCCAGGGCCCCCATCTCCCCCAGATCATCAGAGGTGGAGGGCTCTGCTGCTGGACCTTCTTCTGGGTCAGCCTCAGCACCTGTCTGGGGGTAGGCCTGGCTTCTCCTGCTGGAGAGCCGGGTTGACCTGGTGTCCGGCATGGGACTTGGAAAAATTTCGCTTTGCTGTGTTGTGAGCGGTTGACCTGGACCCGCCGGTGCGGCCCAGAAGTCCGTATGGGGCTGTTGAGCAAGGGGCTTCCTGCATGGGCTCCTGTTCAGAAGTGTCCAGCACCCCTGAAGCCTCCTCTACTGGGATAATCTGTTTAATGTTCCCTGGGGGTGGGGTGTTGGGCGCAGCTGGGGAGGCCGCCAGAAGCTGAACTGCTCCTTCTCCCCATGTGATGGTCTTGGGAGGGTGGAGTGG
>NW_005842383.1:419720-428434 GCF_000455745.1 Alligator sinensis | reverse complement strand
GGAGGGAAGGAGTCCTCCATATCAAAGGGCTCCAGGTGCACCTGGGCCTTCCTCTTGGCTTTGTACCCAGAGGGGACCTTCACCCACTCAGCCATGGGGTGGTCCTCAGGTGGACAGGCTCCAGTAGGGGAATGTGAGGGTTGGGGTGGTAGGACAGTTACAGCGGGGACACAGCTAGGGTGGGGGGTCCCATTCCTCCTCCTCCCCTGGCTGTTGACCCCCTGGGACTCCACCAAATTTGTTTGGGGGGGCAGGGTCCCCTGAGCTCGCTGCGGGGCTGGTCGTTGCGGCTGGGGTACCAGGGGGGCCTGAGTGGGGAGGGGTGCTGGTGGTAGGGGCACCCCTCTTGCCAGTGGGGCCTGTGAATGCCCTCCCTGCCTGGCTCATGGGGTACTCATGATGCAAGTGCCCCAGGGCACAGCACTGGAAGCATCGCAGGTCCCCCAGCATATAGAAAATCTGCACTAGGGTCCCCAAAAAGGAATCATGAGGCAGCCCTTGGCCTCCAGCTGCGCTCCAGCTGCCAGCTGGATCATGACCTGATGATGGAATGAGCACACATGGCAGAGGCCGGGCTCTTGGCACCCCAGTGAGAGGACCACCACTGGAAAGATAACTGTCCCCAGGGTTTGGAGCTCGGGGAGCAGGGCCCAATTGGGGATATAGGGAGGGACGTTGCTGAGGAACACCCTGGGCCCCAGCTCTTCTAGAGGCTCGAGGGTGACGTACTCGCCCACCACCACGAGCCCCCTCTCCAGTGCCTTTTGTGCAGTGGCCTCCAAGGCAAGGAAAAAGAGCCCCTTGCCATTAAAGCATGAGGCCACTATGATCTTGGGGGCCCCCACTACCCAAACTAGGGCCTGCACCCAGGTCTCAAAGTGCAGGTTCTCCTACTTGGGCAGTTGGCACTTCACCCCATGCCTGTGGGTGAGTGCTGGAAAGGGAGCCCTGTTACCTGAACTGGAAGGGCCGGCAGTGGAGGGTCCAGGCCCCTTGGCTTTGGGTCTCCCCACAGCTGCCTGTGCATAGCTGCGGTTCCCCTAGCAGGGGGCCATGCTGGTGGGGCTAGGGCTAGGGCCAGGGACAGGCTGAGTGTAATGCACCTGGTCCCTTCAGGCACTGCTGGTCTAGACTTGAGGTCAGGGCCCTTGCCCTTTCCACCCCCAGCTGTGGAGGAGGCTGAAGAGTAGCCTTTCCCACTGCCCTTGTCCTTGGTTCCCAATGCCAGGAGAGGGGGCTTGGGAACCCTTCTGTGGGGGTCAGGCCAGGGGAGACCCCCAGGCCCTGTTGGTTCCCAACTGGAGTCCCACTTGCCCCTGCACCAGAGGTTTCAGGCTTCTCCACCCCTGGAGGGGGTTGGTTAGGCTCTGCCTCTGGGGTGGAGGCTGCAGGGGCATCCCCTTGGGGGCTTGGCTGGGATCCATCCCCATAGTGGGGGCTTCAGGAAGCTCTGTTGGGGCATCTGCCCCCCCCAGAAGGTTCCTGCCTTGCTATTGTTTCACATGAGGGCAAGGAAGACAGTAAAGAAAAATAAAATATCCTGTGGGGCTGGTGAATCTAGTAGGGGCAGGCTGGCGTTGTGGGGGAGAAAGGGGTAGGTAGGAAGGGGGCTAAAGCTCACTGAGCCACAGCCCCACAGGAAAAAAACCCGGGAGGCCTATACTTTGAGAACGTAGGGGAGGGGAGAAACACACACACAAGAGCTGGAGAAACTCAAGATAGCTTACTCAGCCACACAACAAACACCAGGTCAGGAGGAGTGGACCACAGGACTTACCACACAAGGGCAAAAAAGGATCACACAGGGATGCCTACTGAAGCAGATGTTAAAAGATGGCTGGGGTGGTGGAGGGGCTTTGTTTGTGGAAGATCTGTCCAGAAGCCCCTGAGGCCTCCAGCCAGGCACTCAGCAGCAGAGCAGTAGGCAGCAAGACAAAGCAGGATCAGATGCAATGAGGTAGCTGTGGGGAAGAGCAAGAGCAGTCAGTCAATTAGGAAGTAATTCATTGCAGGTGTGGTTTCAGGTGGTGCAGCAGGGAATCTGCCTCTCTCCTGTGAGGGGGCAGGGGCAGCAGCAGTGATGGTAGGAGCTGTCCAGTTCATCCACTCAGGGTGTGCTTCTGGTGAAAGTGGAGGTGAAGGTGGGGGTGGCCTGCCAAGGCAGCTAGGGCAGGAAAGGTAACTTTAGGCAGTGATGGTGGGGGAGGGGCCCACTGGCAGCACAGGCTCCCTCCCCAGGCTGTCCCCCAACTATGGCTTGGCCGTGGGCTGGGCAGCAGGCTGCAACAGGGGTGCAGAATCTGGGGTATGGTGCTGGGGTGTGGTGCAGTGCAGTTGGTCCCTCCCCAAGGTGGGGCAGCAGTGTGCAGCAGAGACTCCCCCCCTTTGGTGAGGCAGCAACAGCAGCAGCAGCAGCAGCCCAAGGCAGGAAACCGTGCTGCCAACTTACCCCCAAAAGCTCTGAGACAAAGCCAGCAGCTAGCATTAGCCAGAAGCAGGAAAAGTCCTGGCCATCTTCTCCCCAGAAGCTCCCGAGACCAAAGTTGCAGCAATTAGCAACAGCAGCAGCAGCAGCCTGGGACAGGAAGGGGCATGGCCAACTTTCTCCCAGAGGCTCCTCCCCCAGAAGCTCCTGTCCTGGCAGTCTATCCAAATGCCATGGGCCCAAGGCCCACCCAACTAACTAGTGGCTTCTATGGTGTGGGGCCAATGAATAAATAACACAACTGATTCCTTGGGACAGTGATGTGGCGGGGTCAAACAAGGGCAATGCAAAAGGGGTGCATTCGGGTGCACGAGCACCCCCTGAGCATGGCGGTACACCCCTTACAAAAGGGCACTGCTGACACTGCTGGCAGTGCCTGTGGGCGGTTGCTGCTTGCCACCCTGACGCCGACACTACCGGCGGCGTCTACGGGTGGCCTGAGCTCCCCCGCCTACCATCTCAGTGCTCCCACTGCACTCCCGCCACTCCTGCCACCGCTGTTGTGCTCCCGCTGCCACTGTGCCCCACCCCAGCCACCGGGGGCATGCGTCGCACTGCTGACACTGCTGGCAGTGCCTGTGGGCGGTTGCTGCTTGCCACCCTGACGCCGACACTACCGGCGGCGTCTACGGGTGGCCTGAGCTCCCCCGCCTACCATCTCAGTGCTCCCACTGCACTCCCGCCACTCCTGCCACCGCTGTTGTGCTCCCGCTGCCACTGTGCCCCACCCCAGCCACCGGGGGCATGCGTCATTTCATAGATTCATAGAAGTAGGGTTGGAAGGTATCTTGTAGATCATCAAGTCTGACCCCCTGCCTTGGGCAGGAGAGAAAACTGGGCAATTTGTAGCCATTATTCCTTGTTACCCTGGGGGGTGCTAGGGAGAACAGGGTCTCTCCCAAACCCTGCTGGTCCCCCAGGTGAGTTTATAGATGGCCAACAGGTCCCCCCTCAGCCTTCTCCTGCGAAGGCTGAACAGGTTAAGGTCCCGTAGCCTCTCTTTGTAGGGTCTGCCCTGCTGTCCCCGAATCATGCGGGTGGCCCTCCTCTGGACCCTCTCAATGCTGTCCACATCCCTCCTGAAGTGAATACAGTTCTCTAGCTGTGGCCTGACCAGTGTCGAATAGAGGGGGAGGATCACCTCCTTGGCTCTGCTTGAGATGCATCTGTGGATGCACGACAAGGTACAGTTAGCCCTACTGACCATGACCTCACATTGTCAGCCCATGTTCATCTTGGAATCAGTAATGAATCCAAGATCTCTTTCTGCCACGGTGCTCTTGAGAAGGGAGTTTCCCAGATTATAAGTGTGCTGCTGGTTCCCACTGCCCAAGTGCAGCACCCTGCACTTGTCAGTATTGAAACCCATCCTATTTTCATTAGCCCACTCCTGTAACCTGTCCAGGTCCTGCTGTAATCTGTCCTTCCCTACTAGCATGCCCACTTCACCCCAAATCTTGGTATCATCGGCAAATTTAAACAGGCTGCTTTTTACCCCATCTTCTAAGTCACTAATAGAGAAATTGAACAGTGCGGGCCCAAGGACCGAGCCCTGGGGGACTCCACTGTCCACTTCCCTCCAGGTCGAAAAACCCCCATCCACCACTACCCTCTCAGTATGACCCTTCAGCCAATTTGCAATCCATCTGACTGTGTAGGCATCAATGCCACAGTCACCTAGTTTTTTGATGAGAATGGGGTAGGAGACAGTGTCAAAGGCCTTGCTGAAGTGCAGAAAGACTACATCCACTGCGACACCTGCGTCCAATGCTTTTGTGACCTGATCGTAGAAGGCAATCAGGTTGGTCTGACAGGACCTGCCCCTAATGAAACCATGCTGGTTGCCCTTGAGCATCATCCCGCTGCTGGCCCATCACAGATGTGCTCCTTGATGATCTTCTCAAAGAGTTTTTCCAGGATTGAAGTAAGACTAATGGGCCTATAGTTGCCCGGGTCCTCGCTCTTCCCTTTTTTGAAGATGGGGACCATGTTGGCTTTCTTCCAGTCATCTGGCACCTGGCCAGAACACCACAAGTGCTCGTAAAGCCGTGCCAAGGGCCCCGCAATAACCCCTGCCAATTCCCTCAACACCCTGGGGTGGAGAGCATTTGGACCTGCTGATTTGAACACGTCCAGCCCCTTCAGAAGCACTCTAACCCAGTCCTCCCTGACCTTAGGCCTAGCGGCATTTCTCCTGAGTCTGTCTGGAATCCTGGTTGGGGAGTCCCGGTCCCTGCACCCCATCCCTGTCATTCATGGGGTCAAAGGTTCAAAATATGAAAATAAGTGCTCCAGAGGGGGACACTGAGCAGAGCCCCCCAGGCTGCACCCATGGGTCCTCAAAGGCATCCAAGGAGCTGGTGGATGCCATCCACTGGTGTTCTGCCTGGAAACATGTATGGACAAGTGAGAGGAAAGTGGTCCCGCAGTCTGCTGGCACCTTTCTGGCCAGAGCCTGCTTCCTGGTCAAGTACAGGGCCCACTTGGCCAGGGCCAGGATGAGGTTGACCAGGAGGTCCTGGGACTTGGTGGGGCTGCAGATAGGGTGACCAAAAACAAAAAGGTGGGGAGTGAAATTCAACCAGAACCTCAGGAGGAAGTTCTGGAGGTGGAGCTGGAGGGGCTGCAGCCTGGCACACTTGAGGGTCATGTGTGCCAGGGTCCCCAGAAGCTCCTGACGGCAAGTAGCCCTGACCTGCTGGCCATGGCAGGTTTTTATACTTCTGGAGCCAGCACAAGTGCTGGCCCCAGGCTCTAGCTCCCTGGGGCTGCAGATCTGGGAGGAGCCAGGCAGGGTTATTTTGCCCCAAATGTCACAATTTGCTCTACAATGAAGTGCATGTCCAGGCATGCATGCTGAGGCAAAGAGTCCTGGCTCAAATTTGCACAGCTTCTATTTGAGCTGCTGCAAGCACATGTGCTTGCATGTGGAGATGTTCCCTGGGGAGGTCTTATCAATACTCAGTTCTGCCTTCAGCATCTGATGATTACTAAATGCTACACATATGGTTTCTTTCTTTCTTATCTCTATTTCTTTTGATACAAAGACAAAGTAAATTCTTGATTGTTTCTTTCCACTGGTTTCAATTCAAATGAAAACTTTCTCCCTTACACACATCTCTTCATGACCCTTTTTAAATTATATTTGTTAATAATCTGGATGAACTGTCTAAAGTTCCATCTCCACCTTCTGTTCTGTCACCTGCTTCTATTATGCAATTGAAGCCCCCCAGTATTATCCACAGCCTCCCTCCGACCATGTAAACTGCTAGCTTTCTAAGCAGAGCCTTTCTCCCCTCGCACTCTGGTGGTGCATGTATTTGAAAACTTCTAATTCTGCTCATCTGACTGATATAATCATTTCCTGCAGTCTGCCACTAATGGTGTCTTCCACCTACTGTGCTTTCACCTCTGGATTCTTGAATAGTATTGATACTTCAGCCACTTTGTTCTCACTTGTCCCTGACCACCAAGACAATTCCCATCTTCACCTCTTCTAAAAATGTTTATAATCCCTCTCTCCTGGTATACCACATTCTTGTAGACAGATTATGTTTGCCTTTACCTGATTTAACATTGGTTCAACCTGTTCCCATCTTTTTCTGATGGGAAGACACTCCTGATGTGAAATGAAGCTATAATCAGTGCAATTTAGCTTGTGCTAAACTGAGTGTGCCTGTCCTTTTAAGGCACTGCTACTCGTCCCTTTAAGGCACTGATCATCTTTGCTGCTGCTCCTCTTGGTCATCTCCCCCCTCCCATTCCCCTTTGCATGCCTGTTGTTCTTGCAAGCTGCCTGATTGCTTTTGTAGCTAGGAAAGCTTCCTTTTATCCCTTCCCTTCTGTTTTGCTCCCTGCTTTCCACTCTGGGCTAAAGCCCATGGGAGGTAATGGCAGGAAGCTGCTCTCTGGCTCTAACTGACTCACCTCCCTCTTTATTAGGTTTCTTTTTCCTGACTTTCTGTTTCTGTTCTTTTTTCCTTTTTTCTGCTTGTCTCTCTGACTCTTTTCCTTGCTCCACTCTACTTCTGTTGTCTTCTGGGTTCCTTCCTTCTTCCTCCTCCCCACCTTCATGCCTTCTGATTCTTTGTTTGCTGTTCCCTCCTCCACTTCCACTTTGTGTCCAGTTCTCTCTTGTGCAGCCTCTCTTACAGAGATTCTGCTTCAGTCCATTTCCATTTCTCCCCTAGAGTCTTTCCTGTCTCAGTCTCTCCCCGCTTTTCTTCCTTACTGTCCCTTTCTGATTCTTGTGGTTCCTGACCTTGGTTGAAAAAGCTATTGGGCACCTATGGTACAAGTGTCCCCCCCGCAACTGTATTTTATGAACTCCTGGCACTCTGCTGCTGTGTGACCCATCCCTTCACACCTGTAACACACTATGAGGGAACAGTGTGCAGCCAAGTGTCCTTCCTTCCCACATCTGCTACATGTCATGACCCAAAGGCATGATTTTGTGTGTGCTTCGGCACCAGAATTATCCCCGCCAAGTTGCAGCTTCATTGCACGGGAGAGTTTCCTGTTACAGAGGAAAACCCCGGTGTAGGGACGAGTTTCCCGCCTTTTTTTTTTTTGCAGCTTCTTTTGCAGAGTGCATTGCTCAAGTTGCAAGAGGAATGCACGGTGCAAAAGAGTTCCCGCCACCGGTATGTAAATTCGTTCCCCGCTATTGGCTAGTTTTAAATTATTCCCACGTGGCAGCTAACGATTGGCCTGTTAGCCATATAAAAGGCTTGAGCAGTTTCCGCCCAAGCCGAAGAGGACTCCACATCCATCTCGTGGGGACTCTGAATACACGGCAGGGTAATAGAAACCCTGTGTGAGATTCAGAGGAGTGTGGCAACCTGATCCATCGCCCACCTCTTCCCGTCTTTGAGCGCAACTTTTATAAGACGTATCTACGATTCTGATTTTGGTGGCTCGTTCACCCAGAGCATCCGGAGCTCTGTACCGTGGAGCCTAGCAACCTCCACGAGACCGTCTGTGTTGTCTGTCTGTAACCGCAACTCAAGCAAGTTTTCCAGCCTACACCACTGCCATCTCGGTGTAAGTAAACAATCTTTTAAACTACCGCTAAGCGTTTGTGCCTAATTCCAGCTCGACGGCCTTCCCTCTCCGACCCGGCGTGCCCGGGCTGCTGGCCACAGCCCGCGTGCAGCACGGAAAAGGGCTTGGGTCGCTCCCAGCCCGCACACTACATTGCTTCAGTCGCCCATGGTATATTATAAAACCCCAGTCTGGCCTGTCTGGACCACTAATAGGAGGTGCTACAGCTCATCGAGACTCCACTCATTTGGGTTTAACACTGCTCAAGCCCTCCAAGACCCTGACCAAGTACCATAATTGTCTCTTACTTTCTCTACCCACAGAGCTCTTTGCACATATTTTTCTAGACACCTTGTATGTTTTCTGCCTCTAATATATCTGTATACATTCAGACAATAATGGACAATCATCATTCTTTCCCTTGACTGTTCTGCTGCTACAAACTTTAACCCTTTTAATTTTCCCTCTCCCCTTTAGGTTTTTCCCAAAATTTGTCATATCTTTCTTTGTTTCAATAAGTCAATTGCCATATCTTTTAGCTGGAGAAAGCAATCATGTTGGTGAGGTGGAAATTCTACCTGCATCCCCAATATGTTGAACACAAAATTGTGTCTGTTTACTGTTGATCCCTTCTGCACCCTGTTGCTGGTTAATGTTGCTCCCTGTGTTGCTCTTATCCATAATCTCCATTCTGGACTGGCATCTCATGGTGTCTCCTTGATATCTTTCTGCCATGCCACTCCTGGTGAGCTGACCTTTCATTGTGCTCTCACTGATCCTCCTGTCCCACTCCCAATGATCCTTCTTCAGCTGTTCCTGCTCTATCTGTTACTCTCCTCTGCTCCCGTTGTTCTTCTGGCCTCATCTCTCTCCCTGCTGTTTTCTTTGCCACTGCCTCTGTTGCTGTGTCTGTGGTTGCTCCTGCCTTCATGTTTCCTGTCTTCTTTTCTTTTCACTCCAGACCTTCATTTCTGCTCTTCATTTCTCTTTCCACCTCCTGGTTATCAGCCACCACTGCCATTGTACTCCTCCACTCCTGTCATGCTGAAGCTATGTCAATCTGTTTCTCTGTCCTTAAGGTATTGATCAGGAGATCCTGGGGTAAAAAAAATCCACGCAGAAAAAAAGCAGGACAGTGCACACAGCTGCAGAATGCACTACCCAAAACTGGAGCCTGCCCACTGGA
>NW_005842383.1:405764-419710 GCF_000455745.1 Alligator sinensis | reverse complement strand
CCAGTCAGGTTCCAAGCTGCAGGAAGGCCAGGGCTGCAGCTTCCCTGGACCCCAGGATTCCAGGTAAGGCTTCTGGGGCCAGCACATTGCTGGCCCCAGCCTCTGCTACCCCACCCAGGGTAACCTGCCTTATGCCACTGCTACTTTTGTCCCCAGGGAACCAAACATCCGTGCTCATTTGGATGCAGCTGTTAGACCCCGACTCCATGTGGTGCCCAAAGACTAGGGAGACAACGATCCAATTGCCCATGGATCCTCTTTAGCCAGAGCAGACAGGGAGCAAACACCGGCACACATTGCTCACAACAGCTTTATTCAGAATGGAGACAGCTTCAGTCCAGGTCCTAAAAAAACAGCAAACCCGGGACCTGCACTGAACAGTAGTTTTTTCCCCACATTTATACACTTTGGTTTATAGTCATTAACATTCACTTCACCCTCACTCTTCCTATGTTCCACCCATTTCACCCTATCTCAAGCTCCTCCTCTGTTTATGGTTTGCTTCATTAGCATGGAATTGCCTATGTATTTTCTTCATTTACATGTCTTTTTGCTATAAGCGTATGTCTAAGACCTTGACTCCTTTTCTTTGGTCAATGGGCAGACTTTGACCAAAACCTGGAAGCTTCTGAAGACTTCTTCACCAATCCCATTCACCTTTTTGTATATGTTCATCTCGGATTCTGTTACCCATCAATTACATGTTGTTTTTCACATTCCAGTCTGTTTTTCTGTCTCAAATTGTACCATCTTCCACATTCCTAAAACGTCACCTCATTCACAGCACACAGACTCACACAGATACACTTGCTGCTTTTTCCTCAGAAAATGGTTGACACAGTTAAGATGGTTACTTAGCATAAGCAAATGACTGGCTTAGCATAAGCATTCATAAGCAAAATCTGTTTGCCTAAGCATCTTGCAATATACTTTTAAAATATCATTCTGTCTTGTGGTTGCCAGCTCTGCTAGGCCACAGGTCATGCCTTTTATTCAGCTGCAAATCCAGTGTTCCCCAAGATCCAAATTATTGTCACCCTAACAGTGGCCATTATTTCCACTTTAACCATGGACATCACCACTATAAATGTCCCTCTTCCCCACAAATAACACACTTCAGTACTTCTTGGCACTCTGCCACCTTGTGCCCTTTCCTTTCACATCTATAGCATATTATATACCAGCAGTATGTGGCCAAGTGTTGTTCTTGCCTACACTTTCTACATAGTTAAGGCTGTCCAAAATACATTGTAAGCCCTCGGTGTGGCTCTACTTGGATTACTACTGACAGTAAGTGCATTATCTTGCCAGGACTCCTCTCATCTGCCCTCATTACCATGTGAGATCTCCATGATCCCACCCATATACCGTATTTATTGCTTATCTTCTCAACATACATAACTTTTTGTACATAATTCTCCAACCATTTTTTGTTTCCTCCATCTTGCCTTTTCTCTTGTCTTTCTCCTGCAATAAAACTTATCTCCTTCTCTCACTTGCTGCTGCATATGCTTCCAAGAATCCTCATAACCTTCTTTGCACCAATAAGAAATTTCCCAAGACTTCCAGTTAGGAAAGGTGACAAGACTATTCAAATGTTCCACTTTAAGATCCAAAACTTCAAACAAGATTTTTTTCTATAAATTCATATCTATTAATTGTATCTATTCATCATATCTATCCATCTGACTTCTCTGTTCTCCTTCCCCTGTTACCACTGCTCTTATTCTAATACTGCTGCTTTGTCTCTTGCTTGCCTCATCTTCTTTCTCTTTGCGGATCTGGCTTATTCTTCCCACTAGTCATCTTCTTTTCTTAATCACTGTTTAATTCCTCTTTCCTCCCTCCTGACCTCCTCTCTTCTTCTTCCCCTGTTCTTCCTGCCGACTGGATTCCTTCCTCATTGCTTTCTTTAATAAAGTCTCCTCCAAAACCACTGATCCCAACCACTGATCCCACCTTTCTTTCTTATCTTCTTTCATCCTCTCTTCCCCACCTTCATTCATCCTCCATCAGACTCTCAATTTTCACTTCTGCTTTCAGATTCATTTCTCATCTCTTGGTATACTTTTTCTTCCATAACTGTGACTCCTCTCTAAGACCACTGCCAGTGCTGTTCTGGGCTTCATGAACTCCTCTTCGTCCTACATCCCTATGCTCTGTGATTTATTCCTCACCCTCCCCGCCCCCCCCGCTTCTGGCATCACTCCAGGAAGTAAACTGGGCCTTTGCCCATCCACTTTACTTGATCTTAACAAAGGGGCAGCTGAGAAGCTGTGCTGCTGAAGGGAACCTACCACATTTTTATTTTGCAGAAATATGTATTTCTATACACAAGAGGGAGAATACTTGCTTGGTAGTAGAGACTTGATGATTAAGCTTGGCTCAGCCTAATTTTGAAACTTGACTCTTAGGCTTTGCCCAAGTGAATTTGGAAATTGGAATTGATTTGGCCCTTGAAACAAAATGTATCAAGTGGAGTGCCCCAGGAGTCAGTCCTGGGACTGGTTTTGTTCAGTCTCTTCATTAATGATCTGGAAGATGGAATGGAGTGCACCCTCAGCAATTTTGCAGATGACATCAAGCTCAGGCTGGAAGGTAGGGCTAGATTCAGAGTGACCTAGACAAATTGGAGGAATGGGCCAAAAGAAATATCATGAGGTTTAACAAGGACAAGTGCAAAGTCCTGCACTTATAATAAGAATCCCATGCCTGGGACTAACTGGCTAAGCAACAGGACTGCAGAAAAGGACCTGGGGGTTACAGTGGACAATAAGCAGGATATTAATCAACAGTGTGTTCTAGTTGCCAAGAAGGCTAACAGCATACTGGACTGGATTAGTAGCAGATTAAGGGAAGTGATTATTTCCCTCTATTCTGCACTAGTGAGGCTACATCTGGAGTACTGTGTTCAGTTTTGGGCCCACCACTATAGAAAGCATGTGGACAAATTGGAGAGAGTCCAGTGAAGGGCAAGCAAAATGGTTTGTGGGCTGGGGCACATGACTTATGAGAAGAGACTGAGGAAACTGCTTATTTAGTCTGGAGAAGAGAAGACTGAGGGGGGAATTTGACAGCAGCCTTTAACTACCTGAAGGGCGGTTACAAATAGGATGGAGCTAGACTGTTCTCAGTGATGGTGGATTACAGAACAAGGACCAATGGCCTCAACTTGCAGCAAGAGAGGTTTAGGTTGGACATTAGGAAAATCTTTCTCATTAGGAGGGTGGTGAAGCACTGGAATGGATTACCTAGAGAGGTGGTGGAATCTCCATCTATGGAGGTTTTTAAGACTTGGCTTGACAAACCCCTGGCTGGAATGATCTAGATGGGGACTTGATCCTATGATTATATATATACACACATATACATATGTATTTATAAATAACCATAGAATATATATATATTTTATATATATATGTTTCTACTAGATATAAGTAGGTGCCAAATTGCTGCTCAAGTGTGTTTATGAAACACCTGTAGTAAAACTTGCCCGTTCAAAAAAAGGTAACATGCATCAATTTGGGATGAACTGAGTCTATAGGTATTGTATGTAAATTGCTACAGCCATGTTTAGTTTCAAAGTTATTGTTTTCAAATTTACTCCTCACTTCCATGTGCTCATGGAGAGCAGGATCTGACAGCAAGGGGAGGGTGGAAAGGACTGTCAGGGGAAAAACACTGGGGAGAAGCAGAGAGCAAAGAGTTATCTTATCTCCCAGATTTATTTTTCCTGCTGTAATAGTGGGAGGGGGACAAATTCAAGGAAACTGCCAATCATTAGATTCTATACCGAGAAAATTTAAAGAAATGTATTACTTTTCCATATATAGAATCTAATTATTGGGGGCGTATCTTATAATCAGGGTCATCTTCTATTCAAGTAAATACGGTATTTTTGTATTGAGTCATCTGAGAGCCTAATACCTCTCTACTGTCCTTGATATAATTACATGTAAGAAGGAAACACTCTTTTAAAAGATGGGTTTTTATATTGTGCTCATCACTTTAGTGAAGAGAAGAGAATTTCACAGAATATATTGCAGGGAGCTTAATACTGATGCTGAATGTATGGGGTAAAGGATTTGTCCTGTTAAACAAAGACAAATGGATGTATGTACTAATGGATAGCCTTGGTGAGATGAGGGATTTTAATGGGATCCAATAGGTTTTTCATCACTCCCTAGGAGCAAGATCTTAATGAGTCCTTTCCATTATCCTGATTGTAGCCATATTTAAAGACATCTCCACTGCTGTCTGAAGATGAAACTTAAGAATTAAGAGGAGTGACTATCCTATCTTTCTAGCATGCATTGCAATGGCAAAATTCTGGTCTAGGTCTGCATAATTGTGGTGTTCTCCTGTGTCCGTGGGGCTCTCTCTTTGTCTTCAATATCAGAGTTGTGTACCCTTCTGTAAGAGACGTTTGTCTTCAATCTCTTACAGAGAGTGTATTAATTGGAAACCAGGCATTTGATTATCATCCAAAATTCTGTCATAAATCAATCCATGTATATTTAAACAAGTTAAATCAGCATAATGGGAAAAGATGTGCAGACAATTAAAAGAATTAACCCAGAGGAGTGCAGGTCAACACAATGGTATGAGCTATTGGTCACTTTTGTGATCAGTGCACTTGTATGGTTGTGGCAGCCAATCCTGGCAGGGAACAAAACTAAATCTTTCTCCTGTGGAAGCTTCTCTATTTTCAAAATGATCTGACAGTGGGACCCTGGGTCTTCCAAAATACTCGAGGCTTTCAAAGGTTTAATTATTTTTGTTATTAATTTGTATTGCTATAGGTGGAAAGCTGCTCTGTGTGGTTTTGTTTGCAGATCTATTTGTTTAATAAACCATACTATATATTCCTTTCTAATCAAATCAGAGCAGAGGTGATAGGTCTGTAGTATATTAATAATTTGATATTTTCTGGGTAGACAGCTTTTCTTAATCACTGACACAAGGACCTTGACTTACAGTGTTGTTTATGTGGTTGTTAATGGTTTTCCTAAATCTAGCCATTTAATAGAACTGCAACTTATGAATGTCTTTCTGCATTTGGAAGACATCATATTAGAAAGCGAAGAGTCAGGGATTCACACCTGGTGGTTGCTCTCTGTTCTTTCGTGCTTCTTCTGGACTGCCTTAGAAAGATGCAAGAGTTAGGTGGACTGATTTGCCACTAAGGCCTTCCTAGTCATAGACACATCCAGCTGAGCCCCTATCCCCTGCTGTTCCCACAATTTAACAGGAATACAGACAATGGAGCAGTCAATTCTTCTTTGTCCTACATTCCCTGAGTTGGTGTAAGTGGTCCTGGGAAATTTTCTAGTTCCTACAGAAGCTGCTAATAGATTTACAGGAGAAGGGAGAAAAGGTGATTGTGTTCACTATTTTGTCCTCTGCAGGAGGGTTGGTACAAACTCTTCTGTTTAAATATTACAAGGCTCAACTCCAAAAACATGTGATTAATTCACAAGCAAATATCCATTTTCTTTCATTCTTAAGGCCGCAATTTAGAGGGCCAAAAGTAGGTTGGATACTCCTGAACTGTGTGAACATCATGTGAGGGACAAAGTAAAAAGGACAAACCAACAAATAATCTGTAAAGGAAAACTGGGCCACTGAGTAATCCTTTATGAATAGTAATATTCTTTAATGTTCTTTTATTTCCTGTGGTTTGCTCAAGGTTGTACCATCATAAGCAGAGTGGAGCCCTGAATTCTTGACCTTTCCTACAATCACTAGACAGATCAGTAAAAATTTCAGCATAAATACAATGAGACGTTTAGCATCAGAATGAAAGGCCATCATTAACAGACCCCATTTTAAATGGCATTAAAAATACCACTTGACCAGGGTGGTTATTGACAGATGTTACAAGTTAACTTTGTGTGTGTTGCATTTTAAAAATATGTGCTCAAGAGACACTTGAGTAGAAGAGATCCCCTCTTGGTGCAAGGAAATAAACTATGGAAAGGCATGTAGAGATCAGAGCATAAGCAATGATGAATTTGCTGTAATTCACAGTATTACATTCTCCTGTGATGTGCTGTTGTAGGTAGTTGGAATGCATGTGCCTGTGGTGGGGGAGATTCCTAGGTCAGAATGAGCACTGTGGCTTTTTTCCCTTTATATGAGGTTTTAAGATCTGCTTTGTGCCTCTTTTTTAATGTGCTAACTGCCCACACAGGAACAATGAGATATTAAGTCAATAAGGAATGAACCATGGGCGTATCCTGCAGACAGAAGTGAGTATTTTAACTGAGTGTTCTAGCATGCTTTAATGTAATGCACATCAGCTGGAAAACCCTAGCAAGCATATGGCCATTATAAAGGCCACTCAATGCTTTGGTTCTGAATAATTTTAAGCACTCTGGTTATTTAGTGCAGATGCTTCTGTTCATGTGGTACCTTTAGGATAGAGCTATAGTCATTGAACTTTTGACCCACAATTTCCCTTATGTAATGTAGTGTACATCAAGTGCACCAGCTTGGGTTATAAAATAAGCTGGAATAATAATTGGCTTGTTCAGTACCTGATGAAATATGCTTTTCCTCAAGGGGTTCCTCTTTGTCTTTGTCAGATTGTCTTAGAACTTGAAAATATTTTCTGCCTTAACTGCCACCACCTTTTTGATTGAAGAAGACTTGGCATTTCACATAGCCTGTTAAAACCTTTCTTTGCCATAAGTTTAACTGTGGAGTAGTAAAAGGCTTTTACCTTCTATGGTTTGGGAATAACACTCTTGGAAATCTCTCTGTCCCTGCTACCCTTAGAAACAATAGGATGGGATTTTAAATATCATTCCCCATAGCAGCATGCACATGCTCAGTGTGTGGGGGCTTCTGTAGGGTAGTGCACTGAAAATGTTTGCTTGCTTGGTGTCTTCATAAACATGCATGTCATTTGCGCCACTTGGTCCTCATTGTTTTGTTTAGCAATATCCTGAAAAACAACTTATGTTTTTCATATTGTTTCTTAAAAAGCGTAAAAAAATATAAATATTTCTGCTCAGTCAAAGTACACGTCAGAATGAGCTTTTTGTATATAGTTTTAGCGAATGAAGAAACTTCTGCTCTCATTTATAACAGAGTTGATGTGCAATAACTCCACTTTTTTCATTTACAGTTACAGTGTTGCTAAATCTCATGATATTTGGTGTTGTTCTTTAAGTCTATGCTTTGGGAACGTGAAAAACATAGCTCTTATCAGGGACCAAGGGCAAGGGCAGTGGGAAGGGCTCCTCTTCATTCTCCTCCACAGATTGGGGTGGGAAGGACAAGGGCCCTGCTCCCAGGCCTAGACCACTAGCATCTGAGGGGACCAGGTGCACTATCCCAGCCAGCACACTCACTCAGCCTGTCCCTGGCTCTAGCCCTGGCCCTGTTGTGGGAGAAAATTCCCTGGAGTTCGTTGTTTAGCTGTATAGGAACTAGGCAACACACATAAAGGGTTAACTGCAGTTTATTTGCTTGAGCAAAGATCATAAGCCAGTAAAGAGGCAAAATGGCCTTAACTTAAGGGTGGGGCTGTCTTTTATACCTTTTCTAACAAAGAAAACTACAAGGTTATTAAATATGCAATACTTATGGTGATTATCTTTTTATATGGTGTATTATACAGTTCCATAGTAACACTACATTAATCTGTTATAGCTAGTACTTTTCTAGAAGCAAAAGTTACGTGTTATCTTACACATTTTAGTCTGTTTTCCTGTCCTCGGCCGTATCATCTTCCCTTCTTCTGGGCCCCCCTTATCTTATTTAGCTCCATGCTGTAACTGGTCTTCAGTGCAAAGATCTATATAGATTTACGTCCATTGTCTTTTCTCTCAGAAAATGGTTGACACAGTTAAAATGGTTATTTAACATAAGCAAATGGCTGGCTTAGCTATCATTTTGCCTTGTGGGCAGGAGCATTGCTCAGGCACCGGTCATGCCTTATATTTAATAATCTAAATTATTGTTAACCTAACAGTATGCTATCAAAAAACTATTTTATTTCAGGGTAATAACAAACTTGCCCATCACAGTCCAGAGGAAGTTTTGGAACACACTTTTAAATATTTAAGCTCTAGTGGAGTTAGGTTTTGATGATTGTTGCTGGATATTTGTACGAACTGACTATGCATTTTTACTTGTCTTTGCATAAACTGTTGTTTCAAAGAACACAAACACTGAAAATAACATAACAGGCAGACTATAGTTATAACTATTCTAATTATACTTAGTACAAAAGATTTAAGTCATCCCGTAAGGGAAGGGAACTAACCAATAAGCTAGCTAAGAGATGTATCTTTGGGGATTTTAGCTATATCTTCGGCGTTTTGGATATGTACAGCTGTATCTTTGAGGTGGGTTTGAACTATGGTAAAAGAGCTGTTAATCTATACACAACATTCTGGTCTGATAATTGCGCAAGTCCCTCTCTGGGTAGCGAGGAGGAAATCAAGGGCTATGCGATTTTGAATTACCATTTGTTGGAGTTTTTCTTGGGCGTTAGCTAAAGCTGCGATAGCTTTTGAAAGCTCTTTGTGGTCTTCACTGTATTCGTGAGCTATGATTTTTATTACGGCTTGGAGGCGTAATACATACTTTCTAAGACACACAGTGCCTATTCCTGGGAGCATACCTGTAAAGGAATACTTAAGTAATACTCCCTTGGTAAGTTGAGCTGTTTGATTTACTATATCACGGCTTTCTTGCAAATTCTTCTTCTTTCGACACCTGCCCTGTGGAAGGTGCGTGGTGAAGGATGTAGAGGGTTTTAGCAGTGCCGGATAGCAGATACCTTTTCCTCTGGTGGGGATTTTATAGTAGGCGTAAGAGCCACAGACCCAATATTGTTCTTCTAAAGCGGTGAGACTTGAATACTTGGGAGGTATACAGCTACTATTTTCTAATTCTAGCATTCTTCATTTACCTTTTGATTTAAAGGAAGGATTTCCAGTTTCATTGAAAAAGCACTGTCCCCGAGAGGTATCATGGTACGAACAATACCACAGGGTATTCTTTAAATTGGGGAGAGGTTTGCATTCAGGATTAATGCCATTGGTTAAGTTTTTCTTGCTGTAAAAATCATTGTAAGAGCTGCAAAAAATAGGAGTTTGTGTATGATTATTACGCTAATTTCTTCCAGTAGAATCAGTATAATAATGACAACATGTGCTAGTACCTAAGTTTAGACAGGAACTTCCTGAACAGTTTACGTAGAAGTACTAATCCCCAACTACTGGCACAACTAAGTAGTACTCTCGTTTATTCTGTTCCTAAGTTTTGTTAGGGAGAATTGGGGTCACTAGATGGATTCAGGAGTGATTCTACTGTTTCTAAGGGGGTAGGAATCATAGGGATTCCTCCTTGAGCTTGGAGAGGGAGATGGCTACATGCCCAGCAGTTACTGCGGTTTTCTGCTTTAGCAGCCTGTGTAATATACTGGAGGTAAACGTTGTTATTAGACTGGAGATAAAGGTTGTTACTGGATGTAGGTGGGGTAAGACTAGTAGGCGAGACTGGCGGAGTTTTTTTAACAAATTGAAGGTGAACTTCGGTTTTGAAAATATGGGCCCTCTTTGCAAAGCATTGGTAAATTGGGTGTTCAGGTTTTACACAATACTCTACTCCAGAGCTATCTACTACAACTTCCAGTACTTGGCAGCACTGTGAAGTGGGGTACCAGTGAGCCATGTTGACATGTACTGTGGAGCTCGTCTAGCTCCTTTTTGAGTTCTGGCATTTACAGCAACTGGTGTTAGAACTTACGCCTTTGAGAGAGAAAAATTAAGAATATTATGATTATAAAATCCATATTATAGTAAAAATGATTACAAATAATATAAGCAACCCTGTAGCTCTGGTAATTACTCTGTGGAAGCAAAGGATAGCTGAGGCCTCAGGGGGGAGAGAGAGATTCTTTAGATAAAAGGAAGACGACCCTTAAAGCTGTCTTGAAGGACAGAAAACAGATAGCCCTGAGGCGGGAAAAGCTAGTCAGGAAACTTTTCGTCTTGAATCCATAAAAGGTTAATTGCCCTTGTTGTAAGGCAGAGAGCCAGGGGGGAATCTTTTCTTTAACTGTCTCTCTCTGATAGCTATCGAAATAAAGTTTCTACCTGACCTGATTTCAGATTCTACAGCGTGTTTTTTCCACAACAGCCTTTTTTAGGACAGGTAACAGTTTTGAAATGTTTGGTTTTGAAGGTGTCTAAAGGACACTGCACTTAAAACTCGGCTTTTTTTGAGGGGGTTTGGCAGTATTTCAAAAGGGTAATAGTTCACCAGCAAACTTTGGTCAGTTTGAGTTTTATGCCTGAAAGTGGACTACTAGTTCATGAACCATTTGATGTTTCATCTGCTTCTGGTCTACTCTTGTCGCTGTCAGGTAGACAAGCGGTGCTTCTGCGAAGTCCGCAGTCGTCTTCTTCTGGCTTCCCCTTTTTCAGGTCGGGGAAGCTTGTGTTGGAGCCGATCCTGAGCTCTGGTGAAACTCCTGTCTTCTTTGTACGAGTATAATGAATCCAGTTGTCTTTTTCTGCTACTTTTACAGTGGTGTGGGAAGTGAGGAGGACTTGATAAGGTCCTTGCCACCTCGGTTTAAGAGGAGACCGTTTTCAAGTTTTTACGTACACCCAGTCTCCAGGCTGGATGTGATGTGCTGGAACATCGACAGGTAAGGGTTGGCTTAAAGCAGTATACCTATGGAGAGATTTTAACTGAGACTGTAGAGATAAAATATAAGAAGTGAGTTTTTTATTGCCTAAAAGAGAGGAAGTGTGAGCCGGTAATAAAGGGGAATGTTGGGGAACAGGGTGTCTAAACAGTAGCTCGTAAGGGCTGAGCTTTAGTTTTCTCCTGGGGGTAGTTCTGATGGATATAAGAGCTAGTGGAAGAGCCTTAGTTTATTTTAACCCGCTCTCAGTGCAAAGCTTTTCAATCTTTTGTTTTAGGGTCTGATTTATTCTCTTTACTTGTCCTGAGTATTTAACAGTGGATTTACAGAACTGAAGCTTGCTTGGTGTCACCTTGTGGCCTTTGGCGGCTAGCATAGTGAGTAAGACGATGGTGTCCTGGGTACATGCTTCTGATGAGGTAGAGCATAAGAGCAAATCATTTACGTATATTAGGAGGGACGAGGAGTTAGGAAAAGTAACATCTTGTAAATCTTTGTGAAGAATTTGAGAAAAAATGCTGGGAGATTCTACATATCTTTGGGGTTAACTTGTCCAGGTTAGTTGAGAAGAACTCCAGGTGAAGGCAAAAAGATATTGGGATTCAGGGTGGATGGGGATGCTGAAGAAAGCAGAACAGAGGTCTACTACTGTATAAACAGCAATGTCAGGGGGTATTGCAGTTAAAATAGTATTGGGGTTAGGAACGACCGGGTGTCGAGGAATGACATACTTATTAATTTGTCTGAGGTCTTGAACAAAACGATAGACAGGCTTTTTGTCTGGACCAGGCTTGGGTTTTTTTACTGGAAGTATGGGAGTGTTACAAGGGGACTGGCAGGGAATCAAAATTTCTTGTTTAAAAATTCCTTGTTTAGAAAAATCTTCAATTAAAGGCTTGAGTCCCTCAATAGCTTTTGCTTTTAAAGGATACTGGGGTACTTTAGGTGGCTCGAGATTGGTGCGAATTAGAATTTTGACAGGATCTGCAGATTTTAGGAGTCCTACTGAGCTGGAGGTGAGGCCCCAAAGTTCTGGGGGTACCTTTTCTTTTAGGACAGACGGGAGAGATTTTAAACTTGGGTCCTGGATCAGTATAAGGACCGCAGCCAATGTAGGGATTTGAGAGGACGGGAATGTTAAGATAATTCCATAGGACAGACGGGAGAGATTTTAAACTTGGGTCCTGGATCAGTATAAGGACTGCAGCCAATGTAGGGATTTGAGAGAACGGGAATGTTAAGATAATTCCACTGGGTGGACACTGTATGGTGGCACGTAGTTTGCAGAGAAGGTCTCTTCTTAGAAGGTTGACAGGACTATTGGCTAAGAGGAAGGAGTGTTTTGCTGAAAGAGGACCATCTCTTGATGGAATATCTCTTGATATTAACAGTTTGAGAAAAGGGACAACGGAAAGGTCTGCCCTCGATACCCATAACTGTGACTTGTTTCCCGCTTGGGGAAAGGTGTTCTTTGGAAATACTGGAAGAAGTTGCCCCTGTATCTAGCAGGTACTTGTAAACGTGTCTTTTTATTTTTAAGGGTATCAGGGGATTTTGAGTATTGCAGTTTAGGGTGATTTCTTTGGGTAGGACAGAGGAAAGTTGTAAAAGATGGTATGTAGAATCTCCCTCATCGCGTCAGTCATTAAATTGGTTTTGAGCAAAATCTGGGGTAACAGTAGTGAACTGAGGGTTCTTGAATTTTTGGTTTTCAGGGTTATCACTTGGGGGGGTATCTGGATCTTGCCTAGATATGCCATTAGGCATGGGGTGGTTTTGATGCTGCTGATTGGCTAGAAATTGGTCAGCACGGCGTAGTACTTGGGTCTTCCCGTCTGAGGTTAAAAGGCTTTCGAGAAGCTGCATGATATCTGGCCAGGAGGGGTTATGAGTCATGAAAATGGTTTTGAAGCACCTTAGAACTACTTCGGGATCATCTCTGAGCCTGGGGGTGTTTTCTTGCCAGTTAAAAAGGTCGATGGTGGAGAACGGAGTATGTGTCCAGTGACTGATAATGTCTCCACCTGCGCCGGGCACAGGGTATTCGTTGTCGGGTACGATTAGCTATGGGAGTCGGATCAGTGTTCGGGGAGGTTGAGTCTGGAGAGGGATGCCTTGATCCATCTACAGGCTAAGGACTTGGGTGGTCGCCAGGAGGCAGTCGGGGTGATGCCTCCCCACGATTTCCCGTGTCCCCTGACGGCATGGGAATGAACGGATCAGGTGGGATAGGGGGTCTGGACATGGGTCTATAATCATCTTCTGAATATAAAGGTGGTGCGGAGGGTTTTGGACATTGAAGGGGAGCTAACAAATTTGGGGAAGGTACAGGGGTCGGGGTGGCTAAAGGCTTTGATCGCTTACTAGCAACATTGTCCCATAAATACCAATAATTCATTTGGCCAGGGCAGAGGTCCTCCAAGATCTTTCGTAAGGCAGCCAGGCGATTTAGGTCAAATGATCCATTTTCTGGCCATTGTCTTCCCAAATCTGACTGAGACGTATAAGATGTCCAATTAATTAAACAGAGTTCTGCCATATGAGACTTGGACAGTTCTGCCCGTCCCTCCAAATGTTTTCAATTCCTGATCATATAATTAAGGGATGAATCGGGAATAGCTTTTCCTTTCTCTAGGTCGGAACCCATGATTATATCTAAGTACCAGCAGTTTTATTCCCTAAGTTTTACCTGTCTAGAAGCTGTTTTGTCCACGTACAACAACTGGTGTTCTCGAAACCCACTGGCTTTCTCTGTGAGGAGGGATGTCTTGAGTCCGAGACCCTAGTCATTGGCCGTTATAACAGCATTTCTACTTTATATCCATGTCTTTTGCCTTTCGACCAGGCTGCCGCTCTAACAGCTTTTAAAGTGGCAGACGGATACCCTTGGACTGCTCTCAAAGTCCTCTAGAGGAATAAAGATGGGACTCGAACCCACAATCAAACGGAAACAAGACCAGAGTCCTCTAAAGGACTAACCAGAAACCAAAACCCTGGAGCAACCAGTGTAGCAGAAAGCCCCCTTTTCCTCTTGCCTGCATTTGCCTCTCCCCTCTTTGGATATGTTTCTCTTTTTCTACCTTTTCTTCCTTCCTCTCTCTTTCACTTTAAGATAAGGAATTGTGTTTTAAAATTTGTGTGTGCACATTTTGTATCTCCCCTTGTATTTTGGTATTTTTATCTATTTGTGTGCCATGGCATTACTTCTGTAGCTTATATTTTATACTCCTCACCTTTCAACTGAATGTATTTAGTTTCATAAGTAAGTTATACA
>NW_005842383.1:400750-405698 GCF_000455745.1 Alligator sinensis | reverse complement strand
ATGGATGGTGTACCACGGTAGCAGCAGGCAGCAATTACCACCTGGGAAGCTGCAGACCAGCCAACGGAAGAACTCAATAGAAAACAATGTAACAACCGGGAAATCGCTAAACGTCACTGATCAAGGGCTTCTCCGTGAGGAGAGGCGTCTTGAGTCCGAGACCCTAGTCATTGGCCATTATAACAGCATTTCTACCTTATATCCGTGTCTTTCGCCTTTCGGCCAGGCTGCCACTCTAACAGCTTTTAAAGTGGCAGACGGATACCCTTGGACTGCTCTTAAAGTCCTCTAGAGGAATAAAGGTGGGACTCGAACCCACAATCAAACAGAAACAAGGCCAGAGTCCTCTAAAGGACTAACCAGAAACCAAAACTCTGGAGCAACCAGGAACTGGAAATTAAACCAAAAACATACAGACCTGAGGTACCCGCCAGTACCGTTCCTTTACCCGATTTGAGGATCCTGCCTTATTGGTCCCGAGGGGACCGTCCACCTCCTGAGACTGACTCAAATAGGTGAACTCACCTGGTGCGTGCTGGGGTGTCAGGGGGTGGAGGTCTCTAAAGGCTCCAAGCTAGACGGGTTCCATCTGGGTCGCCAAATTGTTGTGGGAGAAAATTCCCTGGAGTTCGTTGTTTAGCTGTATAGGAACTAGGCAACACGCGTAAAGGGTTAACTGCAGTTTATTTGCTTGAGCAAAGATCATAAGCCAGTAAAGGGGCAAAATGGCCTTAACTTAAGGGTGGGGCTGTCTTTTATACCTTTTCTAACAAAGAAAACTACAAGGTTATTAAATATGCAATACTTATGGTGATTATCTTTTTATATGGTGTATTATAAATTTCCATAGTAACACTACATTAATCTGTTATAGCTAGTACTTTTCTAGAAGCAAAAGTTACGTGTTATCTTACACATTTTAATCTGTTTTCCTGTCCTCGGCCGTATCATCTTCCCTTCTTCTGGGCCCCCCTTATCTTATTTAGCTCCATGCTGTAACTGGTCTTCAGTGCAAGGATCCATACAGATTTACGTTCGTTGTCTTTTCTCTCAGAAAATGGTTGACACAGTTAAAATAATTACTTAACATAAACAAAGGCTTAGCTATCATTTTGCCTTGTGGTCAGCAGCATTGCTAGGCCACAGGTCATGCCTTGTATTTAGCTGCAAATCTAATACTTCTCAATAATCTAAATTATTGTTAACCTAACAGTATGCTATCAAAAAACTATTTTATTTCAGGGTAATAACAAGCTTGCCCATTACAGCCCCACCAATGCGTCCCCCCCCGGGGAGGGAACTACAGATATGCACAGGCAACTGTGGGGAGACCCAATGCCGGGGGGCCTGTACTCTCCACCGCCAGCCCTTCCAGCTTGGGCGGTGGGGCCCCCTTTCTGGTACTCACCTGCAGGCACAGGGTAAAGTGCCAACTGTCCAAGTGGGAGAACCTGCACTTTGAGACCTAGGTGCAGGCCATGGCTTGGGTAGTGGGGGCCCCAAGATTGTGATGGCCTCCCGCTTTCATGGCAAGGGGATCTTTTTTTCCTTGCCTTAGAGGCTGCCATATAAAAGACTGTGGAGATGGGGTCATGGTGGAGGATGAGTACATCCCCCTCGAGCTTCTAGAAGAGCTGGGGAGCTTGGTGGGCCTCAGCTCTGTCTCTCCCTATGTCCTCAACTGGTCTTCTGCTCCCTGAGCTCCAAACCCTGGGGAGAGTTATCTCCCCGGTGGTGGCCCTCTTGCTGGGGTGCCAAGACCCTGGCCTCTGCCACGTGTGCTCTTTTTGTCACCAGTTTATGATCCAGCTAGGGGCGGGAGCATGGCTGGAGGCTGAGGTGCCCAGAAATTCCTTATCAAGGGGCCCTGGTGAGTATTTTCTATACATTGGGGTCCCCCAATGTATGCTGTGATGCTGTCCCCCACTGTGATGCTTCTGGTGCCATGCCCCAGAGCACTTGCATCATGAGTGGCCCATGGGCCAGATGGGGAGGGCATCCCACTCCAGGAGGGGTGCCCCTACCACCAGCACCCCTCCCCCCTTAGGCCCTCCTGGGACCCCAGCCACAACTACAAGCCCCCCCATGAGCTCAGAAGGTCTGGTTGAACTCCGCGGTCAGCCTGTTAATGCCCAGCACCTTTTGGCCAGGCACCAGGTGGAGGGTGGCTGAAAACTTGGCCAGAGTGAGAAAAGCCTCCAGCCGGTACCAGTTGCCTGCGCTGACTTGCATTGGCTTTGGCATCAGTCGGATCCAGGGAGAGGAGAGGAGCTCTTCCTAGCAGGCCCACATGCACCAGTGCATCTCACCTGGATCCAGGAGGGGAATGCCATCACCAGCCAGAAGGTCAGTAGCCAGGTGCCTCTCCAGCTCCAGCGTTTTCTGCTCAAGCTTCTCCTAGATTGTCTCCCTATGCTGGGTGAGCCCTGAAGTATAGCTGCGGCAAAAAAGCCAGATGTACACCTTCCCCATGTCCCACCATCTCCAAGCCAAGGGGAAAGGTGCCTGTTGCTCCTGCCAGGCCAGCCAGAGCTCCTGGAAGGCTGCCCTAAAGCCCACATTCTCCAGCAGACTGGCATTGAAATACCAGTAGGCCGACCCCAGACCCCTATTGTGGCCTGGCCATAGTCAAGGTGGTGATCACTGAAAGGGGTCAGCCAGATGCCAGAGGAGTGGGCCCAGGCAAAGTGTGGCAAAGAGATATAAATCCAGTCCAACCAGGAGTGGCATGCCTGCTCCTCCCCCGTCCTCACATAGGTGAAAGAAGGTTGGGGGGTGGTAGGGTGACAGGCATGCCAGATATCCAACAGGGAGTAGTCCATTAGGATCTCCAGGAGGTGGCCTGGCTCCACTCCCTGCTCGACAGGTCTTGCAAGTCTAGGGTGACATTAAAATCCCCACCAAGAACCAGGCACTGGCAAGGGTTGTGTGTGCTGATCTAAGTGGCTGCCTGGCGAAAAAATCCACCAACTCTGGGTCCTTTGCTGGGATGTACACAGTCAGAAGGTTCAGGACCACCCCCTGCACTTGGACCTGGAGGTGCAGCAGGCAGCCCGGCACCACCTCAATGTCTTGGAGACCCTCTGACTGCAGGCATGGGGAGAACAGGGTGGCCACCCCACATGAGGTGGCTGAGAAGTGACTAAAAAGACTCTGCTTCCCCACTCCAGCTGTGAATTTGGTTCATTGGCCAGAGTTGTTAGGGTCTTCTGCAAAAATACCATGGGGTACCTGCCCTCCTGAAGGAAGGAGAGCACCCGACATCTCTGGAGACCCTTCCTGCAGCCGTGGACATTGAAGGTTGTGATCTTAAATGACCTCATGGCTGGGGGGGGTGGAGTGGACAGCAGGGGTCTCACACATCTCAACCCCAAGTGTGGGGTTAGCTGGCTCATGCAGTGCCCTCCTAGAAGTATAGAGGGAGTCTATGAAACTGTGGGCCTGCCTATAGATCCAGGCTCCTTGTCCTTCTCCACCAGTGCCCTCACAGTGGTGAGGATGCTGTCAAAATCTCCCCAGTGGTCAAAGACGAGGTGTACCTTGCTGGCGAACCACTGGGAGTAGTTGCGGTCAAGAAATGCAAATAGACACTACTGGTTCTCGGGTGTCCTCCTCCTGGACCTGGGGCTCAGTGGGCTCCTTAGGCACTGTCTGAACCCCCTGGTCCACTAAGACCCCAGACCCTGGTTGGGATTGGGAGAGCTCTGCAGCCCCTTGGGACAGGGGTGGGGGTAACAGTAGGGGTGGGGCTCCTTCAGAAGATGGTAGAGTAGAGCTGGAGTCCTGGGGGGGTCTGTGTGGGGTCCCCCAAAATATTGGCTTGTTGATTAGGGGACTCCACCCCAACCCCCTCTGGTGTGGGACCATGGGGCAGGCTGGAAGTGAGGTTTTTCTGGGAGGGGGATGAAAGAGACCCGTCAGGCACTGGAGTGGCTTTGGTGTCTGCCTCAGGGTCCTAGGAAAGTGGGCCTCCCTCCTCACTGGGGTGAGCCTCAGGGCCCCTGTCTCCTCCAGATCATAAGAGGGAAAGGGCTCCACTGCAGGACCTTCCTTTCAGTTGGCCTAGGCCTCAGCATTGGCGCCCATGGTCTCAGGGAGTAGGCCCTAGCCAGCAGAGTGAGGGGCTTCCTCCATGGGCTCCTGTTCAGGACTATCTAGCAGCCCTGAAACCTCCTCCATTGGGATCACCTGTCTGATCTTTCCTGGAGGCTGGTCCACTCCTTCCCCCATGTGGTGGTCTTGGGAGGGGGAGAGGAGTCCTCCACATTGGAGGGCCCCTGCTACGCCTGGGCCTTTCTCTTGCCTTTGCACCCACTTAGCCATGGGGTGGTCCTCAGGTGGACAGGCTCCAATAAGAAGTTTGGTGAATTCCTGGAGAGGGCAGCAGCAACCAAGGGAAGAGAGGGAGCAGGGCCCCTCTTCCCCTAGTCATGCCCCACCCCACAACCCTCAACTTCTACTGGTCTCTGCCTCCAGGTCCCCTGTGACACTAGCCCACCAGAGTTGGTCATGGGGCCAGTACCTCACCCAGCCTCATGGTACTCCTCACGCCATGACCTGAGCCAGCTGGAGAACACTAGACCAGTCCACTTTTTCACTGACCATCACCACCACCTCTAGATGCTCATGTGCTGCAAGATCCATTATGCTGCCTTTGCATCCCACCCAGACACCAAGTGGCAGGACCTTCTTGGCAAGGGTGTGACTGAGGCATACCAGTGACTGAGTCTGTACTCCACCCTCATCCCATGAGCCACTGGGGACCTCATCTCTATGGCTCCTCCATGAAGCTGTTGCCACGGGCGTGTATGTGGTGAGCTACACAGACACCCCTGTTTCCTGCCTCTTCTGTGGGCAGAGGGAGACCCTGGTGCACATGACCCTCGAGTATGCCAGGCTTCAGCCCCTCCACCTCCAGAGCCTCCTCCTGAGGTTCTGGTTGAAGTTC
>NW_005842383.1:399102-400685 GCF_000455745.1 Alligator sinensis | reverse complement strand
GAGGGAGAAGTGGGGGTGGGGGTGGGGGAGAGGGGGGAAGGACTGCTTTGATATTGACATCTGTAGCTGGCCAGTGACAATGATCTGTCCCTGAGGTCCCTTCCAGTCCCAGTGCTCTGGGGGAGGGACAGAGAAGCACTATAAAAAGGCTGTTTGTGAACTGCTGTATGCTATTTTGCAGCTGCATCTGTGAGTGTCTGGAGCAGCAGCAGAGAGAAGCATCTGTAATCTTGGCTTGCAGCTTTGTAGTGCCTTGCTACCAAGTTGTAGCCATTTGCCATTAACCCTTTCCTATTTACCTGTGCCTAACCTTCCCCCTAAATCCTGTTATTTGTTCTTTTTATTTCCCTCCCCCCAAACAAAAAGAAAGCAATACTTTGCCTGGAAAGCACTTCATACACACACACACATTTATTACACATACACTCACACAGACACAGACAGATTTTTTTCCAGCACAAGAAATATGAAGCATGCTGAAAAGGCAGGTGCCAAGTCTGGCTGGGGAGGAAGAGGGTGCAGAGGTAGAGCTGTAATTCCCTCCCCCTGCCCACCCCCAAACTTCCCTAGCAGTAGCAGGCATGAGGCTTCTGGTGTTGGTAGCAGCAAGGAGGTGGGACCAGTGCCTGCATCTGTATCCCCCACTATAACACCAGCCATAATAACAACCCCTAGTACCACCAGTATGACAAGCAGCACCAACATGATGACAGTCTCCTCCATCCCCATTTCAGTTCCCAGCCTGAGCCTTCCAGTGCCAGAGGAGGAGCTGGATCTGGAAGTAGGGGACCTGAGCACCCTAATAAAAGAAATTCTGGGGACCAAGGAGGAATCTGAGTTTGTGCTTTACTCCCCTTCAATTTCTCCTAGAGCCAGATCTCCTTCCCTGGAAGGCACTTTGGAGGATGTTGAGGTAGAAGTTGTGGAGGCAAGTGGCTCAGCTGAGTCCAGTCCTCCTGTTGTGCCTCTGCCTGCTGAGGAAGGGGATCAGGCAGGATCCGCACCAGCACCTCAGAAGCAAGGGGGTAGTGTGGTGTGGGATCATTTTGTAGCAGAAAACCCCCTTTTCCTCTTGCCTGCATTTGCTCTCCCCTCTTTGGATATGTTTCTCTTTTTCTACCTTTTCTTCCTTCCTCTCTCTTTCACTTTAAGATAAGGAATTGTGTTTTAAAATTTGTATGTGTGCATTTTGTATCTCCCCTTGTAGTTTGGTATTTTTATCTATTTGTGTGCCATGGTATTTGTAGCTTATATTTTATACTCCTCACCTTTCAACTTTCAACTAAATGTGTTTTAGTAAGTTATACATTGTAACAATGTTAACAAGGGCAGGAATCAAACTGTCCTTCTCTGTATCAGGCTGGCCCCTGAAAGAGCGAGTGAATCAGTGATTGAATGTGTAACAAGGTAGCACACAGCAATTAACACCTGGGAAGCTGCAGATCAACCAATGGAAGAACTCAATAGAAGACAATGTAACAACCGGAAAATCTCTAAATGTCACTAATCAAGGGCTAGAAGCCCTGGTCTGAGTTAATCAACACAGGGGACCAACTTTTGGGCTGAATATCTCCAGATCAACC
>NW_005842383.1:386557-398783 GCF_000455745.1 Alligator sinensis | reverse complement strand
ATACCTGACTCTGTAGCCTGCTACTGTGTGTGTGTGCATGTGTGTGTGTGTGGGGACCAGCCCCAAGGTTTATGATTACAGTGTTTCAATCTGCCTAATAAACTAGAATTTTAAGGATCCCGAGTTGGACATTTGTAGCCAACAATTTTGAGGTGGCAGATGATCCCACATATGCTATCTGCCTGCACTGCCAATGTAAGATCAGCTGGGGCAAGGAGGATAAACACTACAGCACCACAGGGATGCTGATGCATCTTGGCAGGACCACCCCCTTGTCCTTGCTCCTCAGCCTGGCACCAGTAGGAGCATGCCTAAAAAGAAGTCCCCCTCTTGTTCCAAAGTCCCTGCCCCCTGAAGCAGAAGCAGGTCACCCAGGAACAGTGGGGGAAAGGCGGGCACACAGGGGGGTACGTTGCAAAGGTGAGCGAGATCACCCAGAACATTAGGGAGATGCTTGCTCTGGATGGCCAGACCTTCTTTCTAGTTGAGCAGCCAGGGTTGAGGCAGCTCATGGCACTCGTGGCCCCATCCTACAAAGTGCCCACATGCACCACCTTCAGCAGGCTGGGGGGAGCATGCAGGGAATACTTGAGGGAGAAGCTGTGCAAGGCAGACCCACAGGTGGCTTTGCACTTCACCTCAGACATCTAGAGAAGCTGGGGTGGAGATCATGCAGACCACTCCCTCACAGGGCACTGGTGCTATCAGTCAGGCCATTGGTGGGCTCGCCTTCAAGCCAAGGTGACGGATGAGTCCCACACGGCAATCGAGATCATGGGGGCCATGAACTGCACGGTGCAGGGGTGGCTCATTAGGCAGGGCAAGCTTGTCCATGGGTTCATAGTCACTGACAATGGAGCCAATATGGTGAGGTGGTCGGTGCGTGCTGGGTGGCACAAAAGTTCCACCTTGTAGTCAAGGACGCTTTGGAGGGGGAGAGGACTGCCAGTGAAGGCACTGTCACAACCAGCCAGCTCATTTCAGAGTGCAGGAAGGTGGTGAGCTACTTCCTCCAGAGCATCAAGGTGGGCAAGATGCTGTGGGACAAACAGGCAGAGCTGAGCGTCCCACAGCACAAAATCATGCAGGATGTGGAGACTCAGTGAAATTCCACATATCTCATGCTGGAAAGGCTGGTGGAGCAACAGAAGCAACCTCCTCCTTGCTCGGGGAGGTTGGGATCAGTGGCCTGCTTAACAAAACAGTTGAATACCATCTTCCAGATTTTGGTGGTCCTCAAGCCATTCCTCAAGGCCACCAAGAACATCAGCACTGGTGATGCCCTCCCTAGCCAGGTGATCCCCATAGCGAAGGAACTGGAGAACCAAATAGAGAAGGTCCAAGGGATCAATGTTCCTGGCTGGAACAAGCTGCTGTCACCAGAGGTGCAGGCACTGGTGAAGCAGCTGAGGGAGGGCATTAAGAAACAGCTGGATCCCTTGTGGTCCAGTACAGTCCACATGCTAGTGGCCAAGTGCGACCCAATTGTGAAGGGGAGCGTGTGCACTAGCAAAATGCTGGATCTCTGGATGGAGGTGCTAGTGAATAACATCCAGGAGGCAGGAGGGCAGAGGTGGGGGGACACGGAAGAGGGGGATCCAATTTCCCATGCCAGCACTCCCAGCACCAGCAGCCAGTCTCTTTCATGGCAAGTGCTGATAATATGGGCCAAGGGCATGGCTTCAATGGTGGGGTCCAGAGGCACCGGACCCCAGCATCGGGCAGGTAGTGCCAAGCCCTCGGTGGCTACCTATCTCAGTGAGCATGTGGAGCCACTGGGCTGCGACCCCTGGGCCTATTGCACAACCTGCAGCCAGATGTGGCAGGGTCTGGCCATGGTTGCCCAGGAGCACCTGTCTTGTCCACCAATCAATGTTCCAAGGGAGAGGGTGTTCAGCATTGCTGGGGATGTTGTGATACCCCACCTCACCTCCTTGGATCCTGGTTTGGTGGAGCAGCTGGTGATACTCAAGGTGAACCTCCCACTGCTGGGGTTCCCCAAGCTCCATGTGCAGATGGAGTGAGTGCCACCCTCCTCACTCTGTCCACACCTATTCCTTTAAAAAAACCAAACATTTAATGCCCCACTCTCAGAGCTGGAGGTGGCACCCACTGTATTACCAGCCAGCAGATGAAGAAAATATCCCTGCTGAATTCCCATGCCAGGACGAACTTGTAGGTATGGGCTGGGGCTATGGGGAAAGAGAAGGCCCCAGGTCCCAGACATGGCCACTAAAACTGCACCCTGCCACAGTTGGGAAGCCTGGTGGGACTGCTGGCAGTGCAGCAGCCCCAGTAAATGCCAGGACTGAAGATGTCCCTGGTGAAAGATGGGTAGGAGGTGCCTTATAACCTCCAGCCACCACACACACATACAGTCCTGGCTGGGGAAAGCCCAGATCTGTAAGATCTTTGAGAGTCCTGAGGCTTGATGGTTGCAGTGGAGTTGTGAGGGTAAGAACAACAGCTACCATCCCTGAAGTTTTCACCCTGCTGCCCCTTAACACCCACACAAATTCATGTCACGAGTTTTGCTTTGATCAGTTTGAGATGCAGTTTCCCAGAAACCTTTGCACCTATCTCCTCTAGTCTTGGCAGGCTTAATGACCTCAGAAGGGACTAGCAACCACGCAAGTTTCATCCAAAGCAGGTAAGAAATAATAAAGTTATAGGCAGTTTTGTGATTCCCCATTATATCCTATGGCTGAAACACTGTTGAAATTCCGAAACAGCTCCGAAACACTTTCAGCTGAAATGGAATGGGACAGTGATTCAAAACACTGGGAATCATTGTCCCTCTGAAATGCCAAATCTAAAACGAAATGACAGCCCTCCGAAACACCGAATTCAAAACCGAAACGAAATGCAGGCATTTCACACAGCCTTACCATGCTGCTTGTGCAGATATTTCTTCATGAATTTCCATTCTTTCTGGGTATTTTGGGGGTCCGCAGAAGTCAATGATTAGTCACTAAAGGAGTGTCACTTGTAAATCAAGGGAAGGCCAGGGTGTGCCTTCTCCTTTAAGAGGACAAGCAGCCAGAGAGGCAGCTTCCAGGTGTGGAGGGGGATAATTGGATAGTTACCTAACCAGCACAGGGCTGGGCTGGAGCTATACACGCTCAAGGCTTCAGCTGGTCAGGCAGTCTAGCCCTGGGGGCCAGGAAAAGAGGAGCTCTTGGCAACAGATAAGGAGGGATCCTGGGGTCACAGTAAAACTGGGTAAGTGAGTCTGCAGGTCTGTGAATAGGAGAAAGCTGTCTGGGGCAGAGAAAATAAGCTGGCTTGTGCAGGCAGGGTTCCCTATTTTATGTTAAGCCCAGAGAGAGTTTGTGCATCTAAAAGAAGACATAGGTATTTTGTTTTAAAGTTACACTGGTTGCTTAGCCTTGAGCCCTGCTAGGGCAGGCTCAAGGCCCACTCAGAGAGCTGGTAACCCAAGAGGGGCTTTAGACAGAGACTACCAGAGCTGGGGAAGCCAGGTGGTCCCAACTAGCCCAGGATTGGGGTCAGGGCCCAGGAGGGGTCAAAAGGTCCAAGAGGGGTCCCTGCCAGGGACTGAGAGGATTAAGGACTCACAGGCAGGGAGGCTGGAGCCTAGAAGCCAGGTCCTGTACTGTGGGCCTGGGCTAAGGGGCCCAGCAAGAGCAGAGAGGAAAAAGGCTGATAAGGAGTGGATAAACAGTACAGTAAGATCTGTGAGGTTTGGGACATGGTGTAGGAAAGAACTGGAGCCATGCAATCTTCCTCTAAGGGCATAGATGAGCTGAGAAGGGCCTATTAGGCTTGAGGGCTTAGCTGAGGCAAAGGGGGTCCAGATAAGGGGCCCAGTTGTGGCTTGCAGTAACTCAGGCTCTCTCTAGCAGCCCATGGGCAGCCTCCCTTACACTATCTTTAGTAAGCAGAAGGCATGGCAGGTGAGTGAACAAGGGAGGGCTGCATTAGAGCCAAGCAGGGAAAGCTTGGCCACCAGGGGGCATCATGGCTGCCACAGTGATCATGAACCTGCTACATAAACAAACTAAAGGAGAGACTAGTATTTGTGCAAAGAACTAATTTTTTTCTTCCCCTCTCCAGTTGACCTAGCCCTTTACAGACCTTTAGGAATGGATTTTTCCCTTTAGCCTTCCGTCCTTCGGTTGCTCCTTACTGACATGACCTTCATTCCGGGGCTGAAAGATGAAGTCTGTGAAGTTGGTCTTTCAGGGTATGTCCATACTAGACATTATGGTCCTGGCTGAACTTAACTCATTGCCAACTACTAATATGAAGATGAATGTTAACCTTGACTCCACACAAATATTATATATGATTTTTCTCTATATTGTTTCTAAGGCAGTCATGTAATTTAACTTAGAATGAACCACAAACTCTCACCAAATAATCCCTCAGTTGGTCAGCAAAAGATACCAGTGAGTGATGGCTAGTGGGGGATCAGTTTTAGAACAGGCCAGATCCTGACCTGACATATATGTTGTCTCTCCACAACCTTGGTGGCAATACCATCTCTCCCCCATAATATTTCACATTTCTTTCTTAAAGGTGATCATCTATGCAAACCCGTATTAAAAAGAAAAACTTTAGCCTACCCTGAGGGATAGCTGCAAGAACATGCATTTGATACATGCTGATACATTTCTTTTCCTCTTTTACCCGAAGGGCACTAAGTATTTTAAAAATAATGTTTCTTAAGATTTATGCACAACAATATGTACATTTTTAATAATAGTAGAACAAATGGATAATTGTATGGCAAATTTCAGAAGTGATATTTCATGGTATTATCCATGGTTTCATGGATTAGAAACAAAGAGAAAAATCTGAAGACCGAATGTAAACATTAATGAGAAGTGACAGACTGACAGCCCTGGAACAAAAAATCCTGTCTTGGACCATGAACAAGGTAAGCGAAAAAAGAAAGCAGTAGTATCATTTTTTTTCACGGTGTGCCCTACGGATGCATTATTACAGACAATAGATTTCAGTGAGTGTAGAGATGAAAGGCCTGGAGAAATATCCTGTCAAAACTATCCTGTGCCCTCAAGATTCTATATTTCTGATCCAAGCCTAAATGCAGTATAGTGGTGCAAATGCTATGTAGGCTGTGGGGGAAAGCCTGGTCCTACTGAAGTCAATGAGAGTTTTTCTACTAACTTCAGTAGGCCTAACATTCATTTTAATATTTGTTGCATGAACAGAGATCAGAGTCTTATGTGTCCCTTTAAGGACTGGATAATTCCCATACTTTTACTTTTATGTGCCTAGTAGCTGTTGCTGCTACTTGGAGTCAGCATGTCCAAACCTGCACTCTCTTTTTTGACACTCTTTATGATGGAGTTTCATCCCCTGCTGTTCACCTGGTACAGGGGCAGGCTAGACTGAATTTTGAAGGTGCCTGGAGGCTCACCACTGTCCTGAACAGGCTTGAAGCGTAAATAAAGCAGACAGTGATCTGGGGAAGTTCAGAGAGTATGGTAATGTCAGACATAATCCTCACTGGAGAGTCAGTGCAATCAATGCACAGAAGCCATATACGAAAGGGCGCTAGAGTGCAGTTATCTGTTTTTCCAGTCCAGCATCAGCCATTAGCTACCATGTATTTATTGCTCCATTCCAAAATAATTAGTCATGCTGTTGTGCCAGATTCTGATTTGCTTAAAGAGTTACCTGTGGCTATTCAGTACTAAGTGATGGTGAATAGCACATTAAAGAGAGTATAAACCTGTTTTGTGGCAATTTAATGCCACCTGCTGGTTATAAATATAACAGCTGATCAGCTCTTTTTAAATGTATTTCTTGGTAGCGTAAGAGTGATGTTGCAGCTGGAATAGTTCAGAAACTATGCAAGAGGCAGGGGTTTCTTAGGGTGATATCTTTTATTGGACCAAATATGTAGCTGGGATAAAGTAGGCAAGCTTTTGAATGCATGACATGTTTCCTGAGGTCTGACCACAAGGAGCCAGGCATAGCAGAGTAAAAAAACAACAATGGGATGGATATGATGGGCCTACCAATGTTACCTTGTTTATGCATCTTTGGAAGCATATAGACAGTTCTTAGGGTGGGGGAGTCAGGGATAAGTTGAAGTAGTTTTTCCTGAAACTGGTGTGGGAAGGATTTGGTGATATTTTCCAGTTCCAGAGCGAGTTCTGGTGGGGGGTCCTCCCCAAGTTCTTTATAGTATTTGGTGTTGGAGAGCTCTCTTTCATCTTCAGTGATGTAGTTCTGATGGTTGACAATGACTATAACTCCACCTTTGGTTCCTGTTGTGTTTACTGTTTCCTTGTTGGATCTTAGGGACTGTGTAGCTTTTGTCTCTGAGGGAGATAGGTTGTTGTTGTCTTGGCTTTTGTTGAGAATTTTGCTATTAGCTTTCTTCCAGAAACAGTTGATGTAGTAGTCCAATGTGTGGTTATGTCTGTTGAGGGGTGTCCAGTCTGATGTTTTATTACTGCTTGTTTTCTCAGTTGTGGTGGGAGGATTCTTAGAGGTGGTAGTGTTCTGGTTATAGAAGTAGCAGTTCAATTGAAGTCCGTGGAATAATTAATCTATTCACCACATATTAGTATCTTGTCAGGTTTTTTTTTCTCTGGGAAGAAGTTCAGACTTTTGAAGAATTCAATATTTCAGAATGGGGTAGTGGATGTTGTAGTAAATTGATGATGATGATTTTCTGTCAGTACTGCTGTTTTTTACTATGCTGTGCCTGAGGGGTCCTTGTGAACAGACATGAAGAAGAATATCTTGGATTCTAAAGCTTGTCCAACATTTCCCAACTGGAGAGTTGGTCCAGTAAAGGATATTACCCAAATAAATCTTTGCCTCTCACAATTTATGTCTTGATACCTTTATTACAAAATAACTGGATTGTTAAAAAATTGAGCTATCTTATTAACCTGCTTCCACATGTAGTTCCCCTTTTAAACACATTTTACATAAAGTGACTGGCTCTATTGTCATTTAAAATAATTAGTATTTAGTGATTTGATGATGGTGATGTCCTTAAAGGAAAAAAAATGGGAAAAAACAAGCTTAGGAGCCTTAATGCAAGAGATAAATATCAAACAGAAAAATGCAGACTTATATATCCTGATAGATGCAATCTTATTTGTCCCGTAGATACATGGTTTTAATTATGTAAAAAAATTGTTTTTTTCAAAATAGCCTGAGCAGACCCTCACAAAAAGGGAAAACAGTATTTTTATGCTGGAAGAAGAAGATAATAAATTTAGGAATTTAGATGTAGTTCTTCAGTATTAATCAGGAGAATAAACTGTTTAGTAATAGAGATTAAGGATAACTGAAAGCTTAGTGGATAAACAACTTATTTCACAACTTTTTTGAAAAATTATATCTTTTAGTCAGACTGTTTGAAATAAAGTACTCTAATTAATTAGGAGTTAAGAAGTACAAGCTGGAAGGAAAAAAGGCATTCTGCACAGCTAGGATTTTAATGGTGCTTGCACAAGATTTTCTCCAGCAGGGGGTGCAAATGTATTGTTCATTTTGAGGAAAAAACAATCCTATTGTTTTTCTTCTAATGTCCTGACTTTGATTCTTCCCTACTTTGCACTACTGCAAAATGTGTCTGTAGGGGAAGCAAAATGTTACCACTTTTGTAAGCAGAGAGATGATTCTGATTTAATATTATTTTACAACCACTTTTCACAGACACAAAGGCACAGGCCAATAGAGAATCAGCCTCTTTGCCTTTACTACAAGCCCATGTTATTGTCTTTGGAGGCTAATAATTTCTAACTATCCATTTGTAGCAAAAGTATATTATACTTATTTATCAGGACTACTGAATCACTTCTGCTTTTTTCCTCCATTAGTACAAATTTTCTAATGACACCTTTCACACTTGCTATAAAGAAATTTCTTTGCTGAAATAATCAATTCTTATTTGGGTGTTGGGTTTAATTAGTGCTGTTTCTTTTGTGTCTTGAGGGGTAGTGGACCGGAGTCAAACCCTAAGTCCAAAGCCTTTCTCCATATTTGTGGTTTGATGAGTTCAGAGAACTTGATCCAAATTTCCTGGCAGCTTTTATTTTTATTTTTAAACAAATCACTCCCCAGACCTGTAGCCTGAATTCTCCTTGATTGAGGGCATTTGATTTTTTCATTTATATTTTGCAGTTTGTTTGCCTCTTTATTAGCGACATAGCTGGGATTTTACTGTTATAGTAGATATTTTCCTCGGGTGGTCTACCATGACACCAAACTCTGGACTAAAACATAGAACTATTTAATTTCTGGCTGGTAAGACTGTGCTTATGGTGATAATTGCATATTTATCACAGCCATCATGCTTTCATATTATGTTAAACGTTCACTGGATGCTTTGGTAGTGATAAATATTTGTTGGGCTAGTCATTTTATCATTAAATTTTAGTAATGTTCACAGCTGAGGGGCAGCAGCAGCACCAGGGCCACCATAGGCATATCTGTGGGATCTGTGGGGAGCAGGGGCTTTATGTGGCGTTGGTCTAGGTGAGGCAGCACCCAGAGCCCTCCAGGCTCAGCCTTCCCAGGGAATGCCGGCAGGGCAGGCTGCGGACCCAGGGCAGGACCCCAGCAGTCCTTCAAGTTGTATTGCGGGGTCTCCTGGCCCTGGCATCAGGTTTCTCTCTGCCCCCTGAGCTGATGCCCTGAGCTGGGTGTAGTGCATAACTGCCACCTTCTTTGTGCCAGCCCCTTGTACCCCTGGACGCCGTGTGCTGGGTTCACAGCCTGGGCTGGAGGCTCCACTCAGATGCCTGGGTCCTTTCCAGAGCGGCTGCGCAGCAGGGCTCTGCCTGATGTATAGAGCCCCCCTCTGCTGGGGGCTCTCCCCACGCTCAGCAAGGAAGGGGAAGCAAGGGCTCCCAGGGCTTTTCTCACTGTGGAAGGGGCTAGGAACCAACTGCTGTGGTGGCGAGGCCAGTGGAGGGGAAGGGAGGCAGATGGGGTATTGATGCCACTGCTGTGGGGGGAAGGACCGGATCCCCTCTCAGCTCAGGCCCTAGGCATGTGCTTAGTTTGCCTATGCATTAATTTGGCCTTGGAGCTCAGTGATGGATGTCCAGTGATGGATGTCCAGTGAAGTTAAAATATTCTGCCACAGGCTTTTGTGCATTTCTAGAATCAATGTTGAATTGGTGTTCATTCATTCTTTTACATAGGCATTGTCTTGTCTGGCTAATATAGACAGCAGAGAGGCACAGTGAACAGGTGATGGCATATATGAGGTTGGTGAACGAATCCTGGATGTTATAATTTGTGTTGTTTGGTCTAGTGATGATGTGGTCTGTGTTGCTCAGGTGGGGCAGTTGGCCCCTGGATCGGTAGTAAGACCTAGTGGCTTGGTGAGAATTTGGCGTTAGGTAATCTGTTGCTGGAGGGAAGTTGTTTGAGGTTGGGGGCTACCTATAAGCCAGGTTAGGCTTGTTTCCAAAGGCTACCTTGAGATGGTCATCGTTTTCCAGGAAGGGTTGGAGGTCATTAATGATGTGTCTAAGGTGTTCAGGGTAGGGTCTGTCAGTGATAGATTCTATTGTCCTTGTCACTGGGTTGGTATTGTAGTAGGTCGGTGCTGGGTTTGGGTCTGACTCTGATTTCAGTGGTTATGATTTGGGATGGTATTTTAAATATAGGAAACCTTGTTCTAGATCTCTGAGGTGCAACATTCAGTATTTTTTTCATTGCCATTAGTGAAATTATATCTTCATTAAGGTTTACTTTGTTTCAGTATAGATTTACCATCTGTTTTATTCTTCAGTGACAACATACTTATGTGTTTATGACATCATCATTTGTTAGCATATTGTCTATTGTGAGGTTACAAATTCTATACAATAATTTCACTGCAGAGTCTCTGTGATAAGCTGGAAGAGAGCCTTTGTTTAAATGACAGGGCTACTGGCTAGCAAATAAGACCAAAGAAAATGATAAACAAGTTTAAATAAATGTAAGATCTTTAGTATGATTATATGTATACATTTATTTATACATATGTTTTCTTTTCTAAGGGCAAAATGTTCCACAATGTATGATTAGTATGTTGTACAGAAATAATCATCAATGATCTTTATTTGTTACCAGCTTGTTAGTAGACTAGCAAGTGCTTAGGTTCTCACAGTAAAATCCTCAGTATTTATATAGGAGTACAGAACAAACAACATCTGCTCTGCTTTGGCTGCTTAGGGTAGATTAAGACACAATAAGGTGTCCTGCTCTAATGCTGTCTATGTACTCTAAATCAGCCTGGAGAGTCAGGGCACTGAGCCTTGGACTTGATTAAATAGAATTGTGCCCTCTAAGCCGTAAAAGAAGCCAGAAGCCAATGGGTGGCTAGACTGCTTAGAAAAGAGAAAGAAATTGCTGCATTAAAGCATTCATTTAAGGGAAAAGAGGTTGATAATTCTGTAACAAAAGTCTGTCCCAGGGGCAGCCGTGACACCCCCTGGTAGCTACTCACCCTTTGATTTACCCTGATTCTCCCCTTCTATTCACCTGTTATACCTTGATGTACTTACACCTTTAAGGAAAGGGAAGCTACCCCAGAGATTCCTGATCAAACTCTCATCCCCTCTTGTCCTACTCCTGGGTCTGAGTCTGTTCTGGTTCTGGCCTTGAGCCCTCCCTAGCTCCTAGCTCCTAGCTCCACACTGTTCCTGGGTACCTAGTCCCTCCTGGGCACCGGACCCTCCTGGTTTCCTCCAGGCACTGGACCTTCTCTGGTCCTGTCTGTGTCCTACTGTAGGGTACCTGGACCCATGCTGGTGCTTTCTCCCCTTTTCACCCAGGCTCTAGCCCTGTTTTTAAGCCCTGGTCCTGTTCCCATGCACCTTCTTGTTGCCCTGTGGGGTCAACAAGAAGGTGTTGATCAATACTCAGGTGGGGCCAATACTCAGGATCTCAATATTGCACTGCTAGATGGGAGGGTGTGACACAATTGCACATATACGCACACACACAATACCAACTCAGGCACATACACATCCAAACCAGCCTAGGCACATGCATACTTATCACCAATTCAAGCACATACACACACCAAAAATTAGACAATAATCAGTTGTCAATACCCACACACTCCGTACACATATACGGATTACGAATTCATATATCATGTACACAATGACATATATATACACACACACAACCCACCTACACACAGGTAAGTTCCTAACTTGAATGGTACAGTATGTATGTATTTGGGGTACTTGGGATGCCTGAGGGAAGGTTAAGGTGAAAGAGAAAGTGTAAGGAGTGAAAGTTGCTGGAACCGGGATTAGAACCAGTAGACTAGAGAGAAGCTGGCTGAGGAACTGAGGGTTGGGGTTACTTAAGGTCAAATGGCCCCGGGGTTACTTGGGCTCACCTGGTGCCACGGTGGAAGCAGGGGAAAAAGCCCGGTGGCAAGGTGGAAACAGTCAGGAGACAGAGGCAGAAAACTGGGAGATCAAGGGAAAAGGCAGTGGGAACAAGGCAATAACAGTGGCAGAGATCTGGGGAAAAGACAGTGGGAATGAGACAAAAACAGTGGCAGAGATCAGGGGAAAAGGTAGTGGGGATAAGGCAGTAACAGTGGCAGAGATCAGGGAAAAGGCAGAGAAGAGGTCAGGATGGCTGGAGCCACAGGAGCATGGGATAGGTGTTGGAGGTGGCGATGAGCCAGAAGCAGGAGAGGGAGAAATGAGACAGAAGTAGAGGGGTGAGGAGGAGAGATTGGAGCAGGGCTGAACTGTAGTAAAGCAAAATCCAACTCAGGGGTCCAAATAACAGGTTTATTAAACAGACAACACACTATACAGCCCCATGAAGTTATTGGTTCCCACACACACACACACACACACACAATGGCAGCAGGAGAAAGAGACTCAGTGGAAGGGCTGGAGTCCAGGAAGGGAAGAGAAACAGAGTCCAAGTCCTTGGTTGAAGGGAGGGTGGGGGGTGATGGCTACCTATCCAGGCTGGAAAGGGGTCTTTGTCCAGCAAGTGTTGTCCAGAGGGGGTTCGCCAGCAGGGCCTCTAGGTGGATAGGTGGTGTGGCATGGTGTTGGTCCATAGAATCATAGATTCATAGAAGTAGGGTCGGAAGGGACCTTGTAGATCTTCAAGTCCGACCCCCTGCCTGGGCAGAAGGAAAACTGGGCTCAAGTGACCCCAGCCAGGTAGGCATCAAGCCTCTTCTTAAAGACCCCCAGGGTAGGAGCCAGCACCACTTCCCTTGGAAGTTGGT
>NW_005842383.1:340669-385532 GCF_000455745.1 Alligator sinensis | reverse complement strand
AAAAGGCAATCAGGTTGGTCTGACATGACCTGCCCCTAATGAAACCATGCTGGTTGCCCTTGAGCATCATCCCCGATGCCGGCCCATCACAGATGTGCTCCTTGATGATCTTCTCAAAGAGTTTCCCCAGGATTCAGGTAAGACTGACGGGCCTATAGTTGCCTGGATCCTCCCTCCTCCCTTTTTTAAAGATGGGGACCACATTGGCTATCTTCCAATCATCTGGCACCTGACCCTAGCACCATGAACGCTTGTAAAGCCATGCCAAAGGCCCTGCAATAACCCCTGCTAGCTCCCTCAACACCCTGGGGTGGAGAGCATCTGGACCTGCTGATTTGAACACGTCCAGCCCCTCCAAAAGCACTCTAACCTGGTCCTCCTCAACCTTGGGTCTGGAGGTGTTCCCCTCGAGTCCGTCTTGAATCACGGTGGGGGAGTCCCGGTCCCTGCACAAGAAAATGGAGGAGAAGAATTTGTTAAAGAGGTCTGCTTTTTCCTGTGGCGCAACCATCAGATTACCCAGCGTATCTTGCAGGGGCCCCACATTTCCCAGTGCCTTCTTCATCCTCCCTATATATTTGAAAAAGGTCTTTTTATTATCTTTGATCTTGGACGCTAGTCTTAGCTCTATGTCCACCTTCGTTTTCCTAACAGCCCCCCTACAGGCCCGAGCAGTGGAGGTATACTCCTCTTTCGAGAGAGCCCCCCCTTCCACCTGGTGTACGCCGCCTTTTTAGCAACCAGGCATTCCCAGACATCCTTGGTGAGCCAGGGGGGCTTTTGGGCACTCTTGCCCCCCTTAGTTCTTGTTGGGATCATCCAGATGGAGAGAGCATCCCAAGGAGTCAATCTTCACTATCCATTTTTATGGGGCAGACTATCTCTGATCTCCTATGGGGAGGGCCTGTCCAGGCAAGGTCAGTTCTGTTCCAGAGGGTTCCAGGTATTCTTACTGAGCATATGCAGCCTTGGCACAATGCTGAGTTGCCTCATTTTTTTTTTTTCTTGAATGATGAGGGTGGTTTCAAGGTCTGGGTCATTGGTCCAGGTATTGGTTTTGATGATTTGGTCATTCAGAGGGAGCTATTTTTAGACCTACTGCCATTGTCTCTCAAGCACACACATTCATCCCCATTCATCCAGGAGCCAATTTACATAGGAGGGGTAGGTATGAGTCATAGGCTACAACATCAGGGGACACAAGATGGAGGCTTGACATTACAAGATGGAAACTTGACATGACTTATGCTAACTTACATATGTAGGCCTAAAACGGTTATCACACAATGTAAAAGCAGTAAAAAAAATTAACAGAAACATAATAATTATCATGTATAAAACAGTGGATATCTATATCAAAATAGCAGGGCACTTATTTGCAAAGAGGGGAGAGAAAAATAAAACTTACTACCTAAAATAAATTGTTAAAGCTTATCCTACATCTTAGCTTACTTATAATTATCTATAAGGAATAGAGGGAGTGAAAAAATGGTTGGGGAAGGGGAAGGAATGCATTTTTAAATAAAAACAAAAAACAAAAACTGGGGTTTTTGCTACACTCTCTCCCCTGTTCCCAGGTCTCCAGCTCTGCTTCTGGACCTCTGGCCCTACTCCCAGGCCTGTTAGTACCTTTTCTTCCCCTTGGTCCCTCCCAGACCTCCAGATGTTACTGCAGGCTGTAATCTCCTAGGTGTTATTCAGGAACTGCAGCCATCCTGCTCAGGAGATGTTCTTTCAGCAGCCTTCAGGGCCCAACTGTCTACCCAGCTCAGGCCTGGGCTTATATACTGGAAGCCCAGCCCCCTTCTTGGTCATGTGGCTCTAGATTGTCTCCTGCCACATCTGCAGCATGCTTGCTCTTAAAGTAGCAGGAGCATCAATCCTCCTGATACAATTTTTTTACTTACATAGACATTGTAATTGTTCTCTGGCTAGTCTGATATAACTAGCTATATATTAGCCTTTTTTTATTAGAAACAGTTTGTATGGAATCTATTCCTTTTTGATCACTAGAGTGGCCATTTTTCTGTCATTTACATGGCATTTTTTCACATATGCACAGGAAGGAATTCTATTCCCGAATGCATAAACCTGCACCATAGACAACTATGTACACATAGGGAACACACAGACATTACACTTAGACCAGTGTAAGTGAACATAAATTGATCTAAACCCATAACTGTAAAAAGTCTGGCACACATAGGCTAGTCTAAAAATGAGGCAAGTGGTCTAAGATAGACCTGGTGCTAGATACATTCAATTCAGATCAATTTAGGTTAGACTGATGTATCAAACTTTTGTTCTGTTTCCCTATTGATAAAAGTTAGATCACTGTATTCTGGTATCCCAGCCTATTTTGCAGCCCTTCCTACCCCTCCCTCATAGGGAGGCATGCTAGCACTCAGCCTGTGCTTGGCTTCTCTGGCTGAGCGTGCAGCAGGCCCTGTCACCAGGGTCTCCTAGCACCAAACAAGCACCGTCCTTCTCCCCAGTCTCACTCCCTGCCTCTGCCAGCAGCAGGTAGGCAGCAGGGGAAAGGGAGATGTCTGTGTCCCTTGCACGAACCCTGGGACCTGGGCACCTGAATCCCCAGGCCACATCCCTGTACCCCCAACAATCTGTCATGAAGCAATTGAGGACATGCATGCAGACCCCAACACTGAGCCCAGGAGAATCCCCACACTTGGGCACACCACTGTGGTCCCCAACCCTGGCACCCACACACCCAGCCAAGTATCCCCATCCCCCTATGCTCAGGCACAGCCCCACGAACCTGATGGCCTGGTAAATGGAGCCTTAGTCACTCTGGAGCAGGGGCTGCACTCAGCTGGAGTGAGAGGAAGAGCCATACACTGGAACCTGTACCTGTGTTCCTTCCATTCATTTACCCCTTTGCAGCTGGACCTCTATCCACCCATGGATGCCAAAATCCAATGGGGACTGCTGTAGACCTTGGAAGAACTTCCCATCCTCCTTCAGAACCCAAACCTGGTGTACCAGGAGGCTTGGTGCTCCTGCTACTTTAAGAGAAGGCAGACTGTAGATGGAGCAGTCTGCAGGTACTGCAGGAGGCAATCAGGGGTCACATAATCCAAAGGGGGGCTGGTTTTGCAGGATATAAGACCAGAGCCTGAGCTGGGGCTGGAATCTGATCCTGGCAGCTGAGATGTGAAGAACTGAACAGTAAGACTGCGGTCAGGCTCCTGGCCCAAACTGGGGTAAGCAGACTAGTGGTTTAGGGATTGAGACAAAGGGCAGTGGTGGTCTCAGCTGGCCCAAGCACAGGGCTAGGGCCCAAAAGATAGGGCACAAGGCCAAAGAGCAGGGTCACAGCCAAATGGTCATGAGAACAAGGAGGGTTAGGGACCCATAGCCTGCAAGGGGTGAGGGGCAGCCAGTGACTTGTAGCCTAGCAGCGGTGAGCAGGGCCAGGTAGCCTAGAGATCTCAAGTAGCCTAGGAGTGGGGCCAGGGCCCAGGACGGGGTCAAAGGTCATGGAGTCTGGCACTAACTGAGGATGCCATATTGCTTGGGATGATACGGCTTTACCTCATTTGATGTGGCCATGACAGACCCAGGTACCAGGGGAAACACAGCCATAGATTGCCAGGGCCAGGGAGCCTGGTGATCTCAACTAGCTTAGGAGCAGGGCCAGGGCCCAGAATGGGCCAAACGTCAAGGAGGGACTACATCCAGAGACTGACAAGGTCAGGGACTGCAGCCCAGAGAAGGACAGAGTCAAAGCCAGGGGTCTAGTGCCTCAGGAAAGGTAGGATCAGGGTCAGGAACTGAGGGCTGTGCCAAGGAGTAGCCAAGATGGGCAAAATGCCTGGGTGTGGGAAGAAAGAGACAGCTCAACAGCAAATATTGACATGTGGGAGGCATGGGTATGGTGAAAGGAGAGTTTTGAGTCATGTTATAAGCTCTTAAGGTTAAGTAGGGACACCTGAATGCCAACAAGAGATCATGGATCCCTGGGGCAGCCTCCCCCGCCCCCACCAAGATCTAAGAATGCTTGATCCAAAAGAGGTTCAGAGCCAAGAGGCAGAGCATGCCCTTCTATGAGGAGCTGTCCTTCTTTCTCTCTACCTCTCCACAAACAGGGCCATCACCAACCTGCACATGTATAGCACCAATAGTGAAGGGGAGGACATGCTGGCAGGAACCCCACCACAGGAGGAAGGCCCAGGATGATGGAACAACTGGGCACCCAAGAGCAGGTCCCTGGGAGCCACAGGGCACAAGGTCTGCTGATGGTGGCAGCCCTTGAGTATTCCAGCATGATGGTGCTGTTCCCTGGATCATCACAGGTCCTGGGAGCAGAGCTGCAGCTGCAGCTGGACCTGAGCTCCCTCAACATCTTCTTGGGCATTGTCAAGAGCATGGAGCATGGTATGCAGGAACAGGTGGAAAGCTCTGATACCATGGAAGTCAAAATCCAGAAACTGGAGCCTGAGACCATGCCCTCCACCTCGTGGGAGCCTCCCCTGGTCTTTGACCCCCTGGAATGCTGCTGATCAGGTGGCCATCAGGACACTATTCCTGACACAGCTGCAATAGACGTTCCACTCCCATAGATGTTCCCCTTGGTATCTCCTCGCTGCCCCCTTTCCAGATGCACAGACCACCTCCAGCCCCCTGACTATCCGTGCAAGCAGTTGCTGCTGCAGAGTGACCCAAGCACCCACAGCAAGCACCCACAGAGTGACCCAAGCACCCTCCCCTCACTTATGGTGAAGACTTTGGCACCAATTGAGGATGCCATACTGCTTGGGATGATACGGCTTTACCTCATTTGATGTGGCCATGACAGAGACCCAGGTACCAGGGGAAACACAAAGCCCCTGGGGTGAAGGGGGTGGAAGGAGAGCAAGTGGGTCATACCTATAGCCAGTGGGGTGGGCAGGTAGTGGCACAATGATGCCCCATGATCCCGAAGCCCTCTGTGCAAGCCTGTGTCCAGAAGGTGGTCACCAGACCCAAACCACTTGCTTGTCCTCCCCGCCTCCCCCAGCCCCTGGGGGACAAGTGGCCACTACAGGCTACCCCTTGGTCACAGCCCCCTCCTAGGCCATCATGGCCAAGAGGCCCAAAAAGGGGCGGGGGGCCAGTGCAAGGATGGAGAAGCATGGGGGGATGGTGAATCTCTCTACACTGATTGCTCAAAGCGCGAGGCCCAGGCTGTGAATTGCTTGAGAGGTTTTTGTCTTTCAGCACTGGGCAGACCTGTCACCTCCTCCCCTCCCTTTTTTCTAAGACTGCTACTGAGGCACTAGACTCCCCCACTGGCCTTGGGAAGTTAGCAGCCCATTTTCCATTCTGTGGGAACAGAAATCTGCCTTATTCACACTGCCCTGCCCTATCTCTCAGGGCCATGGTCAGCTACTGGGGGAAACTGAGCCTTCTCCTAGCTGTTCAGAGCATTGGTGCTGAACCCGCCCCCCCCTCCCCCCCCACTCCTGCTTGCATTCACAGAGAGCCTCTAAAAGAGTTTATTGAGCACTTCAGGCCAAGTGTAAAAAACAGGTACAAGTGCTGATGCTCTATACCACAGTCTGGTTTGGCAGTGCCATAGGGTTGGGTGGATACCAAAGTCAGGGACAGGAGATAACACACAGCCATCTATGAGAACCACTGGAGTTGCAGTACAACAGGAATGAAAAAAAATTCCTCCATGTCAAACAACCTCCCTCCCTTGCTCTGTAGCAAAACCCCCAGTTTTTCTTTTTTTAGTTTATTTTAAAATGCATTCCCTCCCCTTCCCCAACCATTTTCAACTTTTTCTCTCCCTCTCTATTCCCTACAGATAAGTATAAGTGAGCTCAGACTTAAGATAAGCTTTAACATTTTTATTTTGGTAGCAAGTTTTTGGTTTTGGATATCCACTGTTTTATACTGTATTATTATTAGGTTTGTATTGATTCTTACTGTTGTATATTGTATTATTATCATTTTCGTATTGATTTTTATTGTTCCATATGAATATTGTATGATTTAGGCCTGTGTTTATAAGTGAACCAAAGTCATGTCAAGTTTCCATTTTATATTTCAAGCCTCCATCTTGTGTCCTCTGCCTGGGCATCCCATGTTGCAGCTGTATGAGTCACGTGCCCCTCCCATGTAAATTGGTTCCCGAATGAATGAGAATGATTGGGAATGATTGCAATACAATGGTAGCAGGCCTCTACTGAATGTCCGGTAATGACTGGGCCATCACCTCGCATTGATTCATCCAGAAACCACGGACCTCATCCAGGAAGAGACAAGAACCCATCATTTGAAAGACAAAAGATCCTGCAGAACCAGGAGCTCTACCTTTGTACCCCACCATTACAAACACCCGAAACTGCACATCCCTGCATGAAGCACATATGCTCAGTACACCAGGGGCTGACTCTTGCCTGGACATGCCTCCTGTCACTATTGTCACACAAGGTCTGCCCCTATAAAAAGAGGCAGTGGAGACAGACCCAGTGGGATGCCCTCTCCATCTGGGCCAGCAACATGCCACACCACCTATCCACCCAGAGGCCCTGCTGGCGACCCCCCTCTGGACAATACCTACTGGACAAGGACCCCTTTCCAGCCTGGATAGGTAGATATTACCTGCACACCTCCTCCTACAATTTGGACTCTCTCTCTCTCTGTCTCTCTGTCTCCTCCTGGACTTCAGTGGACTTCAGCCCCTGCACCAAGCCTCTCTAACTCCTGATGCCATTGTGTGTGTGTGTGTGTGGGTGTGGGTGCAAGGGAACCAATAAGACATTGTGTCACCATCTCCCCTGTTCAATAAAACCACTGTTATTTGCAACGCCGAGTTGGGTCATGTTTTACTGAATCCCAGTCCCTTCCTTATCTTAAATTCCAGCCTCATTCTCTCTCTCTCTCTCAGCTCCAGCCCCCATCCCTCTCCACTAGTTTCCCAATCTCCTCTCAATTCCTACTGCCTTTTCCCTGTGACTTTCTGCTGCATTTCTCTGCTTTCCCACTGCCCCTGCCGCCTTTCAGTTTCTCCTGCTGTTTTTCCTGTGATTTTTCTGCTGTCCATCTTTCTGTTTTCAGGCTTCCACTGCACCCTCTGTAGTCCTCCCCATCTCCCTCCATAGCTTCCCAGCTCCTCATGGCTGTCCTTCAGTTTTCCCCAGCAGCTGGAGCCTTTCTCCAGTTCCCAGCACCTACTGCTGCTCCCTGCAACTTCTCTATCTGCCCCGGAGCCATCCCCTGGCTCCCCACACTCAGAGCCCCTCTTTAACACTCACGCTTTCCCTCAGTCCCACTTTCCCTCTCCCCACCTACCTTTTCAGCTCCCCCGTAGCTCTGGCTCTAGTCCCAGCCTCTGTGCCAGCATCGCTCCCCTGTTCTGCAGGCTTTGGGTGTTGTCTTTTAATCAATTAAGATCAATTAACCTAAAGTTCCCCCCGAGCCTCAGTTCTTCATCCCAGGCCCCTCTAGTCTACCGGTTCAAATCCCGGTCCTGGTGACTTTCACTACCAGCAGGTTTCGCTCCCTACACTTCTACTTTCTTACCTTAACCTTTCCCCAGGTATCCCAAGCACATACATACATACGTACACATCACAACACCCAACTTAGGAACTCACCTGTGTGTATGTGTAGGTGGGTTGTATGTGTGTGAACTGGTGAGTGTGTGTGTGTGTGTATATATATATATATGGCATTGTGTGCAGGATATATGAATTAGTGATCTGTGTCTAACTTTTGGGGTGTATAGTGTATGTGCTTGAATTGGTGATAGGTATGCATGTGCCTAGGCTGGTTTGGATGTGTATGTGCCTGAGCTGGTAGTGTGCGTGTGTATGCACCTAATTGATTTGTGTGTTTGTATATGTGCAATTCTGTCACACCCTCCTGTCTAACAGCACAATGTTGAGATCCTGAGAGTTGGCCTGACCCCACAGGGCAACACCTCCTAGTCCAAGAAAGGCATAGATGTGATGGCAGGAGTCCCACATGATAATTGTTATCTCAGCTGATCCATGACTCCCAGGTCATGGATCTGGAGAGGCTAGAAATCCAGCACTTCTCCCCCCTCACCCCATCAGGGGAAAATCCATGGGTTCTAGGTGATTCTAAGTCTCACAGCACAGGCAGTCACTGTACCCACCTGTCAAGTAACCCCCCACCCCACCTCCTGCAATTGCAGCCCCATCTCAGTCTCAGGAAGAGCCTCCTCCAACCCCAACCCCAACCCCTGAAAGTGAAGCAAACCCCACCCCCACTCCCTCCCAGAGCAGTAGTTGAAGTGCTTCTTTTGGTGGTCCAGCTGCTCCCTGCTTCGTAAGCCAGGACATGAGCCAGGTCCCTGATGATTAGAGAAGGGACAACAATGAAACTGGAGATTTTTGGACTGTAGTTCCTGGTCTCCATAATCTTGGGGTGTGGGGAGTTGCAGAAGATGTGGGCATCATAGGCACTGCCCGCTCAGCCTGCAAAGATGTGGGTGAAGTGACCCTGGTTGTTAACAAACTTTAAATAAGGTGAACGTTGAAAAATTCAAATGGACCCTTGGGTCATTCCAACCAATGTGGGAGGTTTATTAATTAGCTGACAAAGCAAGATTAATAGAAAAGCATAAAGCATGATCTTACATGCTGTGTCTTGACTGCTGCGAAGCTAAGCTGACCAGACTTTCAGTCTCTGTCAGCAGTGGATTCTCCATTCAGCAGATGTCATGTAGACGTCTCCAAATTCCCTCCAGCTGATGTCCAATATTTATGGATAGCTGGTAAACATAATTTCATTATCTAATACCTAATCCCCAATTAGTTTTATTTAAATTTCTTTGTTTCACTGAAACTTTCAAAGCTTGATTAAACCAGATTTCTTGTAGACCTAAAAAGTGCCAATTAGTTGAGATTTATATCCTAGAGAAAGCAAAAAGGAGCAAGAGGGAGGTTTTCTTATCTCCTTTCCCTTTCCATTGTGGATTGTTGCTTCACATTGGACTGTTACTTTTTTTTCCTTTTCATCTTTGTTTATGGTCTGAGAAGGCTGCTTTGTTTTCCTTAATTCCTTTTTCCTTGTGCTTTGTTTGGTGTGTGAAGAGGCATACAAATGGCTTCCCTTTGCTATGTTAACTAAGGCAGTTGTTGCATCTGCAAGGGTTCATGCTGTGGTCACTCAGGCAGAGGCTTCTGGGGCCTCTCTGCTTAGGTTTCTTGAAAATGGTCAAGCTTGGTCATAGTGCTTGACATTGTTTTACATGGTGATCAGTGATGCCCTGCAGGATGATAGAGAAGTAGCCCTTGTGCTTGATGAATGCCTGGGCACTTTAGGGCAGGTAAAGGATAGGAATGTGGGTGCCATCCATAGTCTACAAGCAGTTAAGGAACCCCATGTGGCAGAAGCCAGTGACCACTTCCTGAGGGTTGATGGGGTGGATGGATGAGGTGGATTGGCCAGGACATTCTGGATGATCAGAAACACCTCCTGGATGTCCTCTTTAGCTGTAGACTTTCCCATACCAAATTGGTTGGTAGGTGACATAGTAGAGAATGCCAATGGTGGCCAGCTTCATGATGGCAATGGCCATCCACTTCTCCAGAGTGAGTGGTGGCCATATGCTGATGTTCTGGTTCACAATGTGTGTGTGTGTGGGGGGGGGGGGGGGCATGAAGAAAAAAGGGATAAACCAAGACCCAGGGGGGGGGGGCGGGTCAACTGGGCGACAATGCCCATCAAGGTGGCTCAGTACACACAGAAGGTCTGGACTCACAGTTTGTCATCCCAGGGGTCCAGAATGATCCATTCCCACCAGTTGCTGCTGGTGGGGTGGGCCCAGAACTGGTGCCTGATGGTCTGGAGGTGGTACCAGAGCATTCCAGTGTCATGGTGTCCTAGGTGGCCTCATTTTCATTGGCCATATGGAAGTTGGTGGCTGTGACAGGGGGCCATCTCAGGGCTGATCCTAATGTTGGGCCACTCAACTGGCTAGGACAGTCCGCTGCCCTGACTCACTTGTCATGCCTTTGATGTAACTGAAAAGTTGGTTCTAGGTGGGGGGGCTGTCCATTTAATGCCCTGATGCCAAGGACATAATACATGGCTCCTTACTGGTCCTACACTGTGTCCCATGCCTCACAGATAGCATCATTATATAGTTCTGGCCCCACACTGAGTCCCACTATATTCCTGTCTGATGTTCGGATCCTACCCTGGATCCCTTCTACTCAGGTGGCCTAACCTCTGCCATCAGCCTGGGCTGCAAAACTCCCTAGACATCTTTCCCTCTTGGTAGTGCCTGCCCCCCCAGGAACTTTGACCTCACAGGCCCTGGTCTCACCTCTAGGCCAGTAGGGACTCCAGCCATATGTCTTTTGGCTGTCCCTCACAGTGGGCGCCCTTCCCCTTTGACCACCATTGTCCTGGCCCCAGAATGGGCTGGTCGAGGTTCTCTGGTTAGGTTTTTGAGTAGCTAGTCCTCTCTCCCATATGGGTCCACCTTCTCAGGCCCCTTCAAATGCTGTCCCCACTCTATGAGCTTGTGAGTAACATACTTACTCTCTGGACCCCTCCTAGGCCTGCTGTTCTGCCCACACTGGGATCACTCATCTTTGCCTCTTACTGAGTCTCTACTCCAGCCGGCCAATATGCAGTCCTTCAGGCCCGCATGGACCCTATTCTATGCGACCTCTGGCTCTCACTCCACCCCCTAACTGGGGCCACTACTGCACTCCCTCACTGGGGCTTCTGGGCCTTATGTCCCATGGGCCTCAGGCCCCTGATAATGTGCCTGGACCCCTAGCCTGTCCCCTCTATGGGGTTACCCACCAGATTGTGGGGACTGAGGTCTTCCAGCACCCCATCCTTGCCTTTCACTTGGGAGGCACAGGTGTAGCATTTTTTGGAGACTGCCCTACCACAGGCAGCCCCACCACACCATCCAACCCTAGCAGGGTGTAGTTTTAGGTCATTCCCCAGGACCAGGAACCTTCTCCTTCCCCACAGTCCCTACCCTTGACCTCCAGGTGTTCTGGGAGCAGCAGTACTCCTTGGCTCCCCAGTTGCAACTGGCAGCCCTGCTCCTTGGTTCTGGCCTTATACCCTGGCTACATAGCCCTACACTAATCAGGCAGCCTTCTGGGTACCATGTGACCACCTGATTGGGTCTGCTCCCACCTGCAGGCTGGTCTGCACCAAAGGTGCCCTGTCACAGTGACCCAATATCTGACTGCTGGCTCGGGGGCAAGAAGCCATGCCCCATGGCTACCAGCTGCTAGGACATGTCCAGATTCCTGCATGTGATGTCTTGATACCTCCAGAAAGAGTTACATAGGGTAACAAGCAGAACATGCCACAGATCCAGGGTGTGTGTGCTTATGTAAGGGTGGTGGGGCACCATGGTGGGGTGTGAGCAGGCCGAGACACAGAGACACATGCAATTCATAAGGGAGGGCAACCTCTCTGGAGCTCTTCTCTTGCTCTGGGGCTCCCTCACACCGGGGCACAGAGGAGGGTCTGCAATGATATGGAGCGGGGTTGAGGGCAGACCTGGTAGATCAGGGATGGCCCAGGTGCTTGGCTGTACTTGACAGTCTCTGGCAGCCTGGAAAGCCCACAGGGCATGTTGAGAGGTGTGTGGGGGTGCTCTCTGCCTGTGGGTCTCCACCAGTTCAGGCTGCCTTACCACCTCCCCCAAAGGGCAAATGTATATACTGTTCACTCCCTGTCTAAACTAGGCTGCTTATAGAAAATTCATCCACAAGCTCCATCAATCACTTTTAATGAGAACCAACTAGAAATAGTCCAAAAGTTCAGCTACCTAGGCTCCACAGTGACCACCGACCTTTCACTGGAAGAAGAGCTTAATATTTGTATCAGAAAGGTGACTGCCACCTTTAGCAGACTAACTAAAAGAGCATGGAACAACTCAAAGCTTACCATCAAGACCAAAATGCTAGTGTATAAAGCTTGCAAACTCAGCACTCTTGTGTATGGTTGGGAAACACAGACAATTTATGCACATCAAGAGAAAAGGTTAAGAAGCTTCTACCTGTGCTGTTTATGCCATGTACTCAACATCAAATGGAAAGATAAAGTTACTAGTGCAGAGATTCTTCAAAGGGAAAATTTACCAAGTGTGACAGCCCTACTGAAACAGAGATGACTACACTGGCTAGGCCATCTGAGCAGGCTGAAAGATGGATGTATACCCAAGGACATGATATACAGGGAACTATCGGAGGGAACAAGAACAACAGGACATCCAAAGCTTCACTACAAAGACATGCAAGTGAGATATGAAGGAATATGGAATCAATCCCGACCAATGGGAAACCTTGGCAAATGTTTGGAACAAGTGGCATCACCATTTCCACCAGGGCATTAAAGTACACGACAGGAATTAGCTCCAACAGCTTGAAGAGAAAAGAGTCCTTAGCCACCCAATCATGACATATATCCTTTCAACCACTGCCACAGATCATGCAAGTCTCAGATTAGACTATTCAGTCACATGAGACACTGCAAACCATCTATGCCATAGGCTGCAAAATCCATTGTCTTTGTGGATGAGAAGATGTCAATCAGTGTTACAGAGAACAACACAACTTTGATTGTTCCCCCTGCTTTTTGAACATCTGTATGCATCCATATAGACTGAGCATGGGTTTTTGCTTGTGTTTTTTTATTTGGCTTCCCAGCATAGTGCTCCATTCACCATGTCACAGGTCAGTCATTATTCAAACTCTTCTCTGGCACTCCTTTTGAGGCTGCTGTCCTTGGCAGTCAAGAGAGGCATGTATGTGTGGCCAGAGGGAAGAGAGCAAACCAGAGAGTGTGTGGCTCTTAGGCTGAAGGGGTGAGTACCTTGGGTCCCAGTAAGGGGTCTTGCTCCTAGTGGTGCAGAAACTTCCCACCTATATTGCCCTCCACCCATTTTTTCCAATTACTATTAAATGCTAGAGTTAGGGGCTAACTTTGGCTGGAGCGCTGGAGAAAGACTTGGAAAATGCCTGACTTGTGACATGGTGATTAGGATGCTGTACTGGGAAGTCAGGGACCTAGGTTCAAGTTTTACCTGGGTGAGGGGTTTCCAGCTTCCTGAGTGAGAGGAAGAGTGCTGGCCACTCAGTTATTGGGCCTAAAACATGGGAGTGTGCTCCTCCACTTTATTGTCAGGACGTGCCCAAGTAGCTGTCTACGTGCACAGGCTTATGCACTCAGGATTAGAATTACGATCTGCACACAGGTGCCAAGAATGCCATGTACATGACCAAAATATGGCTACTTAAGTGACTAGGAAGGAATAGAATTCCACTCTTGTTCTTCAGACTCACTTTTTGAACATCAAGGACACTCTGGGATATTTGCTGTTCTTAGATCTTCACGTGTACAAGAGCCAAGTGTATGCTGATGAGAACTTTGTGGACTGTCCAGACAGTTCTGTCCAATCTATTTCTTTCCTCAAGAAAAAAAAAAACAGCCCACCAGCACTCTTATCTTGGATGACTTGGAAGTTTCTAGCCCACCAAAGACATTTTTGAGAGTGAAAGAATTTTACTACAAAGAGACATAAAGTGCTCTTTTCCCATGATGAAGCATTCTCACATCTAACACTGTCAGCCCAGGACTGACAGCTTCAAGTTTTTTCTTCCACATTCTGTTACTATTAGATAGCTGGGAAGGGCCTAAATGTCATTTCTACCTGTTCATTTGTAGCCTAGTTGTGAGTGAGTGGTTGGTATGTGACATTTTTAAATGATCCATTCTTTGGATTGTATATCCTGGGCCAAGTGATGAGAAAGATGGAGCCAGAAAATAGAAATTTTGACATGAACTATTTGGGTATTACAGAGCAAGAGCAGGCTGTTTGAATGTGGTGAAGACTGGCTGTCAGAATCCATGTCATGTTTATGCATAAATGTCCATTGAAGGCACAATTCTGTGTGCATGTACCGCTGCCATTTTATAAAAGTAATAAACCATAATATGTCAGTTCACCGCACTTTTTATGTGATTTGAGACACCTAACAAGTCTGAGGTGTGCAATAATCACCCAGAAATCCACTGCCTCTTGTGCTTGATTGTTTACATTGATTGTGCAATTTTCTTTTCTGATCTTGAAAGTTGCAAATGGCACAGTCTTGGAGTGGAATGACACAGATGTTTGAGATGGTGGCTTGCCTCAGCCTTGGGACTAGTGACTGACCAGTGAAGCTAACTAGTGACTCTAACTTCCTGCGTAAGAAGGAATCTGCTTCTTCCTGCTGTTCAAATCAACATCATCTGCTAGGCTGAGCTAACTTAATTATGTCCAGCATAAGATTATCCAAAGGTTTTTTTGTTTTTTTTCCCCTGATTTGACTTTTCACTTTTAGAGTCATATCAAATTTATATATCTTTTAACAATAAACTAAAGACCATTATTATTAATTATGTAGTTGGGTTTTATTTGCATTATTTATTTCCTCTTATCCTACTTTAGCATTTTAGATTACAAACTGACTCTTTAAAGAAGGCTCTTTAAAAAAAAAATATTTACCTATCTTGTTGATTAGATTTTAGAATTAACAACACTAGTGGAATATGGATCACAAATGCATTACAGGATCCTTATTGTAGGTATTCAGGGTCATGTGTTCTCTTCTGTTTTCTAACACGGAAGGGAAGTAGGGATATAGAACTTATGACCAGTTGGGCTAGCAAAACCATTAGATTGTTACAGGTCAACATTGTCTGCTAAATTTAATAGCTACTATTACCTTTTCCAAACTTTTTTACCTTCTTTTCAGTTAGCATTTATGTCTATGCTCTACAATAGTATAAACTGTATAAAAATGTCTGGTTGAAATTGAAACTTTCTACCTTGCTCTTTGATGTGGTGTCTCAGACTCTGCCATGCTTCCACAGAAAAGCACGTCTGATGACATGTATGCAACCTATGCCAGCACTCTAGGCTGGGTGATTGTAAGAGGGAACCCTAGCCCTGTTACCAGGAAGCAGGTTGGCCCCTTTGAATCCAGAACTTTCTAGGCACAATCATCCAGCTGAACAGGGGTTAAGGATCGAGCGCTGCCAGCTGGTCAGGTGACCAGGAGGGAAAGGCCAGAACCATATAAACCTCAGGCGGAGAAGGCCAGGGGAGGCTGCAGAGAGGGGGACTCCTGATGACTATGGAGAAACTGTGGCAGCTTCCCTGGGAAGAAAATGACAAGCTGGGAGACAGAAGTCCAGTTGCATGTAAGCAAGCAGCTTGCCTCTTCTACCTTTATTTTCTTTCTATGGCCACAGGGGCCTATTGTTTACATGTAATGTTAAGGCTGATGGTTTGTGGCAGAGGCTTTTGGGGAGAAGGAACCCACAACATACTTACAAGCTGGGGAGTTGCCTTCTTGAAAGCACAGAGGCAGAAAGGGATCTTGGAGTCATTATTGACTCCAAGATGAACATGAACTGCCAATGCCATACCGCAGCCAGCAAAGCCAACCACACCTTGTCGTGCATCCAAAGATGCATCTCAAGCCTGTCCAGAGAGGTGATACTCCCCCTCTACCTGACATTGGTAAGGTCACAATTGGAGTACTGCATCCAGTTCTGGGCACTGCACTTTAAGAAGGATGTGGCCTGCCTTGAGAGGGTTCAGAGGAGGGCTACCCACTTGGTTGGAGGGCAACAGGGCAAGCCCTATGAGGAGAGGCTGAGGGACCTGAACCTGTTCAGCCTCGGCAAATGGAGGCTGAGGGGGGATTTGGTGGCTGCCTACAAACTTGTTAGGGGAGATCAGCAGCAAATAGGAAGGGCCCTATTCCCCCCAGCAGCACCTGGGGTGACGAGGAACAATGGCCAGAAGCTGCAGGAGAATAGGTTCAGGTTAGAGATTAGGAGGCACTATTCCCTGTCAGGGTAGCTAGGATCTGGAACCAACTTCCTAGGGAAGTGGTGCTTGCTCCTACCTTGGGTAAATTCAAAAAGAAGTTGGACGAACACCTGTCTGAGGTTGTGTGATCCCAGCGTGTGCTCCTGCCAGTGGTGGGGGCTCAGACTAGATTATCTGTTCAGGTCCTTTCTGACCCCAAACTACTATGAAACTATGAGCCTTGAAGCTGGGTCCTAGTGGGTGGACTTAGGCAAATGGCTCTAACTAGAGAAAGAGGAGCAAAGCCAGAGGGGCTGAGGCCCCAACAGCCTGGCACCACAGGGGCACAGTATAGAAGGGCCAGTTGGCCTGGTGTGGTGGAAAGTATGAAAAGGAAGGCTGTGAGCCCAAGTGGGTTAAAGAGCTAGAGCCTTGGAGTTAAACCCTGCTTTAGTGGGTTTTGACTGACAGGCCTAGCTAGAGAGATTGGGGGTAAGCTCACAATGGCTGAGACCCCAACATAAAGAGAAAATTATAAAACATCTGCCAGGCATGGGGCATGTCAAGGAGATGTCGGACCGTGCATTTTGCCCTTAAGGCAATAGCTCATTATCCTCCAGGTGGTGAGCCTTAGAGCCCATCTGGGAACCTTTGCGTCAGCCTCCCTCTTTAAGAACCAAGTGAAATCAAGTTGTGGCAGGAAAGCAAAGTGTGTGTGTGTGGGGGGGAAGTTGGTTCCCAGAGGTGGAGGAAAATAATATATCAGGACTTGAAGGGTGCCCCACGCCCCAGCCTTTGAAAATGCTGCTGGAGACAGCACCCTGTTACAGTGATGCAATGGATTTTGAGTCCTCAGGGTGCCAGTAGCTATGGGAGCCCCCTTAGGCAGGTCTGCTGACTGAGGTATCCCATGAAGAGGTGTGTGGCTCACGCTCACCACCCAGGAATTTACTCTGAATCCAATGAACAGGTTATTCTTTATTATTACCAAACATTCTATATATGGAAAAGAAATGAATAAACAAAAAATTTAATAACAATGGTTAATAATAAAACTATCAATTTAAATAGAAATTACAACTGCAACATTAGATGGATAACTCCAACACACTGTGTGGTCTCACTTGTATCAAACAACCTTAATAATTACATTCACTTGTTTATAACCCTTTAAAATAGTTTTCCCCCCATAACCCAGGTTGATTTCCCTTTGATCACCAGGGATCCAGGTTTTCCATTTCTCATTGAAAAATGGAGTAAACCATGGATTTTACCTTTTACCAGAGGCACACTAGGATTTCTCATTTTACCAGAGAAACCTGTGAATTTTGCGATTTTGCAATGAGCTACCTTTAGGCTGGTGGAGTTCCAGCCTTCAGGGAGCTGGGAGGGAGTGGGAGGAAGGTGGTGAGACTGGGGGCCCCACATCCATGCGTATGCACATGGCTCCAGGCAGCATGCAGAGAAGCTTCAGCAGAGAAGTGGGGAAAAGAGGGCTACTGAGGCCCCTGTAGGGAGGGAGGAAGCTGGGCAGGGCTGGTGCTTGGGGCCCAGGCCCTCAATGCACAGCCTGTGGGGAGCAGGGTGGGGCTGTGAGTGGCTCATTCAGGGGAGGGAGAGGGCTGGCTACCTACTACTGTGCACACTCCCAGGGGGCAGGGGGGACCCATGCCCCCCAGATCTGTTCATGGGGCAGGAGCAGGGGCTTGGGCTCCTCCCCTGCTTCTCTCCCCCAGGGCCTCTGCAGCCCAGAGGGCATGATCTGCATGGCAGGGAACAGCTCGGCTACATGGGGATCTCCTTGCCACTGCAAGCTTCAAGCTGCCCTGGTGATGCGCCTCCTGTGTATGCTGCTGTTTTGAGGGGTGCAGCCCTGGACTCCTGCTCTCATTGCAGCTCTGTACACAGGGGGCATGTAGCCATGGCAGTGCAAAGCAAACAGTGGCAAGCAGCTTCTCTGTGTGGCTCCTTTGCTTCCTATCATGCTGGGTCATGTCCACTGGGCTGCAGAGGCCCTGGGGGAGGGAAGCAGGGCAGAGCTCACAGTGTGAACAGTTTCTCCATGCGGCTCCTCTACTTCCTGCCATGCTGGGTCATGCCTACTGGGCTGCATAGGCCCTTGGGGAGGGAAGCAGGAGCTGCAGGCCCACGCAGAGAATCTGCTTGCTAATATAAGCTCCACCCTGCTTCCCTTCCCCGGGGCTTCCACAGCCTAGTGGGCATGACCCAGTATGGTGGGGAGCAGGGGAGCCATGTGGAGAAGCTGCCTCACTAGTGTGAGCTCTGCGCTGCCCTGGTGACACCCCCGCTGCGTGTGGAGCTATAGTGAGAGCAGCAGCACAGGGATGTGCCCCTCAAAGCAGCGACATGCACGGGAGGCACATTGCCAGGTTCAGTGCTGAACTCACAGCTGTGAGATCCCTGCATGGTCTGGCTGTTCTCTGCCACACCAGGTCATGCCTGCTGGGCTGCAGAGGCCCCAAGGGAGGGAAGCAGGGTGGGAGGCTGAGCCTGCGCCTGCCCCACATTCAGATCTGAGGGGCGCGGGTCCCTCCTACCCTCTGGGAGTGCATGTGGTGGCAGGGAGCTGCCCCACCTGAGTCCACAATGGGCAGTGGGCTGTGGACCTGGGTCCATAGCCCTGGCAGCTGGAGGTCCCCTTCAGCAGGGCTCGGGGAGCAGGGACTGTGGGTGGAGGTTGAGGGGCACCAGCAAGGCTGTGGTGGGGGGAGTGAGAAGCACGAGCAGGGCCAGGAGAAGTGGGGGGGGGGGGGGCTTTAACTTTAAAAACGAGCAGGGCCAGGAGAAGTGGGGGGGGGGGAGGCTTTAACTTTAACCACAAATTTTGGGTTTTTTATTAGAGAATTTGTGATTATTATTTTTTTTTTTTTTTAAGCAGAGAATTTGCAATTTTTTTTTTGTCAGGGCAAACCAGGATCCCCACTGATCACAATCCCCTTTCCATAACAATAAATGGCAACACAGCTTTTACTATGATCCACCACTAGATGGCGGGGTGGACCAGCACAAGGCTTCTGCCACTCCAGGGTAAGTGGGCTTCTTTTATCCTTCCTGGTAACTCAGCAAACCAAGTCTCCAATCAGCCAATGCAGGTAATAGGTTTCTTTTCTTTTGTTTCCTTCTGAAAAATACACCTCCTTCAAACACTAGGGATTAAGTGTCCCCTCATGGGTTTGGGATTCTCACAGCCCACTCCCTCTCTGGGCTGTCTCTCTCTCCCAGCACCTCCACCTGCAGACAGCAGACCTCTACAGGTCTCTGTTCCTTCAGCATGAGCCTTTCTAGCTCAAACAGGGGACTTCCTTCGCAGGTCTCTGACTAGGCAGCTTCTCTCAGCTCCCAGTCAGCTTACTAACCCCTCCCCACTCGTTCCTTGGCACCTGTATTCCTGGTTTCAAAGCTCTGAACCTTGGTGGAGAATCAGATTCTACTGGAATGACTTAGGCTTTCCTCTGTCCTGATGTCTGCTCCCTAGCAAGTCTCAGCTCTGTTGCTTCTGCACAGGAACGGGGAAGAGAGCGGGGAGAAAGGTGTCTCTGCCCCCATCTCCAGATGGTGTTTGGCTCTCCTCCAGCCTCTCTCTCTCTGCTTTTCCTTCCCTCAGCTTTTAATGGCTCCATAGTAGCCAATCAGAGCCTGTGGTTTGCAATGGGGGCTCTAGTCAAACCTTCCAGTAAAAAAACATACATTGTGCACAGCATACCCTCTGTTTGGTACACTCTGCAAACTTTTCTGCTGCCCTTTTCATGCAGAGATCTTAAGCACAGATCACTCACTCAGCTCATAGCCAGGCGAGCCTTGCAGCTCTTACATGTATATCATTATAAAGTATTTTCATTATGTAGCTCCTTTGTAATGCTTTTCAGTAGATTTCAAAGCACTTTACTAAAGCAGTAAGCATGATTATCTCTGATTTACAGATGGAGTAAGGGAGGCACTGAGCAAACTCTGCTACATAATGAGAGAGAACATAATCAGAGTCAGCCTTGGCATGGGGGGAGAGGGGGGCTTTGGTAACAGCTTCCATTGTCCATTCCCTACCTTCTCCTAGCTTTATTCACAATTATTTCTTTATTATCATCATGGATAACTAGACTCAGGACATGGGAGAATTTATGGAAAAAAAAATTAATTAGTAAGCTTTTCTTGTAAATTGAATCTATCTCTTTGTCTCCCCTGAAAGAGATTTAGGTGGGGCACTTATGGACCTTTTCATTTTCTGGTTCACTTGGTCAAATTAATTTTGTTAAATGCTTTCTATTCCAGGCTTGTCTGAGTTTTGCTCACAAAGCTTTTGTGCATACTGCCTTTTAAATGGCTTGTAGAAATGCTCAGTAGTTAGTGTAATGTTCAAGCAGTAGATGATATCTCCAGCAACAGATGACTCCTGATACAATTTTATGTATTGTGGCTACAACCTAGAGATGTAGCCCCAGATCCTTGTATAGTTTTCTTCAGAATGACCATTCTACAAACTAATATATGGAAAGCTAGATTAAAAATCACATAAGCCGCTTTAGTGGACATTAGTTTAAATGAACACTGTAGATTAAACATTCATATTCCAAATCAATTTAAATAAATGGAGATGGGCAGCTGTCTATATTAAATGGAATTATTTATTATTAAATGGAATGGGCAGGGCAAGGGAGTTTTTGTCGCATCATCAAGGAATTCAGTGACCTTTCTCTTAGCAGTTCTCTGCTCTTGCCAGCCAGGAAACAAATTTTGCAGATGCAAGATCCTAAGGAAGCAAGAACAGGATTCTTGCTGCAAACACTGTGCTAGGGTGGTTTTTAATATAAATGACAGAAGTTTCATAAATTCATAGATGTTAGGGTTGGAAGGGGCCTCAGTAGGTCATCAAGTCCAACCCGCTGCCCTGGGCAGGAAAGAGCGCTAGGGTCAGACAACCCCAGCTAGTTGCTTGTTCAGTCTCCTTTTGAAGACCCTCAGAGTAGGGGAGAGCACCACCTCCCCTAGAAGTCCATGCTAGATTCTGGCAACCCTGCCTTGTGCAGCTCCTCCCTCAAATACTCCCTGCATGCCTCATACAGGGAGAGCACCACCATCCTGCTAAAGGTGGTGCATGCAGGCACGCAGTATGATGGGGCCATGAGTGCAATGAGTTGCCTGAACCCTGGCTGCTCAACTAAGCAGAAGGGTTGGCCATCCAGAGCAAGCATCTCCCCAGTGCTCTGGGTGACCTCACTCACCTTTGGAATGTGCCCCCTTTTCTGTCTGCCTTTCCCCCACTGGTCCAGGGTGGCCTGCCTCTGCTTCTGGGGGACAGGGGCTTTGGAGCGAGAGGGGGTCTTCCCTTTGGGCATGCTTCCACTGGTGCCAGGCTGAGGAAGAGGAAGGGCAAGGAGTAATGTCTCCTGATATTTATCACCATCCCTGTGGTGCTGAAGTGGGCCACAGTGGATCCAGCCATTTCTTGATGCCTTCCTTCAGCCACTTCACCAGTGCCTGCACCTCTGGTGAAAGCAGCTTGCTCAATCCAGGAACATTGATCCCCTGGTATTTCTCCATTTGGTTCTGAAGCTCCCTCACTATGGGGATCACCTGGCTAAGGAGGGCATTGCCAGTGCTGAGGCTCTCAGTGGCCTTGACGAATGGCTTGAGGACCACCAAAATCTGGGAGATGATATCCCACTTAACTCTGTTAAGGGGCTGCTGATTCCAATCTCCTCAAGTGTGGCCATCGCATAGATGGCCTTCTATTGCTCATCCAGCATTTCGAGCATCAGATATGAGGAGTTCCACTGAGTCTCCACATCCTGCATGATTTTGTGCTGCAGGATGCTCAGCTCTGCCTGTTTGTCCCAAGGCATCTTGCCACACTTGATGCTGCAGTGGAATTAGCTTGCCACCTTCCTGAATTTTGAAATGAGCTTGGTGGTTGTGATGGCACCCTCACCGGTAGCTCTGTCCCCCTCCAAGGCATCCCTGACTATGAAGTCGAACTTGTATGCTACACAGTGGATGCCAACAAAGTTGGCATCACAGACTGCCTTGACCATATTCACCCTGTTGTTGGTGACCATGAATCTGTGGGTGAGCTCTTCCTGCCCAATGAGCCATCCCTGCCCCATGTGGTTCATGGCCCCCATGATTTCCATTGCCATGCAGGACTCATCCATCACCTCAGCCTGAAGGAGAGCCCACCGACAGTCTAACTGATGGCACCAGTGCCCTGTAAGCATGATCTCCACCCCAGCTGCTCCAGATGTCTGAGGTGAAGTGTAAGGCCACCTGTGGACCTCTGCTGAAGGTGGTGTGTGTGGGCATGTGGTATGATGGGGCATGAGTGCCGTGAGCCAACTGAACCCTGGCTACTTAACAAAGGAGAAGGGCTGGCCATCCAAAGCTAGCATCTCCCCAATGCTCTGGGTGACTTGGCTCACCTTTGGAATGTGCCCCATTCCAGGTGAGGAGGAGCAAGGACAAGGGGGCGGTGCCTCCTGAGATGCATCAGCATCCCTGTGGTGCTGAAGTGTTTCACCTCCTTGCCCCAGGTGGTCTTGCATTGGCAGTGCAGGCAGATAGCATACGTGGGATCATTTGCCACCTCAAAATGATCCCACACTACACTACCCCCTTGCTTTCGGGGTGTGGGTGCAGATCCTGCCTTATCCACCTCCTCAGCAGGCAGAGACACAACAACAGGAGGAGCTGACTCAGCTGAGCCAGTTGTCTCCACAACCTCAACCTCCTATGAGGTGCTTTCTAGAGAAGGAGACCTGACTCTAGGGGAACTTTGAGGGTGTGGAGCACAAACTCAGATTTTCCCTCCTTCCCCAGAACTTCTCTGGCTATGGCACTGAGCCCCGCCGGTTCCAGAACCATCTCCTCCCCTGACACTGGAAGACTCTGGCTGGGAACTGAAATTGGGGTGGAGGAGACTGTCATGCTGTTATACAAATAGATTTTTTGCCTATTGGTTTTAATCTTGTGTATTTTCTTGAGGTTTTGCATTGCCATAAGAAACTCCATTTTGTATTGCTCTGTAGCTTGACATAAGTGCTTTACCTTTGTATGCTGGATGTGAGAGAGAATGGGTGAGTGTGTGTCTGTGGAAAAGAAAAGCATCAGTTGCCAACTGGCTGAAGAATGCAGACAGATAAAAGACCAAACAAGAAGAATCCATACCAGAACAGCGAGAGAACAATGGCAATTGATATTCAAGGAAGAACACAGTGATAACACAGCAAAAGCCCAGAGGACTGGATGAATTGACAAGGCTATAAAAGATTGGACAAGACATATCAATTTTGGGTCTTGTTCTGCATGTCATCCTGGAGCATTGGTTCATCTGACAGGATGGGCCAGCAGGAGCCTGGCTCCTACTCATGATAAACTTGGCTGGACACTAAGGTGACCCAAGTACTGATAAGACTGGTAATGTATACCAGCACAGAACAGAAATTGCGGTATGAATATGGTATGTGTGTGCGTATATTAAGCACTTAATCAATAAATGTGGCATCTTGCCTTATCCTCCCTCATAAGGTCTTGCTCATGATTTGAGTAATTGGCAATCTGTGTAACAATGCTGGTGCTTGTTGTCATGCTGGTGGTGCTGAGGGTTATTATTATTGCTGGTGTTAGTATTGGAGGTGGGGCATGTGCAGACACTACTCCCACCTTCTCACTGCCACTAGCAGCAGAAGCCTCATGCCTGCTATGGAAGAGGGTACCTCTATGTTTGTGCTGGGGGGAACTTGCAGCTCTCCCTTTGACTCCTCTCATTCCCCTGACAAAAGACTTGGCACCCGCCTTTCCAGCACGCTTCATGTTTGGTGTTCTGGAAAGCATGTGTATAATTATGGGTTGTGCTTTTCTGCACAGGGTTGGATGACAGATTGCTAAGCAAAGCACAGCTTTCTTTAGTTTGGGGTGAAAAAAAAATAACAAGAATAAATAAGAGAATTTTTTTGAGTAGAAATATTTGAAAGGGATTAACAATAGGAATGGTAGGCAAGGCTAAGTGGGAAAGGATTGGCTAATTGCTAGCTACAACTTGGTATCAACAGACTACCAACTGCTACCAGCCTAGACCCTTCAGATGCTGTGCTTTGCTGCTCATGCTGCAAGAAACAGATCTCACAAAAGGTAGTGAAAGGCTTCACACAGAGCCTTATATGCTGTTTCTCCATCCCTCCCCCAGAGCGCTGGGATTGGAAGGGACCTCAAAGACAGTTCACAGATACTGGCCAGCCACAGATATCAGAGCCGTGCTCCCCACCCACTTCCCCTCCCTCTTCTAAGTTTCTGTTTCCCCACAAGCCCGCCTCCAAAACATTCTAATACATTCTGAAACATTTTGGATAATTTTGCTTTATATCGGAGATGTTTTGGAGCCTTCTGTTTCATTTTGGATTTGGTGTTTCGGGTGACGAAATAGGCTGAAACACCTCCAAAATGAAATGGCTACTGAAGTTTTCCACAGTCCTACTCAGTAGGTAACTCCTTGGAGTGTACAGTGTTGATGTGCTTTGGCTAAAGAAAGGTCCCTGGGTTGTGATGCTTTTGAGACAAAAGGAGGAAAACGGTATCACTGAGGACCCACATTTGAAGTGGTAGGATTTCTGCTACTCTAATTATGGTGGTCATGACTTCACTGTGGAGATAAGGGTTGAGGTCTAACTTCTGAACTCTTGCTGAGAGGGGGCTAGAAGTGAAGCAGAAATGATGAATGCTCAGCCCTCCTGTAGATATTGTTCCTGTGTATAAAGACATCTATAAAACATAAGAGGTTGGGTTTTTTTAAACCAATTATTACAAAAAAAATTGTTATTCATTTCCCCCTGCTGTGCTGGGCTGGGTCAGCATTTCCCTCTGCCCCTCCCTGTGATGGTCAGAACCAAAGGGGTTAATGAGCACCTTATAGCAAAAAAAAAAAGATCTGCTTTTTGAAAGTATCTGGTAAAAGCATATAATAAATATTGACTAGGACAAAGCTTGCAAAACTGTTTCCCGCAGATGTATCCTGTCTGTCAGATGCATAACCGTAATGTTATATTTAACTGTTTGTACCAATCATAAGACTAACATGAGTCTCAAAATCAGAACTAGAAAATAAAACTGAAAACTTAGCTGATTTAATAAATTTTTGCTAAAAGGTCAGTAAGATTGACAAACCTAACCACAAGGTATATGTCACAGGCGGAGAAAGACCAGAGTGACTCCTGGGTCCATGAGGGGAGCCCCAGGGCCAGGGGCAGAGGGTGGAACAGAGAGGAGAAAGAATAAAAAAGACAACTTACTCACCGCAGGATGGGAGGAAGAGCAGAGACGGCAGGAGAAGCTTGCGTGTGGCTCGGATCACGCCTTAAATTACTTGCAGCTGGAGGATGATGTCACTCCTAATCGCCGGCCGGCGGAGATAAAAGGGCTGGCGGCGAAAGGGAGCAGGGCGAGCAGGGCTTGCATGTGGCTGCCGGGAGGGAGCCTGGCTGGTGGAGCCGGCTGGAGGCGCGGGACGCCAGAGCTGACTGCCGGCACTCACTACGGCGGATTAAAGGAACCCGGGGGTGAGTCAGTGCCCGAAGCCAGCATAACAACTGCAGGTGAGCTGGGAGAGAGGTAAGAGCCCCGGTGGCGCGGAGAGGACAACAGACTGAGGAAGACCCAGAGAGCGGGCTGCGGTCCGGGGAAGACCCGGAGAGGGGGCTGCCGCCCAGGGAAGACCCAGAGAGGGGGCTGCCACCCAGGGAAGACCCAGAGAGAGGGCTGCTGCCCGGGGAAGACCCGGAGAGAAGGCTGCAGGCCAGGGAAGACCCAGAGAGAGGGTCACGCCAGTGGGATACCGGGCAAGGAGTGGCTGGAACCTAAGATAGAAGGAGAGGGCCACTGAACTGAGCCATGACCAGGTGACCCGGTCACCAAGCGGAGGGGTAGAGAGGCTACTGGCTCTACAAGGAAGCCAAATAGGGGCAGGGTCATGCCTCTCTTGAGGCCCATTGAGTTTTTATTTGAGTTTTGAAAGGTGTTTGTGTTCCCCCAGGTTAGAAGGGGCTAAGGTCGCGACAGCAGGGAGCTAGAGCAAGGGGTGAGCTCGTTATTTGTGCACCTGGGGAATTATTCGGGCACCCACAGAAACAGCCAAGATCTGCCAGGCTGGGTAAGGGTGAGGTGCAGGGGAGGAGGAGCCTCACAGAAGACATCTATGACATAGGTGACTGACAAGGGTAACCACGCTACACGAAGCCCCACCCACTGAAAGATTCAAGGCGTGGCAGGCGAGAGAGGGCGGACTGCGGCGCATGGAAAAACCTCCCAGAAGGCCACCTGTGATGGCCAGCTGAGTACCGGTAAGCACTCGGAGCAAGGAAGCCCGAGGTAAGATGTATGAGGCCCGGCGGGTACAGTATAATTAACACATTTCAAAAAAATTCCAAGTGGATTGAATTTAGGTGGGGAAAAATGCTAATCTCAGACCCCAAAGTGATGTGGTGTGATTTGCTTATTGGGTAAACCCAAGTTTAGGCAGTAACCTATTACAATTATTTCTAACCCCTTTTAACCCCATAGGGTAACAGCTGTAGGGTAAGATTGTGAGTGGCTCTAAAGCCAACAGATTAGCATAGAACAGGATATAAAGGAACATGCACATCAGGTGACCAGTAGGAAGGACAGAACAGAATGGTCATTGCTGTTCCTAGTTTGGACTCCAGACTCCAAGTGTGAGCGAGGACCAGATCCTGACTGAGGGATCTTCCCGGTGCTCCCTCTGACAGTGTGGATTGGGGACGCCTGACTTTGCTGGATCAACTTGACATGTACCTGGCACTGAGGGACTATTGATAAGTTGCTAACAAAGTGGGAACTCTTTGTCAATTTATCTGTCTGTTTTTATTATCACTGTCAATTTTTAACTTTTATTGTTATATTGTCTGTTTATTAGTTTAACCTTTTTATTAACTATTATACGTGTAAACTATATTTTGCTGCTTAAACATATTTTTGTTGTTATTTTGCTGCTATAAGTAAAATTTATTTTTATTGTTATAAGTGAAACCTGTTTTTGCTTCACTCCCAACTCCGCTTCCTCAATCCCGAACCAAACAGCCCAGTGGCTGATACAGTTGCAGCACTCAGTCAACCTGCAACTAAATTGATACACTCACAGTGCCCAGCTGGCCTGTGGACCCCCCCCCCCCGCCTGCTGTGCAGACCAGATTTTATGCTATATTTCCATCCCACCCCCAGAGCACTAGGATTGGAAGGGACCTCAGGGAAGGATCACAGTCACTGGCCAGCTACACAGTCAATATCAGAGCAGGGCTTCCCCACTCTTCCCTCTCCCTCTCCTTTACTTTCTGTTTTCCTGAAGGCAAGCACAGCTTCAGCTTCGAAACTTGAAACATTTAAAAACTTTCAAAAATTTTCAACTGCCCTCGTTTAGTTTCGAGGCTGTTGGGAAGCCCTTTGTTTCATTTCAATTTTGCTGTTTCAAGCTCAAAATAAGTCGAAACAGCATTGAAACAAAACAGCCAGTGAAATTATGCACAGCCCTAGTGTGTGTGTGTGTGTGTGTGTGTGTGTGTGTGTGTCTATATTTGTGCTTTTTGATAAGGAAAAGGTTTACATTTTCCATTCTATCACCAAGAATCAATGTCAGGCCTACCAGTCTATAGGTTCCTGGGTCATCTTTTCTATTCACTTTACATTTTAGAACTAGATTGGTAGTGTTCTCATCCTTGTATTTTTCTCAGTTTTCCAAGTTTTCATGAGAAGATTTTGACATTAATGGATTAGCGAGCTTTACAGTTAGTTGGCTGCAAGATATCCAATCCTGAAGATTCAAAGGTTTTTAATTTTGGCACATGCTGCATCACATCCTCCTTTATTACTTTCTATTCCATCCACAAAGTCATATGGGACAGGAACATTATTTTCCTCCTTTCTAGATACAGAACAGAAATATCTATTGAAAAAGTCGACTTGTTTTCCTTACTATTTGCAGTTTTAGAATCTGAAACTACAATGGTCTAATGCCCCTATCTGATTTAGGATTTTCTGTTCCAAATATGTTTAAAAATGCCTTATTATTTTTTAATCTATTAGCTAATGATATTTCATGGATTCCTGTAGCTTCCCTTATCACTTAGTGCCATTTCTTAAAGTTGTACCATATACTTGTTGCCATTTACTTCCCTCTTTCTATCTGCTTATTTTTATGTTTTATAGCTTCCACATCTCTGTTTACCTCAGGATGACTTCTTGCCCAGTGTAACCTTTGTTTTACCTGAGGAAACAGGGTCAGTAGAAGGTTCTTTTAACTGTTCTAAGCCATTTCCAGTTTACACCCCAGTTGGTTACATCTGCAGTTGCTGCAGGTTTTGGCAAATTGGCCCTTTTACGGTTCCAAGTATATATATTACTGCTGGGTGCCATAATGTTTGCACATAATGTAAACAGATGACAGTCCCTAAACACCTGCTACTTCTGAGGTCAGACATTAATTCTTCCTTTGTCAGAATGAGGTCCAAGACTGAGTTGCAACCATCTTGGCTGAAGAACTTTCTTTGTTAAGAAACCATCCATTATTTCTTTAGAAATTCTAAAGACGTTTTCTTACTCATCACTTAAGATATCCATCAAATGTCCCCTCATGTGGATATTCTTCCTATACATTGTGAACAGATGTAAATAGAGCAGGTTATCCTGAGAGATTTGGTGGTCTGTAATATCTTACTTAGTGTATTCATTTTTATTTAGAATTTTAATCTATAAGCATTCAAGATCCTGTAGTTTTGAATCCTCTGACACTGTGATAGATTCCAGTATCTTTGAGGTAGACTGCTTGTTCTTATCTTCTCTTTTCCCAATCTATCCTTCTAGAACAAGGTATAACTATTGATTTTAACATTACAGTTATAACAGATTTCCTTCCATGTTTCATTAACACCAAACTTAACACATTTTTTCCTCATAAGCGAGCATCTTCAACTCTTCTAGTTTGTTATCCAACCTCCTAACTTTAGTTGCTTGAGAATTAAAAAGAAAGGATCCTTTACATACTCCTTTCTTTTTACATTTGTCACTAGCATGATGCTTTAAGACTGGTTTATACCTTAAAACAGATTATACATACTTTGGTGTTTGTAATTATGATTATTTCATTATCATTGTTCCCTTCCTAGTCAAATTCAAGCCCTTCTGACTACTCCAATTGATCCATCATCCTCAAAGCAGGTCTTAAAAAATAATAACAACCACTGTTTCCATAGAGGCTAGGGACAGACATTACACATAAACCAGTTTGAAAATGGCTAAAACCAGTTTGAGATAAACTGGTTGAATGTAGTATCAGACTCAACTGGTTGGGCTCAAACCAGTTTATGCAATGTTTGCCCCAGACCCCTTTTTGCTTTAAGATAAACCAGACAACCCCATCATCCTGGCATGCTCTCTGGGCTGGGCGGGGCTCTCTGCTCCACAGCAGGGCTGGCCCCTCCCCTCTGCTCCCTGGCTGGAGCGCCAGAGACTGTGAGCTGCTTCCCTCCTCCCCTCACCACGCTCTGCTAAGCAAAAAATTCCCCTCCCCCCCACCTTGCTGAGGAGGTTTCTGTGTATTAGCTCGCAGACCACATGCTGGCTATAGTCATGCTGAATCAGCAGGTAGAATTAACAGGGAAAATCAAGAAGTACCTGGTAATGTCCCTCTGTTCTTTTCTTAATCAGGTGATAAGCACTGTTATCAATTCCCTGCTGGACTAATCATAGCGTCCTGCCTGACCATACCCCCCTGAGCTCCATGCTGTGGAAGGAGGGGAGGGCTGCTCTAGCACCCCTTGGCTTCTAGTCTGAGCCACTGTAGGCATGTGCCTACATTTCTGGGATGTCTGTCTGGCTACAAAACTGATTTAGTCTAGCCAGGTTAGACTAACCTGCAAAGATTAAATCAATTCAGGCTCAGGCTTCTTGAATGTCTGTGCTTAGCCAGACAGACTAGACTCTCCAATCTGAGTATTTAGCATCTCAGTAGATAGCAGTGGGGAAATGGGGATGTCTTATGACTTGACAAAGTTTTGAATACACAGTCTTCTTTGAATTATTTTTCCCGTAGTAAGCATTTATTTTATAAAGTCTGAATTTTTAAAATAATTTTACTGTTCATAATTTTCATCAGATGTACAGACTTTCAGTGTCTAGTGCTGTCAATAGGCAAAGTAGAGATAAAGCATGGAGAGCAAGTTTTTCTAATTCTTGGCCTCTGCATAGCTAAACATTATCATTCTGATCTGGTGACATTTTACAGTCAATATGCCATTAATTTACCCAGTTGTAAAGGTACAATGGTGAATCAGGCCTCACATTTCCAGTTTCACTAATAACTTATGTTACTACTGAGGAAATATTTCACAAGTTCTGTTTAACTAAAAGTTATTATTTAGGGCTGTGTACTTGAAGAGAAATTGAGTATGTGCTTAATTCCCATTTACATTGATTGAATTGCTCCCGTGCTTGTAGTTAAATACATGCTTAAATGCTTTGCTGGATCACGGCCTAGATCTCTCAAAATTTAATCTCTAGCACAATTCTCCTGCTGTTTTATCAGATATAAAGGCAAATCCATATCTAGGCCTGGGCTTGTTCTTCTCTTCTGCTATATCCACTGAATTTGCAGTCTTAAAACCAGGTTCTTTACCTACACTGTGAAATTTACTGCACTCCTCACATAAGAAAGCTAACATTGTCTTCCTCTTTGTCAACATCTAAGGGTCTTAAAGTATAGAAAAAAAATTGTGTAATGCTTTTCATTCATCTTTTATATACAATTGAGTCCTAAAATTATATTACTCATACTTGCATCAGTTTGGGATTTTTTTCTTTGTTCATATTTCTGTGCATTTATTTCCTGGTATTCATGGACTTTTTGTTTTCCAAGTAATCTTTTGAGAGTTATCTTGCATGGCTGGATTTCAATACAACATTTAAAATAAGTACATGTGTGTGCACACATCTTTTTCTTTAATTAAAATGCAGGAGCTTCACTTCACGCAGTTCATTCTGTTTAGGAAGGAAATCACACATTTTCAGAGAAAAACATCTTATATTTATCATACTAGCCATATTCATTTATATAGAAACAGATTGTTATACTTTGATTTATAGTCTCTCTATCTCTGTGAACATATACAGACAATGTACATGCATTCCAATATCTATTTTTGCAATTTAATTTCAATTTAGATTTCCAGCCATCAATTTCCATTGATTAATGAAACATAATACATTTAATAGGGATATGTTTGATAACAGGATACATGCTTGTGATTAACACCCACATTTTAAAAGTACAGTTTTCATAGGATCTCAGGATGATGGAAAAGTAGGGATAGAAAGAACCTCACAGGGTAATCTAATCCAGCCCCTGCTCAAGACAGGATCATCTTTGAATAAAACATCCAAGCCAACTGTTGGTCTAAACTGCTGTTGAGAATGTCCAGTGATGGAGAGTCCATAACTTCCTTAGGTAGCCTATTCCAATGCTTGACCACCCTTAAAGTTGGAAAGTTCTTCCTAATCTCCAATTTAAATTACTCTGCTGCAGTCTGAGGCCATTTATCTGAGTCCATTCCCCTATGACCACAGAGAAAAGTTCATCTCTGTTCTCTTTGGAATTGCCCTTTAGGTGTTTGAAGACTGTTATGAAATTCCCCCACAATTGTCTCTTCTCTAGACTAAATAACCCTAGCTCTTGCAGCCTTTCCTCAGTCAGGTTTCCTAGGTCTCTAATCATTTTTGTTGCTCATCACTGGATTCTTTCCAATCTGTCCACATCTTTCTTGAAGTGTGGGGCCCAAAAATGGATACAGTTCTCTCGATGAGGCCTCACCAGTGACAAATACAACAGAAGAATTACTTCCCGTACACCTAGTGTGCTGTTGGCTTTTTTTGCAAGAGCACACTATTGGCTCGTATTCAGTTTATGGTCCATTTTAACCTCCAAGTCCTTTGCTGCAGTACTACAGACTAGCCATAATATAAATCCTAGGTAGTCAAAACAAACCTCTGACTCTTGTGATTTTTTTTTAGATTCATATTTATAGAATCTACATTTACCTTCCTTTCCTTCCTGGTGGTGGCACTTTTATGTTTCATTGAAAGTATAATATAGTACCATAGTGGAGATAGGATACTGCACATTCTTTGTCTGCCCCCAGATCTAGTTCCTAAATCAGTCTTTAGTGCTAGGAGAAAAAACCCAGTATGTGTAAGGATAAATGTATAAAGATAAGAACAGAAAATTGAAACCTCAATATAGCTCAGGATCTTTTTTATCTAATTGTAGGTGGTGCAGGAAAGCTGACTCAGCGAGAACCTGTGTGTGTCTGTCTCTCTCTCTCTCCTCCCCCCCCCGCCTTTCTCCAAAAGCGTAACTGAGGGCTCAGGAACTTCATTTGGAGCTGTGGGCACTTAATTTCTGTGATAATTTAGATTGCAATGAATTACACTTAAAATGTTTAGGCTATGTCTTGAAATAAGACCTCAAGAAAATCTATATAGGGATAAGAACGAGAATTTCCCTTGTGTTGCTTGCTTAGAAGTCATTTTTTAAATTTACACATCAAAGTCTTATAAAAATAATTCCCAATGATACTAATGAGGAGAATGGGCATGAATATACTAAGTATATATAGGGGTGCCTCTTAGTGTTGACAGAATTAAAATCTGCATGCTGTAAAATATTAATATAATTATCAGATATGGAATCAGATAATATAACCTTGAGGACTTCAACATTTTTTCTTATGTTCTGTTAATTCAAAGCCATTTGTTTTATCCCTGTTCAGCTGATAGCTGGAATAGCTAATTCACCAGTAGCCCAAAGACTATGTCAAATTTGCAAAAACAGACCAGATTGTAGTCACACTTACTCTTAACATGCAGATGCAGATCAATGAAGCTACTAGCTATCACTCCACTTTTATCTGAGGGCCCTTGAAACCCAAAGTTTCCATAGGTTGTTTCTCTTTTGTGAAGATGGAATATAGGGGCTGCATTTCAGGAATTCTCAGACACTGTTTGGCCCACAGACTATACTTTGTTGGCATGTCCACATGTGTGTGGACATTTGGTACCCTTGGGACAACTAGCAGCAGTGCACTTTATGCTGCTGTTAGTTGTCCCTAGGGAACTCCTGTGCAACGTGCCCTGTGGCACATGGCAGGTTTCCCTGGGTGGGGTAGGAGAGGTTGGGGTCAGCACTGGGATGGCTTTAGCAGCCTTACCTCAGGTTCTGGGGGCCTCCCAGGGCTGCAGCAGTGGTGATCCTGCTGCGCAGAGTCTGGCCCTCCAGCTGGCCAGGCTTCAATTTTGAGCAGCCTGCATGTACCTCTATGCATTTTTTTCCACGGGTTTTTTTGACGTCTGGATAACCAGGGGTCAAACTGCCCTCCCCCTCAATTGCTGCTCCCTTGCAGTGTGGAGAACAACTGAATGTGCAGTATGTGGTGCTGCAGATGTGTCTGTGGTGCCGCATACCACACGGCCATGCTCATCTGGACGTGGCCTGTGAGAGTATTATAAAACTTGTTTGAGATGATGCCATTTAGTTTCAAAGCACTTTATTTAATTGCAAGATCTCTGTAAAATCCAAGTAGATTTGGGTTTCTGTATTATTCTGTATTCTGTATTATTAAATTATAAATAATTTGGAGGTATATCTTGTGACAACAAGCAAAACTAACTGCCAGTTTTCAGATATTTAGGAATGATGAAAAATATGACTGAGTAAAAAATAAATCTTAAATGTAGGGTCTTGATAACTAGAAATAATTTCAATATTCATCTTAGTAGGATATAGTAGTTATTTAGTACTTGTTGGCTTCTTGAGTTACAGTAAGGCCAGTGTCTCCTCTCAATGACATGAGAATTGTAACTCCACTAAGTCATTGGAATTCGGTGACACCAGATTTACACTGATGTTTTAGAACAAAAGTTGGCCCATTTTTGGCCTTTGTTTTAGTGATTGATAAAATATGAAAAGAACTAATGGAGTAATCTGAGTTGGCGCATTGTGAAGGGGAGGAGCAGCGGTAGAGCTTGGTTGCAAATTGAATGATATACAGGAATTAAATTGGGATAGGATCAAATCCAATATTTCTTACTTGGAGAAAACACTCATTTGAATGTTTTGACAAATAAAGATGGCAGATTCAGCCCCGTACATTTGCAAACTTTCATTATATATGAATTTAAAAGATTCAGATGAACAAGCTATTTACATAGACATATGGTATAATTCTGGACACCTCTTTAATCTTCTGGTAATCCAGATATAGCATATGGACAAACCAAATGCAAATTAATTCTGGTAGGCTTCACTGGATAACCTAATATCCTACTTCACTTAATTTTCTAAACTTTGACATTAGTCTAGCAGAAAAAATGCTTCACAGCACACACAAGATCTGCAATGACACACGAACTGATACTGACTACAACCAACATTGTGTTTAAGGCAATTTGTTTGACAAACAGCCTAGAATAGACTGAAATAAAAATTCAAGAGTTATTTGACTCACTTTCTTTTGTGTGGTGTTTTAGTGTTCTAGCTGTGATGATCTAGAAAAAATATGAGAAGCAAATTTTGCTTGGTAATATCTTTTGGATTTCTTTTAACATCTCCTTGCTTATAGAGAATGCAGAACCTTTCCAATGTGGAAGCACCATTAATTAAGTTGTAGTATGTATATAGTTTCCTATGTTGTTTTGCCTTCAGTTACATGTCTACATTAACTTTACCTGGAAGGAAAAACTTGTTACTTAATTTTATTATCAACCTCTGCTTTCTCAACCTTCAGTCCTGTGAGGAACTGCCATATTCCTCCTCTGTAGTTTTCATTTCCCAGGGCATATAGAAAGGCATTCATGGTTGGTGAAGTCTTGGCAATAATGGCAGGAACCTGTTATAAGACACAACACTTTAAATATGAAATTAAGTTAGATTGTGTGGCTGTGTGTGTTGGGGGTAAGGGGTGGGGGGTGGAAGGAGAGTTGGTTTGGAGAAATTACCAGAGGGATCCATGTAGCATCACTTCAGTCTAGCCTTAAGAATTGTTTGGTTTCTCCTTTACCAAACAAATTCTTAATTGCAGGAATTGGATGGATTATTTTTTAAGTGAATTTGGTTCTGGTAAAGGATTTTGGATAGTATTAATCCTCCATGCACATGACAACAGCAAAACAGACAACATGCCACCCAGCCAGTGGTCTCTGATCTGGAAGGGGGCACCTCCAAAAATCAGAAATTAGTCTAGCATCTGTGCCCCTGTTACATTTCAGTGGGTGCATCACATGCACATGGCACTTATGCTGGAGATTATTGCTCCTGGGCACTGTATTTACAGGTATGCCTGGGACCACAGCATGTTGAGCCAGGTTGGAACAGCTCCGGCTGGCAGGAAGTCTGGGGACATTAACAAGTACTACCCTGCTGTGGAGTTTATTAGTTTAGTCCAGTCTAATAGTCCTGCACATGTAGATGCCAAGATGTTTACTGGGAGCTAATTAGTCTACTCCACAGTAAACAGCTCATGTAGATGCAACCAGTTAAGACAGAAACTGAATGCCAATGCAGTTTGCAGAAGCAAATTTTATGCTGTGGGCACCTGTCAATTGGGAACTAAACTGAGATCACCAGCTCATTTCATTTGGGATACTGAATACCTAATATATGATTAAAGACTTCTGGTCAATTGCAATCTGTACCGGAGTTTAACCAGTGAGCTAAAGATAAAAGGCTCCGTATGTTATTACTGAATCCATGAGCCAATCAGTCCCTCAAGACAAGTTTATAATGATTTTGAATCACTTTATGTGCATATGCTAAACATTTTTGTATGCTTTTTGGCATCTCCTGCTTTTTCCAGCAAATACGGAGCAGAGAAAACCAAGTCGGAAGGTTCTTCTTTTCCTGTTCTAGAACAGTATTTAATCACGGAGGAAAAAAATAAAGCTACGTTTTGGTTAGAGTGACTTTGCTAATAACAGGTTCACTTACTAAATTAATGCAGTGTATCAGCAAAGAATGACATTTTAGAATAATAACAGCTGAACTGGTTGGCAGATGAAAAACTGAACAATCCAATAATGCTCAAGCTACAGATGCAGATTAAAGCCATCTACTGAAGCAACAAATGAAACAAACTGTTTGCAATCAGTTGTGATAATCCTGCTAATGATATTTATTACTGTACTAAGTTGTTTTACTCTAAAATTGGTAGGATACGCTACAAAGAAACTATTGTCTTCTAATTTATACTCTGTGCTTCAAAGTATTAATTCCTAAACTGATATTGTGCTATAAGAGTAAGTCAGAAAAAAGAATGAACAATGTGCATTTTTAATTATCTGAGAATATATTTACATACCATTTGTAGTTTAAGTGGAATAAATGTCACATTTTGAACTGCAGCATAGAAGTATAAAAGGCAGTAGGGTCCCCAGCAAATGATCAGTGTCTTCACTGGTAAACCAGTATTAAACTGAAAAAAATGAGGGCAACACATGCATTTAACTATAGAATTACATGCTCTATTTAACACAGTGAAATATTAATCCTTGTTCGACCTCAGTAAAGGTGTCTTAAATAGATTAATTATATGTTTTGTACTGCACTGATATATTGCCCTTTGTTTTTTTATAGAGATCATTTGGATTATATGGATGTGACTCCCAGTACCTTGTGCTTGCTCTGCTAGAACTGCATGCTTAGGCCATGATATTCATGCTAGGAGAGAGCCCTTTTCCCAGAAGAGACAGAGAGAATACAGCCATTTAAGGGTTTTCCTGAGGAACAAAACAGGCTCTTTTGCAAGAAAGTTCTTTCTCTTCTGACTAGAAATATCTTTCCCCTCCTATGCTAGAGTGTCTGTATGCTTCTTTTGGGTGTTGAGGACACCCAGTATCTTACAGTGCTCTTCTCACTCTCCTTCCCAGGGATGCCCTGTGGATGCTGGTGCTCCCCAGCCACTAAACACACCTGGGTCACCCTAGGTTTGTGTAAGGGTTCCCCCAAGCTGGAAGTAGCCATAGGTATCTGCCTACTTCTCCTGCCCAGACTGTGAACCAGATGTGTTTCCCACAGGTGGACCCATCCCAGTTACTGGTAAAATGAGACAGGGGGCTAGCATTCTCCCCTTCCAGTTGTGACACAATGGCCCCTGCTCTGCGCACCCCTCTGAGTCACCTAGAGGGTGTTGTTGCTTGATGCAGGAGGCAGGGAGTGGAAGAGGCTAGTAGAGCAGTTCTCCTTACTGTTATCAATTCTATAGGGTGAAGGGCTGCCCATGGCAGCTGCTGCTTTTTGACAGCTATCAGATGCCTATTGACAGCCAGCCCCTGCCCAATAGGTTCCCTTAGCAGTGGCGGGGGGTGGGTGTCTCAAGGAGCAGTCCCCTAGGCTAGGGATGGACATTACACATAAACCAGTTTAAGTGATCAGAAACTGGTTTAAACCTGTAACAGAACAAACATACATTGCTCATAAACCAGTCTGAAAATGGCTAAAACCAGTTTGAGATAAATCTGGCTGAATGTAGTATCAGACTTAACTGACTTGGGCCAAACTGGTTTATGTCCCAGACCCTTTGTTGATTTAAGCCAAACCAGAACCCTCCAGCATCCTGGCATGCTCTCTGGGCTGGGCTCTCTGCTCCACAGCGGAGCTGGCCCCTCCCTTCTGCTCCCTGGTTGGAGTACTGGCAGAGACTTGCAGGCACAGCAAAGTCTGCTGACTTCCCTGTGCCCCCCTCCCCCTCTCTTACCACTCACTGCTTAAGCAGAGATCCCTTCCTCCTCTCTCGCACAGCACAGACTGTAGCCAGCGTGTGGTATGCTAGCTAATGCTGTGTAAGGCAGATAAGACAGTGTCCGCTTAGGGCTTTTTGGAGATAATCAACAGCTCAGATGGTAATGTCCCTGCATTCCTTCCTTTGGAAAAGGCAGACAGGGTTCTTTGGGTAAATCTGTTATCTTTTATTAGATCAAGTAAATAATTGGAAAAAAATTTCTTGACAAGCTTTTGGGTTTAAAAACCCTTTGTCAGGCTGAGGAAGCATCTGCAGTTGGTGTGTGGTCTTCCTGAATGAAATGAATAGTAAAGGAGCCAGAGGCTGGGATGCATTTTCCTTTGGAAAAAAGTGTTTAAGAAGAGCTTGTAATGAGTGAGGCTTTTGTTTTCTGATGGGGTATTAAATGCTGTTAACAGAGCTGACACATGCTGTTATAAAGGGGGTGGGGCTCCCAAATAATCAGAAGCCAGGGCCTGGCCATGCCCCCCTCAGCTCAGCCCTGTACAAGGGAAGGGAGGGCTGCTCTAGCACCCCCTGGCTTCTAGCCAGAGCCACTGCAGGCATGTGCCTGCATTACTGGGATGTCTGTCTGGTTACAAAACTGATTTAGCCTAGCCAGGTTAGACTAACTTGCAAAGATTGAATCAATTCAGGCTCAGGCTTTTTGAATGTCTGTCCTTAGCCCTAGTGCCTTCTGGCTGGAGAGCTTGTAGGCTCTGACTCCCAAACTCTTTTTCTAGTGCTAAGAATTTCTGTGAAATACTAGAATACTGTGAAGTACTAGAAATGAATGTCTGTCCATGGCCTCAGTCAGTTGGCAAGTCCTGTTGCCAGAGTTAATAAAAATACATCATATGGTAAACTGACAAGGTGAAGTGTGAGTAGTTTAATGTCCACTGAAAACCTCAAGTGGGAAGGAAAATTGAAACTTTGTGAGGTAAAAAAATCAGGATAGGGAGACCATTTGTGAACTTTGGAAAGACTTGCACAAACAATAAATTGTACAAGAAAATACTGCAAGCAAAAATTAGCTATGCTGCCATAAATACCAGAATCAAAACTTCCAGTGTCACTAATGCCTTCTTTATTTCATAAGCTTGCCATAGTATTTGAGTACTGCATACTGAATACTCATGTTAAGGCTTACACATTTCCTGCCTCATAAGTAGACCCCATAATACCACACACTGCTGCAAACTTTCAACTATACATTAATCAGCTTGGACAAACCCTTTCCACTAAAATACTATCCCTAAGAATTAACTGTTTCTGATAGCTGAGAGTGCTCAGTCTGTACCGACTAGTCAAGGGTAAAGCCCACTGAATGTGCAGTATGTGCCTAAGAAACCAGGTTATATAATCACTACATTACATCATCAGAAACTTGGTGCTCCAGAGCATTGCTGAAGAAACAAGTCCTTTGTTTCCACCTCATAAAGATTTCTGAATTACCTCAGCCAAGTGTAAAGCAGCTACATTTGTAAAGCCAACTTCCCCTCCTGCCCACACTTGGAAACTGAATATGTGTAACATATCTTTATAGTGTTGCCGTTTTCTGAGAGCTTTGTATTAAAAGTCTGTATTAAGAAATATAGTTTTCAACTTTTTGAGCAAAGCTACTCCTGAGCTTTTTTAGTGAATAACCTGGGGTTTATTTTTTAGGAGAGGAACAGATTGTTTCAAAGACTTTCTAAGTAGAATTGGGGGGAATTCTTTTTTCAGGATTTTATAACTCATAAGTGGTCCAAGTTTTGTGGGGGAGTTTGAGAAATGTTCTTACCTTAAACTGTCCAGTTCTCTTGAACTTGTGCTCTATGGACTGATAAGCTGTCAGAATGATGAAGCCTGGGATCAGGAAATTGAAAATGGCCAGAGCAAAAAGGAATGTGACATAATTTCTGGTGGGTGGGGGAAAAAAGACATTGTTAATTATTTTTGCATTTGGTTTATAAAATGCACTAGCAAGCACAATTCTACCCATTTATCCTTCTTTAGATAGCTGGTAGGCAGTTGCTTAGGACAGCAAGATGCTGGCATTAACACTGAAAAATACTTGCTGTTGCCATTATACCCCATTTCACAGAAAACAGATAGGAAATTACCATGCACTTCCTTACCTGTCTCCTTTAGAGTAGTCCAATGTGCAACAAGTTCTTAGGGGCTCATAGTTATATTCACCCCACCCCAATAGTGGCATCACAGACCAAAAAGCAGAGAACAGCCAGACGAATATCACCAATGAGATGGTTGTGCTCCAATGCACCTGTCTTCCTGCAAATCAAAGGGAAAAAACCCAGCATTTTAAGGTATGAGAAAAAGGCTGTTTAATCTCTGATTTTCTAAGACTTAACTGAGCACTTGGCACTAAAAAAAGCATTTTCCCTTTTTGTTGGAGCACATATTATATTTGTTTGCAGTTCTTCAGTCTTTCTGTTCATTGTTTGTGTAAAAATATGGTTTATGTCCTTCAATTTTTGTCTTTCTAGGACTAAATCTTGTCTTTTTGTCCAATCTAAGTAGTTAAGCTTGGCAAAAGGTAGTTCCACTGGTGCTGGTGGAAGGAATCTACCTTCCACTTGCAGTAGCTCTTATCATTTCTTTCCCTCTGCTCAGCTGAGCTGGTGTATCCACTCACTCACAGTGTTGCCAATTCTTATGATTTCTGGCATGAAAAACTTAGCTCTTTCTTTTATTTATATGAGAATTGGCAACACTGTGTGCATAGACATGGACATGGGATGCAGCCATCTGCAGAAGCTATCCGTATCCTATCTCTCCCTCTCTACGCCAAATGGAATAGGGGTAGAATAGGATTTAATTTTAAGAACAGCATGTGTTGGGCAAGATGCTGTTCTTGAGCTATCTCTTTGTGAATGACCCAAAAGCTATGCTCAAGAAGAAAGCTGCAGGGTAAAATATGCTGTGTATTAGTTCTGGGTCTTCCAAAAAGTACAGATCTGACACCGCCTACTTAGCTCCTTCATGGTTCCTTTGGAGATTGAGGCATAAAGATCAGGCCCAGTGAAGAACATGGTCTAGCTGTTTTACTACAGACCCTAATAATCCTTTCTTGCATACCAATAGCCATTCCTTAGCTATATAATTTGTGTACCACCTGGTGGCTGTAATGAGGGTGAAAAGAGCCAACACATATTACATTCTGGGTGAAAGGTAATAGTGCTTCTTAAGTATAAAAGCACAAACACTCAAAGTGGGAGCTTATGTTGTCAGTAGTCACTTTCATATTTCAGCACTTAAAGGATGGCACACTAGGGCCAATTAGCATCAAATTAGAATAATGTACCAACACATTAGGTTCAATAGCTTTTGGACTTTGGGAAACAGAAAGTTACTCTCCATATAGGTACATATCAAATGCTAGATAAGCAATAGCTAGCAAGATCCCATCTATGATAATGGTGACATGCTGCTTTTTTAGGCTGCCAAGGAGCAGTGTAGGATGAGGACAACAGTTTGGTAGCTGGTTAGTGCAAAGCAAGTATGCAGTGCTGGCAGAAATGTTTTACTGTTATTTTAATAAGGGGTTCCCACATAATTTTCTTTAGCCTATGATAGACTTCATGTGCCAGAGCCACATGTGTTTACAAATAAGGAATATGAAGGATTGAAACACACTGAGTTACATTTGTTGTTCTCATAATTATAATCAAGGAAAGAAAGATTATAACTTGGCAAACAAGCTTAAACTAGTTCAAATTAAAAAATAGTTCTCTGCAATGGATTGTGTTTAGCTGGGAGTAAAAAATGCATTGAATGTAAATCTTTTCATGCAGAAGTTGAATTTAGAGTCTGTGGGAAGAAATTTCTTGCATTTGAAGGTCTCCCTGGGAAATTAAAAAGAGAAACTTGGGATAATTCAGGGGAAATAAATTTGCTTCCAGAACTGCTTTTATGAAGGCAAAGGATAATTTTGTCATGGGTGAGCTCTTGAGTGGAAATTGTGTTTTCAGAGCTAGAGAGTTCATTCCAACTTTCCCTTCAGTTTTTGGTGCCATAATTGAATAAGTGCTTCTGAGGTGCTCTCCAAATGCTCTCCACCACCTCACTGTAGCATGTGATGGGGGTTGCTTACCATCCACAGAAGAAAGTGAAATATATCTTTAAGGTGTAAAGACCCTTGTGGATTTAAGTGCAGAGTTTGAGATATGAGAGACAGAAAGAATTTCCCACATTGCCTTAACATCTGTATAGTATAAATGAGTTGTGAAAAGTCACCTCATACATCGTGATTAACTTACTATTTCATCACAATCCATATTTAGACAATAAATATCAAATTAACAGATGTTGTAAGCTAGGCTGCTCCATTGACTGTAATGAAGTCAGATGAGTCATGGGAGTTGTTTGCCTTATTTATCTACCCTCTCTCCCTGCCACATATATGTATATTATATGGTCTTATGTACGTTAATTTTTGGTGGCTTTTTTTTCTTTTTTAAAAGTGTGCTTTGGAGAAAAAGAATCAATGGCCAAAATACATTAAAAACAGAACAAGGAAGTTGAAATAGTGAAGTTTGGCACAATTGTTATATATTATATATTTACTATAGGAAAAATTACTCTGTACAATATAAGTACATCACATTGTAATTTAAATTTTAAATATTAATGTAAAATATACTAAAGTACTATATGTTTTATTACAGTACTTAGTACTTATTTTAAAACACAACTGCTTTATAATAATTAAGTTAATTTAATTCTGTTTCACATGACTCATATATAGATGGTACATGTTGGCGTCAAAGGGTCACAACTGGTTTTTATTATTCTGATAAAATATAAATCCAGAATAATTTAATTGAATACAATAGGATTATTCCTGATATATAGCAGTATAACCATAAGTAAAATTGTGCAGACTTATTATTTTAAAAATTCCATCTCAAAGTTGCTATAAAATGAGAAGTCCTACATATCTGTCCTTTTTAAATTGCTTTGAATATAAATATACGTTAGAACAAGTGCGGTAGTGCAGCTATATATAAAAGGGCTCAACTATATTTCTATTATAAACAATGGTTCTTGTGACTCTTTTAATGCAGCTACTATTTTCAAGTCAATTGGGACAAGCTTATTGTACAATATGTCAAATTTGTTTTGTCTTTTGCAATTCTGGTAATTCTGTTAAGCCATTATTTTTACTGCTATGGCAGCAAAAATGAAATCTACGTCTGCATTAAGATTTTTTTTTGTCAAGCTTAACACAAAAGTGGCTTAACTTGTAAATGTTTGAACTTGTTTTCAGATACAATTTTGCTAGTGTTAAGTCTTCATATTTAACTAATCCCTTCTGGTATTTTAGAAAAAACAAACCAAAACCTGTGTTTTACCCTTCAGGCTACATAAGTTCAATAAAATGGGTAATAATAACTATGTATATTAGTATATTTTCCAGCATGCTTGCTTTAATTCTATTGCATCTTTTAATTTAATAGAATTTTACATCATTTCCATGTACAATCAATCTGGATTTATGAAGCATGCTGTTTCTGCATCATAACAACTCAGGCCAGCTTTACAGAAGTAAGGAAGAAGTCATGGCCAAGGCAAAAATCATCCCGGAAGGCAAGTTACCAGGTGTAGCCTGTCTTCCCAGGTGGAGGGAATTAGAGAGCTCATTGGTCCAGGTGACTAGCACACAGGCTGGTTAAGGATCTTTAATAGCAGTCTGTGTGTTTGGAGGGAGTAACTGGGAAGAATTTGTGAAGAGCATTTGTTTTCGGATAAGTAAAGAGGAGAGGAAGCTGCAGCAAGGAAGGAGAAATCATGACAAAAGATTGAAAAGTTCTTTTGAAACCAGCTGTCTTGAGGCTCCCTAATAACTGAAAGGGCTACCTCAGCCTGAGGAAAAGGGCCTGGGAGGCTTTGAGCATTTCATGGTAACTGACTAAATCCGGACAGAGATCAGTACAACATTAACACTAGAGGATATAGCTTGTTTGAGCTGAAGTGGAAGGTAAATTGAAGTAGTTGTAGAACTTGAAATGAGAACCTGTAATTGTCTGGTACAATAGACTATAATCTATAAAGAGTGCACTGTACTTCTACTGTTTCAGTGGTAATCCCCAGCTGTTGTTGTTGTAACCAAAAGTCATAGTTAGCTGATACAGGATATTTTTTTCCAAATTATTGCTATGTTTCCTCCCCCTTTCTTTCTATAAAAGGAATATAAAAATCCTCTGTCCTTTTTTTCCTCTCTCTCCTTTTTTCTCTGTAAACTACAGCTGATTACTTCTGGAAGAACAAGACCTAGAACAGGGGTGGGCAACTATTTCGGACAGAGGGCTGCTTACCCAGTTTTGGCAGGCTGTTGCAGGCCGCATGGGTAGCCCCACCCCTTGACAGGTGCCTCGCTCCTTGGCCACCAACTTGGGACCAGTGTCCCAATGTCTTGGGACCAATGTCCCAGGGCCAGCACTGGTGGGGCCCAAAGCAGGGCACAGGCTGGCAGGGGTCTGTGGAGCTGGTCTGAACTGCACCAGCAGGGAGAGGGGGGGGATCTGGCCCGGCTCCATAGAGCCCCTGCTGGCTGGGCCCCTGTCCTCCTGCCACTTTGCTCTGGGCCCCACTGGCACTGGCCCCAGGACACTGGTGCAGGCCCTGTGCTCCCGCTGGCTCCTCCACCTGCTCAACTCCCAGTGCCCCCCAACCCCACGGTACAGACAGGGGCAGCACACAAGCCCGACTCCCTGCTCACCAGCAGGGAAGAAGCTGGTGCTGACCGCTGGGAAAAGTGGCCCCATGGCCAGCACTCCCTGCTGCAGGCGCTCGCAGCCCAGGTGGGGCTGTCTGGAGCAGGCACAGGCAGCCCCACATGAGCTGCAAGTGGCTGCAGCAAGGGGCACTGGCCACAGGGCAGGTGAGGGCGCACTTTTCCATCCCTCTGCACTCAGCACTAGCTTGTAACCCACCCCTGCTGCCAGCCCAGGCTCCGCGCTGGCTCCAGGCTCGCCTGTCGGGGCTGCACACGGCAGCAGTAGCTGCAGCCCCCCCACTTGCCACGCTGGGCAGTGTTGGCTGTTGCTGTTTGCCTGGAGCTCGTGTGCTGGGCAGCCCACAGGTGGTGGTGGCAAACACTGCCCAGCGCATCAAGCGGGGGGGCCGCAGCTGCTGTCAGCATGTGCGGCCGTGATGGGCGAGCCTGGAGCTGGCACAGGGCCCAGGCTGGCAGTGGGGCTGGGGT
>NW_005842383.1:337282-340550 GCF_000455745.1 Alligator sinensis | reverse complement strand
TGTGAGTGGCTGCAGTGCGGGGCATCGGCCACAGGGTGGGGGTGGGGCCACTTTCCCCGCCCCCGCCCTGTGCTCAGCTTTCTCCCGGACTCCTTCCCTGCCTGGGGTCTTCCCCTGCCCGTCCCACCCCTTCCTCCTTACCTGAGGTTCTGGCGCAGGGCAGTCACATGGTCCCAGGCTAGAAGCCCCAGCTGGGGCTTCTGGCTGGGAGGGTGGGGCCAGGTGGGCCCTGCTGTTGTGGAAGCCCAGTGGGCTTCCCCTAGGTCCTACTGCCCTTGCTTCCTGTCATTTTTTACTGGAACCAAGGGCAGATAAATATTAATTATCTAATTCTTTTAGGGGCCCTGCAGCCTGGATAGAATGGCCTTGTGGGCCGGATTCAGGCCATTGGCTGTATTTTGCCCACCTCTGACCTAGAAGGAAGTATGGAATGGGGATATTGGACATTTTCAACACTTGTGCCAATGAACTGCTCCTTCCTCATGCATGGGAATCAATACATTGATTAATCAGTTGCTGATTTTTAAATAGGAAATTTCTATTAAGTATGGAAACTTCTGTCTCTTTCCTAAGCCAGCAGCGTATGTATGGGGAAACTACCTGCTCCTGAGTAAGCACACAAATCCAGTGACTACATACCAGCCTCCTACCCATCCCTTGCTGCTGCCCTAAAATATTCTTGAATGATCCTGTCCTTTGTTCAAGGAGCCAACAGTGCTAGATGATGAGGTAACCTTAGCTTTTAAATATAAATAACTAATTCCATCTATTTTTTACCATCTAAATGCAGGGGGAAATGTTAAACCCGCAGAGGTCAATTTCTTCAACCAAATTGTTTCCTTCTTAGGTCAAAACTCATCATGTTTTCTGATTGGGGATGTTCTTTATATTTATATTATACAGGGGAAATGCTAACTCCTGATTTCCAACCCTTGATTATTTTGCTCCAGTGCAGGCAGAGTTAAGGCTCTGTTCCAAGGGCTTTGGTGAGCCCTGTTTACTTTCACATTAGTGCCAAATGTGGCTGAAAAGTATCATCTCAAATTATTAATAATCACATTAATTCCTCATGTTCCTATTGCCCCTTTCATCATAAACCCTCTGAATCTTATGATAAATGGTGTGGAATAAATATCAGTCTCAAGTATCAAGTTAAAAAGTGTAATAATAAATAATAAAAAGACAATGGCTTATTTGGAAGAGGATTATGAGAGACTGTGACTGAATCCTGGAAGACTATCCCCAGATGTATTTTTCCAGATGAACCAAACTTGAAATTCTGACTGCTAATTAGACCCTAAGATACAAAATTCCTCCTAGACCATAAAAAGAGTATTTTTTCATTTGCAACTCATAATGATGTCAATTGGAATTGAATGTATGGACTGGAAACAGATATGGCTTGGAGTACTGGTAATGGGATTTATAGATATCGTGATGTGAACTACTTTTTCTCTTGATCAGCATGTAAAGGGTAAAAGTAGAAGCTACTTACTACTTTTTGTTGAAATAGCCTTGGAGCACAGGCTTTTAAATCCACTCATTTCCTGTTTTGCTTTTCATTTGAAATGTTTGGTACTAGCATTGCTGCTGTTTCATTATCAGTAAGTAATGATGCAAACAAAATAAAGAAATGTATTTGTACCTAAGGGTCCAAGCTGCCCGAGCTTTTAATATAAAATGTTATTGAATAGAGGAGAAAAGACTTCTGAAATGCACATAGAAAAGAATCAAGTCAGTGTTGCAGAGAGGAAAATGCCTTTCCAAAGACAGTTATAATCAGTCCAGCACTTTTGGCAACTATGAAGGCTGCCATTCTGGTGTCTAAAGGCCACTGCTATGTATACAGCTTACAAACTATCCCATGAAGATCATCAAGGAGCACATCTGTGATGGGCCAGCAGCAGGGATGATGCTCAAGGGCAACCTGCATGTTTTCATCAGGGGCAGGTCATGTCAGACCAACCTGATTGCCTTCTATGATCAGGTTACAAAAGCATTGGACGCAGGTGTCGCAGTGGATGTAGTCTTTCAGGACTTCAGCAAGGCCTTTGACACTGTCTCCCACCCCATTCTCATAAAAAAAAACTAGGCGACTGTGGCACTGATCCCTACACAGTCAGATGGATTGCAAATTGGCTGAAGGGTTGTACTCAGAGGGTAGTGGTGGACGGGGGGTCTTTTTCGACCTAGAGGGAAGTGGGCAGTGGAGTCCCCCAGGGCTTGGTCCTTGGGCCCACACTGTTCAATTTCTTTATTAGTGACTTGGACAATGGGGTAAAAAGCAGCCTGTTTAAATTTGCTGATGATACTAAGATTTGTGGTGAGGTTGGCATGCTAGTAGGGAAGGACAGATTACAGCAGGACCTGGACAGGTTACAGGGGTGGGCTAATGAAAATAGAATGGGTTTCAATACTGACAAGTTCAGGGTGCTGCACTTGGGCAGTAGGAACCAGCAGCACACTTATAAGCTGGGAAACTCCCTTCTTGAGAGCATGGTGGCAGAAAGATCTTGGAGTGATTATTGACTCCAAGATGAACATGGGCTGAGAATGTGAGGTCACAGTCCATAGGGCTAACCGTACCTTGTCGTGCATCCACAGATGCATCTTAAGCAGGGCCAAGGAGGTGATCCTCCCCATCTATGCAACACCGGTCAGGCTGCAGCTGGAGTACTGTGTTTAGTTCTGGGTGCCGCACTTCAGAAGGGATGTGGACAGCACTGAGAGGGTTCAGAGGAGGGCCACCCGCATGATCTGGGGACAGCAGGGCAGACCCTAAGAAGAGAGGCTATGGGACCGTAACCTGTTCAGCCTTCGCAAGAGAAGGCTGAGGGGGGACCTGGTGGCTGTCTATAAACTCACCAGGGGACCCAACTTCCAAGGGAAGGGGTGCTGGCTCCTACCCTGGGGGTCTTTAAGAAGCGGCTTGATGTCTACTTGGCCTGGGTCATTTGAGCCTGGTTTTCTCTCCTGCCCAGGGCAGGGGGTCAGACTTGATGATCTACACGGTCCCTTCCAACCCTACATCTATGAATCTATGACCTTTATTGGGGCCTGAAAAGAAACTTTTCCTTTCCCCACATTGAATTCTTGATAAAAACTTCAGAATGAAAGGCAACCTTTTTGCTTATTGTTCCTGATGGAATCAATATAACAAATACCGTATTTACTCAAGCCCAAGATGAGGTTCCCAGGTCATTTAATTTGGGGGGTGAGAATCCCTCATCTTAGATTTGAGCACAAGATGGGGGCGGGGGGGGGGGGG
>NW_005842383.1:336502-337251 GCF_000455745.1 Alligator sinensis | reverse complement strand
TGCTGCAGCCCTGATTCCAGTCCTGGCCCTGACTGGGAGCAGAGTTACAGCTGCTGCCTCCTCCCCCTGTCTGCTCACCACAGCCTCTGTTTCCCCTTCTTACCCTCCCCACCCACCTTTGTTGCTTATTTTTACTTCATCTCCATCATGGCTCTGGCCCTTCTCTAGCTTAAAGCATGGAGCATGTGTTTGTTCTGACCTGGTAACAGCAGGAGCAGCTCTCACCAGGGCTTGGCGTCTGGGCCATAATTGCTGCTACTGGGTAGTGTTGGGGCCAGAGCATACATGTGGGAGGGGTAGAGACTGCAGGGGCAGACAAGCACTGGGGGCAAGGTGTGGGGAGGTATGGAATTATTGGAAGGTGACTGAAGTTCAGAGTCATCTTGGATTTTGGTAAATTTGGTATGTTCATTACAAGCACACATGTAACTTAGCACTGGTTATTTTTATCACAGAGGTACCATGTCACCACAGCTTTGTAAATACTTAAGGATCTAGCATGAAGGCTGTCGATGATAAGTTAGAGGCTCATCAGTTTTCAAGCAGTATTTTTTTAAAGATATTTCTTTCAAGAAGTTTCCCTGAAAACAGGCTACTGTACCTTAAAACCAGGAATGAAAGACTGAATTAACCCACCAACAAAGTCAGGGATGTAGGGACTTTGATGAAAAAAGTTTTCTCAGAGTGATTTTGGGACAGCAGAAGGTGTTAGTCATCTCTGCCCTCTGCAAGTTCTTGCAATCCCTAAT
>NW_005842383.1:334213-336492 GCF_000455745.1 Alligator sinensis | reverse complement strand
GCAGGAATTGGCAGGAAACAGGGAAGATTCATTGACAGCATATTCCCTCGGCAACCTGGCTGCAGAGAGATCCTACTGAGCAACCACCTGAAGATGTGCTAAGGAGTTCATTTGAATCAGCGGTAGGACCTAGACAAATAGTTTAGATTATGGAATTTCCATGTGCTGTTGCAATTGCTTGGTAGTCAAAGGAACTCTGAAAACCAGGAAAAATAGTTTGTATTTTATGAGTGTTTTTCATACCAGCTTTTCAATTGGGAAGCATAAACGGATCTTTGAGCTTCTCAGTGCAGTATCCGAATTTTGGCTTCTTATCTTTATATCCCCTTCCCTCCAACAATAAGGCTGGTTGGAGTGTAGTTTGGCTCCCAGCACAAACTGGAGTAGCCCCTGGGGAGCTATATTCCATGTGTGTATCTGTATATTATAGCAGAAAATCCACTTCACAAGCGCATGCACAAATCTAATGGGATCCTAAGAAACAGTGTAATTCAGTGGAAATGACCACTCACTTCACTCAGTGGAAATGCGCACACAGATGGCCAAAGAAATATTGGCAGATAGTTTGATTATTTAAATGAACATTGTACCCTTCAATAAACCCCTACAATTTGACATGCCTATAAATCCCTATTTCTAAAGGAATCAAAGGCTAATTTTCGTAAGACCACAGAAAGGCAAATCTATTCTCTAGGAGGGTAGGCAATGTTTTTTGGCTGGAGTACCAAAGCCCCCACAAAGTCTACCTTGTAAGGTGCTAGAGTGCCAGCATACCACAAAAACAAAACTGGAAGGGGTGAGGGGTACATGGCAGGATGCACTGCATATTTAATACAGTTAATAATCATAAATGTTGCATTTTTTTTACACTAAATACTAGGGCTGTGCGAAACTTCACCGGCTGTTTCAATTTGACACTATTTCAACTCATTTTGAGCTTGAAACAACGATATCGAATTGAAACAAAGGGCTTCGAAACAGCTTCAAAACAAAAAGAGGCTAGTTGAAACATTTCAAAAGTTTTGAAACATTTTGAGTTCTGAAGCAGCCAGCAGCAAGGTGGTGGGAGACGGGAGAACCCCAGGGCTGTGCTCCCAGCAGCAGCCAGGAGCATAGCCCTGGCTCTCCCCGTCTCCCACCACCGGGCTGTGGGAAGCCGATCACAGCATAGGGGAAGGGAACAGAGCCCAGGCTCAGTTCCCCTCCCCAGCCTTACGATTGGGCTGGGGATGGGAAGTCAGCTGGGCTGACTTCCCATCCCCAGCCTGACCTAGTGCCAGCCCCATGATCCCCATGATCTAGCACCAGCCCCACGATCCCAACCCCAGCCCCATGATCAGTCTGGGGAAAGGAACTTGGCCCAGTTGGGCTGACTTCCCATCCCCAGCACTAGAGCGGGATGGGGTTGGGAACTCAGCCCAGCTACACTGACTTCCCATCCCCCGTGTTAGATCGGCCTGGGGATGGGAACTCAGCCCAGTTGGGCTGAGTTCCTTTCCTCAGCCCGATGGTCAGACAAAATGTCAAAACAGCATTGAAACAGCCTCACTGTTTCGATGAAGTGAAATGAAACAGCTGTTTTGACTCAAAATGAAATTTGAAACAAAACACTGTTCCGTCCAAACCTCGAAACTGAAGTCAAAATGGAACAGTGCCATTTCGCACAGCCCTAGTTAATACCAGGTTTTCTAAAAATTCTAAACCTGGTGACAATAAATAAAACTTCCTTTTCTTATGAATAAATAAATAAAAGTTATAACAATAAATAAAAGTTCCTTTCCCCAGGCTGATCATGGGGCTGGGGTTGGGATCGTGGGGCTGGTGATAGATCATGGGGCTGGCACTAGGTCAGACTGGGGATGGGAAAAATTCTAAACCTGCCTTTGTACTTGTGAATTGTTTTTTTCTTGTTAAGCATATTGTGATGAGAGGGGGAAGAGAGAGCAGCAGGTACTGGGGGAGTCACTGCAGGAAGGCTGGCCTGGCCAGGCCCTTGGGAAGGCTGCACCTGGAGAAGAGTGGAGGTCAGGCAGGGAGCGGGGGCTGCCCCAAGGCTCCACAGCCTTGGGCCAAAGTGGTGGGGCCCAGCAGCACCAGAGGTGGGGCCCAGCCAGCCTGCACAGTTCTGCCGGGATGGGGTGCAGCCACCCTGCCTGTGAAGGGATGCTACCTGGCTGGGGAAGGACTCTGGGCTCAGGAGGCTCCTTGCTTGGCCTCTGTGCATGCTGGGCACAGTGCTAGTGAGAGCCGCAGCTGCAGGCTGGTCCCCCACGGTCCGG
>NW_005842383.1:324020-334203 GCF_000455745.1 Alligator sinensis | reverse complement strand
ACAGCCACTGCAGCCACTGCTCAAGGCCGAGCCGGCCGGGAGCCTGCAGTATAGCAGCTCTGTGCAGTACCGGGCCAGCTCTGCCCGCTTAAAGGGAGCTGTGGGTGGTCAGGGCCAGGGCCTGGGCAGGCTGGGGCAGCTGTAGTAGCTGTTAACAGGGTCCAGGGGGCTCCCATAGCCTGGCCCTTGCACCAGGTATGGCTTTGCCCTGCATGCACTGTACCCAGTATGCAGGGAGGCCAATCCTGGAGAGGGAAGTCCCCCGAACCCAGTATGCTGCCCCAACTAGGCAGCATACCCTTGCATGCAGGGCAGCTGCAGCCCATCCCTGCAGAGCTGCGTGGGCTGGGCCAGGCCCCACCACAGGTGCCCCTGGGCACCCTTGCCTGCCCGCCCACCACAGCTCGAGCCTGCAGAGCTCTGGGGCATCCCACACTTCCCACCCAGCCCCCACCTTCCTAAGGCCCCAACTGGGCTGGCTTGCCCATGACACCTCCCCCCACACTGCCCAGGCCCTGCCCCGACTACCCGGCCCCAGCATTGCTACCCCACCCGGGTGTCTGCCTGCTTGGGCCCAGGGCTCTGCCACCTGCTAGAAGCCTCCAGGGCAGCAACCCTGCACAGTGCCTGCCCTAGCCCTGTACCATGTGCAGCTCTCTCCAGGGACCACGGAGCTGGAGGGTGCAGCCTGGGAACAAGGGGCAGGGGCAGTAGGACACAGACAGCCTCCCTGCCTGTGTTCTCCTGGTTCCACCCTGGTGCCTGTAGCGCTACTGGAACTTGTGGCTGCACGTAAGTGCCCAGAGCAGCAACTTAAAAAAACCCAAAAAACAATTTCCTTGAATGTCTCCCAGTGTGCCACGAAAAATGTCTCCACATGCCACTAATAGCACATGTGCTGGAGGTTGCCGACCCCTGCTCTAGGATGTAGCTCTCTGCCAAATATTTCATTTCTTTGATTTTTCAGCTGAGGCATGAAGCTGACTTGCAAAAGGATATTGTTACCAGAAACACATTTTCTCTTTTTCTGTCAATATATGAAGATATTGCTGCAAAACTTATTGAGCCTTTGAAATGATTTGCTCCCTGACTATGAGCCAATATATTAAATTTTAGCAAAAAAAGGGAAATTAAGAATGACAAGAAATTGAAAATGACATTCTAGAATAAAATTGTTTGGGCAAGCTTAGTATAGATGGTGTTTCTTCCCTATAAATTATTGGTACTATATAGTAACAATATTATCTTCTGCATATTTTTGAGGTAGACCAGCTATTGTATCTATTGGAGTTCGAGAGGGAGAGCGTGATGATCTCTAAGCGCTGCGGATCCTTACGGACCCAACGCATTTCTTAAGAAGGCAACAGAAGTCTAAACAGCCTCTGGCCTCTCCCCATCGCCGAGCGCAATCCTAGACATATCCCTATCCTATATACTCAAGATCCAAACCCACGGAGCTTTAACAACTCCGTGGGAAAGAAATTGCCGAACCCGCGGAGCCTTAACAACTCCGGGGCCCAAGAACCGAATTTGTCGTAGTCCTCCAACGAGGATTTAAGCGGAGCTGAACCTGGAAACTGTCCAGCCTACACCATGACCATCTTGGGTGTAAGTAAATAATCTTTGAATCAACCACTACGCCTCTGTGACTAATTCTAGCCTGTGCGTGCCTTGCCGCCGCATGGTTTCCTCTGACCCCGCGTGCCCGGGCTGCTGGCCACAGCCCGCATGCGCAAAGACGGGTCCGCATATCGCTCCCGGCTCGCACATGGCGACATGGATGGGATCGGGAGGTGGCCCGCACACTTTGAAATGTTTGAGACTTAAAAAATCTTTAATGTAAAATGTTTGTGACTGATATAGTCACTAATTGGGATTTTTTGCACATAAACAAGTTACCTTTTAAAATCAAAAGTTTAAATGAAGTAGTTAGGTAAATGATAACACCTACTAGAACAATAATGATGATAGCGATCCCATGCCACAGCAGCAGAAGAGCTAATACTGGCCAATGATGTCAAGAAACCCTGAAATCCATGAATTTGACAGCCATCAGTGCCATAAGGCCAGTACCTGCAATCAAATAACAAATGGTTTCAAAATATAATAAAGACATATTTTTAGCATGATTTTAGGAAAAAATATTACAACATATGTTTGTCTTGTGTATAACACTTCCATAAAACACTTTCAGTATAAATAATGTTAATACAGTACCATTAAATAGCTGGTGTCTGATATGATACATTTTTTCTTTCTATTTTAGAATAGAAAATAGCTCTTCAGCGAGTTCACACAAACCATGGAAATATAGTCTAAAAAAGCAAGACTGGTGTCTATAAATGCAGGAGAACCTCATGAAATAGTAAGATGTAAAATCTTTAGATAAACTATAATGGTAGTGGTTTAGGGTTACATTTTCATTTTTTAGTCTTAAAAAAACAAAGCCCCTCCTTTTTTGTGCTTGAAAAATGGTAGGTAGGTTTGAAATCATTTGGTGATTGCCATTTAAGTATACTCATATGAACCATAACACCAAAGAATCCCCTTGGGGTATCATAGATAGGTCTACATTCATATTTAAGTTCTTCAGTACTAATGACTTGGTTTGCAAAGCTACATTGACTCCAGCTCTTACTCAAATAAGTTGGAGTTGCAAGTGGTCAGCAGTTCTATACAAAATTAGAGACAGAAGGGCTAACTTAAGGTACCCTCATTTTAAAATGTGAGCCTAAGCTTGCAAATAAAACATTCAGAAAAGCCAGTAAGTAACAGTAATTGCAAACCCCAAATTATTGGCTGTTATTTGTGTTAACAATTTGTGGGTACCAAAAAGGGATGCCAGTTTTCGAAAATATTCTTTAAAATGAAGTCTTCTTAACCACTGAATTACATTGTGAGTGTCCAGGAGCTTCAGTCATGAATCAGAAACCTGTTGTGTTTGATGCTATAGAACCCCAGAAGAAAAAGTCAGTCCCTGCTTCACAAAGCTTACCATCCATTATCATCATGATTTCCATTACTTTTATACCAGTAGTAAATGAAGTAATATACATTAACACTAAACTGCAACTTTTGAAATAAATGAAAAAGTCCTCTTCTTGTTACATTCTCCTTGGGGTTCTTTTTTTTTTTTTTGGCTTAATGCATGTAAGCTTCATCATTAGTATCAAGGGGAAATATGCATATATTTAAATGTAGATATATGGTGAAAGGCTGCCTGTAATTGAAATTGATTTAAATACAGGTTTATATGCTTTTTCGAACTGGGGCTTTATTGTGTCTGGTTTCTGACCTGTTAATCTGCAAAGTTCAGTTGTTTGTATCATGAGATGACCAAATTATAGTGTACTTATGTTGCCCTGAGGGGTCAGGCCAACGCTCAGGATCTCAATATTGCTCTGTTAGATAGGAGGGCGTGGTGTACAATTGCACATGCACACATAAAAATCAATTAAGCACACATACACTCATGTGGAATCAGAAAAAATATATGCCTTAAACTTTGACTATTTTAGTTATAAGATGACATAACCGCTTTGTGGAGAATTGCTGGCTCTGTATAGTAGAACAGATAAGAGAAAGTGTTTGTTCTTTGTAACTCCTCTGCAACTGCTTCGCTCACCGCGGCCTTGAAGATAGCAAAAAGTATGTACAACTCTGATTTGCAGGTGCAAGAAGGAGGTTTGTGAACTAACCTCGCCTCCCCCATTAGTTCCCATCCTGATTACAGCAAAGAAATAATGAAGTAATATTATAGCCGCTTTTCATGCTAATTTCACTATATGATCACGTGAGTTGTAAGCAACTGTTAAAAAGTATATAAGCCTCCTGATTTTGCTCTTGGGGGGGGACCCCTTCCAAGTGCTTGGGAAATCCATGTCACTTTGGAATCCCCCCTACAGCTGTAGTTTCTTTTGAATAAAAGCTTCTGCTGACCTGACCCAAAAGTATGCTGCGTGTGTTTCCACAACAATTCCTGGTGCCGTGACTCGGATCCAGAAGCAAATTCCTTCATCTTTATAAATTAGCTTCAGATTTCTGAGAAGAGGTGCTGCATCAAGAAAAAATATCATCTTGGACATCCTGTTCCTGATTCAGGACAGCACTTGAATAAGTACTTAATTTTGAAGGTAGCGATGTTGTAGCCATGATGGTCCAGAAATTATGCAAGAGGTGTGGATTTCTTAAGGTGATATCTTTTATTGGATCAACTATGTAGTTAGGATAAAGTTAGACAAGCTTTTGAATACAAGACATTCTTCATCAGGTCTCTTAATTTTTAAGTACCTATGTCCTATTGACTTCACAAGAATGTGCTTACATTAAAGCTATATTTAAATGCTGTTCTGTACACTGATTTCTTCCTGGTTCCGAGCAGAGCTCCAAACATTAGTCACATAAGAGAAAATGCCAGTGTTACAGTATGCAGCAAATGTTCCTATTTCACATCAGCACTGTATGAGATTAATTCCTAGCATGCTGACACTTGCTGGCCAAACAGTTGTTTGACCTTTGTTGTGTCAGCAAGGGCAGGACACAGTGAGAGCAGGGTGGTGCTAGCTGCCTCATTCCTTTGCTAATATGGTTGCTGAAGTCATGGCAGTCATTCCACAGGGTTAGACCCTGGATGAGGCATCATGCGTTTTGCTTAGAACATCTCAGATGCTTGGAGAGGGACTTTGAGGTCCAGTTGAGCTGTTCTTAGCACAGGATCTGGGGGTGGAGGTGGCTGCACACCCCCTTAATGGCCCCAATCCTGAATTCAGTTCAGGTGAATGTAATTCCCAGACCCCTGCACAGAGCAGAGTTATAGTAATAGATATATATAGATGTGTGTTCTTGCTGTATTTAGTACTGTTCAATAGCTCAGCAAACATTCCAAGCCAGGTTGCAAAAACCCAAGAAGACCATATCTGTTACAAATGGAAACAAACTGTAAGATCACTGTCTATCTTCTGATAACAAACATGGCTGATACTGCATTTGACCTTAGCCCAGTGTCATGCAAGATGTCAGAAGCAATGCAAAATGCAGTGGGATGCTAAGTGAGGTACATCAAAAAACAATCCTTAGACAACAAAAGCTTATGTTGCACCTTCACCCTGTTTTTCCCCATTCTGCTTGGAAAATGAATGTCATTAATAGCTTGTTTATCCCCAACTTTGGCTGCAAAGAGGTAAAAAAAATAGTCTTAGGACTAGATTATTACAGCGCTAAGCAAATCCAGGATTGCCCAAGTTAAGTCAGCCTCATGTTTTGGGTACCTGAAGACCTGCAAACAAAGCCAGTGGCTGCATTACTTGACAATGTTGGCCTTCAGCTCCGGAAAGCAGGGAGTAAAGGCTGGCTTCCAAAAAATATGAATAACACTGTAGCAATATCCAGATAATAAGTAGGATAAATCCTGAACATCCATTCAGAGTGTGGGTGTGTGTATATGAGCCTGTTGGTTCAGAAAGAGGGAGTTTTATGCCCATATTTCCCCAGAAAACCGTTTTATGCCTTTATTTCAGTATCTTGCTTCATGTGAGTGTTTTAATAAAGATGAGACCAGGGAATAATATCAAAAGATGATATTGAAACCACAGCCCTTGCTACGCTACTATGTGAAGAGTTGACGAGTAGGGTAGGTCACTGGTGGCTTTGTGTCACTCAAGCAACCAGAAGTGGGGGAGACAGATCTGCTGCTTACTTTTTTTGGACTCCCCTATTTTGGGTGACCCCCTTCTTTTAATATCACACCCTGAGGGAGCTCTCTCGTCTTTCTCTATGTGCACCATAGAGGCTAGTGCAGATGCATGTTGAGGCCATCGGCTAAAAGACTGTTTTCTGACACTGCTGTACTTTGCATGGTGCTATCAGATGCAACAAAGGCATCTGATACTGCAGCATGGTGCTAGCCCAAACCCAAACACAAAGGATGGATCCCTGTGTGAGGAGATGCCACTAAAGCACAGCATGCCTGCTTCCAGCATGCCCCCCACCCAAAATGGACGCATGAATGTAGCACTGGGTACATGGCAATAAGTTAGCTCCCTGTCTCAGGCGTGCTTAGTGGCACATGGCTGGGCTGCTCTAAGGCAGCTTCATATCTGAAGACTCAGTGCATGTGGGATGTGTGCACCATGCTTCCCAGAAGTGCTCATTAGCAAGGTCCAGAGGTGTTGCAGACATGCCTTAAGGGCCTGGTTCCAACCTCACTTATACTCACTTTGCAGCAGTGGGGCCACAATGACTGCAGTGAATCTATTCCTGATTTGGGGCTGGATCCTGAAAGAGTACTGAGTCCTCTGGCCCTGATCCTCTGAAGCGTGTATACACTGATAGGCTTCACAGTTAGCACAGGCATTGTCTCCTTGAAACCATGATTCCACCTGGATGGGGAGCCGAGCACTCTGAATCTAGTAGAATCTAGCTCTTATATCAGTTTAGAAGTGGGCTGAAAGTGGCTGGAGCAAGGTAGCAGGAGTCAGGACTCAGAGGTTAATTTTTTACTCAGCCACTGATTCACTGGGTAACCTTGGGTAAGGCCCTCTGCTTCCCTGTACCTGTACATACAGCAATAACAACAACAAACCTAATGATATCACAGGGCGTCAGGCTGAAGCCGTATTAATTCAGGTAAGGTGTGCCAAGATCCACAGACCTAGGCTGCAAAATATGGGAGTGGTACAGTACAACATTTGCCATTTAATAACAGTGTGTCATTGTAACACAGAGCACAGGAAGGTAGGCAACCATTAAGGGGCAATCAGTGACAGGCAGGCTGGTTTGGAGAACCCAGGAGCCCATGTGACCTGTCTCAGCCGCGTTGGAGAGACGGGGCAGTATGGGGTTCAGATCTAAATCACCCCTACGTCGTGTTATGCAAAACTAAAACCCAACAAGTTAAGTTTGCAAGCCCCCCCCCCCTCTATATCTTCCATTTCTTTTGCTGCTTGGTGATCAACAGTAATTGCTTGTATCAGCACAAAGAGAACATAATCATCCTCAAAATATAAGATAAACCTCATCTCACCTCCCCAGCACCTCATGACACTGATGCTTCATAGGGAATCCTGATTTTGTCTCTGCAGTAAAGCTCACCCAAGAGTACACAGCAAGTCATAGCTCATACATTGTTCAATTGTTTGTGTAAATAAGGGATTCTTTCCTAGTTCCTCCTCTGTGCTGTACATGTACATCACCTGTTTGCCAGATACCTGCAGGACAGTAATTCAGCCACTCACAATGCAGCTCTGTGAATGGCAGGTGGCTTATGACCATCACAAACAGAACCTGTTGGGCAGTCCCAACCCGACCTGCCACCTCCTGTCACATTCCTCAAAGGAGTTCTGATACTCACGGGGTGTTGTGACGTTGACAGGGAGGAATGACAATGGGAGTGTCTTCCATGTGTGTCAGAGCCATCTGTGCAAAACAATCTTTGCCTTATGTTTACAAAGCTTTTATCAAAACAAAATCAATAACATGTAGACTGACTCTCGAGGCTTAAGAGATCAGAGTAGGCTTTGGATCTCAGACATTAGAGTCTGTACCACGCATGTGCTGCTAATGTTGGTAAATGAGCTCTCCTGCTCAGAGGAATTATGTACGCACTTGTGAACAGAGCTAAATAGTCATTAGAGTCAGTTCAAACCCAGACAAAAAATAATCTGCCAAAGATGTTTTTCTTCCTTCCATTTTTTGGTCATTCAAATGTTGAAAAAAAATTGACAAATGCTATAACTAGTTATAAAACAGAAAGAAAAAAAAATCCATGAAAATATTTTTCTCCATTCCCACCCCACCTGCCCTCCAGAAATCTTGACCATTTATTTCTATAGAATTCAAAACATTCGATGTTCTTCAACAACAGCAATTTGCACTGACAAACAACAGTGCTTTATTGTTAGAGGTCAATAATGATTGTCATCCCTGTTTGCCAGATGGCTTAATAGGGACAAAGAGATGTGAAGGACTTGGCTGAGACACTGAGCTAAAACTAGACCTCAGGAGAGCTGGCTGTCATTCTTCATCTCCCACCCCTAGATCACTCCTGGATACGCATGTGTTTAAGTCCATTTATAAAAGTACAGGAGCTTCCAAAATATCCCCTTACACCTTTAAAGAAATAACAGAAGTGGACAGGTTTTTTGTTAGAATTACCTGCATACTGAGGACAGTGTAAAAGATCTGGTTGTGGCTGGTGTTCTTCAAACTGGACTGATATTTTTTTAAAGTCTTCAAGGATACACATATATGTTATTTAAAGAATTTAGCATCTCTGTCTGTGACTTCTTCATGAACGAAACCTGATTGCTACAGGTTTGTTTCAGGCTGGACATAAGGAAGAACTTCTTTACAGTCCGAGCCCCCAAGGCCTGGAGCAGACTGACACCAGAGGTGATGAAAACACCTACTCTGGACTCCTTTAAGAGACATTTGGACGTTTATCTTGCTGGGATCCTTTGACCCCAGCTGACTTCCTGCCCCTGGGGCAGTGGGCTGGACTCGATGATCTTCTGAGGACCCTTCCAGCCCTAATGTCTATGAAATCTATGAGATAAATTTATTATTCATAAAGCCTTCAAATAATTTGTCAAAACAAATTGTAGCCTCTGAGTTATTTGAGATCTATTTTTCATGTGGGTCACTGATCATTAGCATGTTACTCTTCTTTATTTGAAGTGTCTCACCTAAATCATATAGTACTTATTCTGTTTCCTTGCAGGATTATTTAAAAAAGAGGAGTTCTAACAAATGATGCTTAATGAACCATCTATAGCAGTGGTTTTCAATCTGTGGTCCACAGACTCCTGGGGGTCCGCAGAGCGTTGTCTAAGGGGTCTGTGAAAGATGACTATGATCAATCAAAATATATGAATACCCACACTTACAATTCAAAGGGGTCTGCATCTCCATTCAGAATTTTTTATGGGTCTGCAAATGGAAAAAGGTTGAAAATCACTGCTCTATAGTAATGGATAACACGCTGGCTGGTCTGACTGGTCACTGGGGCAACAATTATTGAGCCTTCGGGATTTACATACACCAGGCCACTGGTCCAGAGAAGACTTGCGGAATGTAAGGCGCAGTGATATCCCTTCCCCCCACACATGTGAAGCAAGAGTGGCCAGAAGGAACTCACAAGAGTCGTCTATGCACCTCTGTGTTCCTTCCTCAGAGCATCAAGCACCACCTACAGCCATATAATAGGGGTAAGTTTAGGCTTTGCTGATCATTCCTGTTCTCCCTGCTAGATTCAAAGGGATCTACCAGGCCCATTGGCCCCTCTTTACTAGGGAAGCAGCTGCAAGGGCTCATTGAGATGGAGAAGACTATGGAAATCCCAGACTTCTAGGCAATCTCATGACTAATGTCCATTTTCATAAGTCATGAGAGAATCCAGCATAATCCAATAACTCAAAGTTTTCTGAGCCTTTCCTCCCAGACAGGCACCCATTTATCATGGTAACTCCACGTGATAACTCCCTGTATCTGGACCTGAGTGGGGAAGTGGTACAGAGGTTCCTAATGCCTTCTGGGCTCCTGTTTAACATCACTACCCCTCAACCAAGCATAGCAGCTGCCTCAGAACCCCTTAACCATAAAGAACAGGGTCAGTGTCCTAAGACACATGCCTACACAAGCAATTCTCCTGCATCCCCCCTCATTAAAGCCTGCTCTTTTCTGAGCAGCCAGGAAAAAGGTAATAAATCAGTTCAGAGGAGTACAAACGGGGAGGTGAGTACAAACAGGGAGGGGGATGAGGTGAGATCATGGTGGCTACAAACCAGCCACAGAGAGAAAGAAACTCAAAGCTGACCCCTCCCAACTCCACTGAAAGTGAGAGGGGTCTGATAATAACAGCAGCCACAGGGTTATATTTAGGTCAAATGTGCTTGTGATGCTGAAGCTGTTCCTGGCCTGTCCCAGCAAGTTGTGTTGTTCACCTCCTGGAAGCACTTATTCCATGACTATAAACCAAAGTACAACTGTGTGAATTGAGGCCAAAGGTATCTGTGGTATCTCCAAGAGAAGACCTCAACTTGAAAATGCCACAGAGAGCAGATGGCTCCAGGACAGGGGTTGGCAACATTTTAGAAGCAATAGGCCACAATAAGGCAGCTCAGTCTGAGGCATGCCAGCGCTTCTGACCTGGCTGCTACTGATGCCACCTCTCCCCACCACCCAGCCA
>NW_005842383.1:318846-320067 GCF_000455745.1 Alligator sinensis | reverse complement strand
ATGTCACTTTGGAATCCCCCCTACAGCTGTAGTTTCTTTTGAATAAAAGCTTCTGCTGACCTGACCCAAAAGTATGCTGCGTGTGTTTCCACAACACTCACTAGGTGCATACACCCCTACTGGGCATACATATTCACACTACCAGTTCAGGCACATACCGGTCAGTCGCATCTTACGTGGGGGTTACGTTCTAAAGTCAGCGCGTAAGGCGAAAATCACGTATAGTCAAATCGCGTATTACCGTGCCAGCGATTTGACTAGTGGTGACTGCCTCTGCCTCCAAAACGAGCTGGGCTTATAGCTGTACGGCCGGTGGCAGTGGTGCAGCGCGGGGTGGTGGTGGGGATAACTGCGTGCCACACGGCCACCACCATGCTGCTGCTGCTGCCTGGCGGCCAGCCACACAGCTCCGGGCACGGTTCCATGGTGACTGCGGGAGGTTTTGGAGGCAGTGGCCATCACTGCCATAATGGGCCTCCAGGTAAGCGGCAGTGCCGCGTGCAAACTCAAACCCCGCCCCCCCTCCCACCCCGCGTATAGTTGAATTCGTGCAAGTTAAATGCGCACATGATGCGACTGACCTGTACACATCCAAACCAGCCTAGGCACATGCATACGTATCACCAATTCATACAAAAAACTAGAACTCTTGGCTTCAAAATGATACCTTTTATTAGACCAACTGGAAAATGGCAAGAAAATTGTCCTTTTCTGTAAGCTTTCAGGATCAAAGTCCCTTTGTCAAACTCTGGGAAAAGTGTAGATGGTAGTCTGTCCCTCTGGGTCCATGAGAGTGTCTTTGTGAGCTGTGTTGAGTAGCTCTTTGATGTGTTGATCAGGTAGAATTCCTTCCCTAAAGGTGTCAGATGGGAAGCAGGGAGGTAAAAAAAACTTCCTTGTTGTTCTGCAATGAAATTTAAAATCCAAAATCGGCTGAAATTTGGCATCTTCCATGTTTCAGGGGTGTACTTGGTAGCCATGTCGCCCTATTACCAATTTAAGCACATACACTATACACCCCAGAAGTTAGACACAGATCACTAATTCGTATATCATGCACACAATGCCATATATATATACACACACACACACACACACCAGTTCATACACATACAACCCACCTACACATACACACAGGTAAGCTCCTAACTTGGATGGTACAGTGTGTATGTGTGTGCTTGGGGTACCTGGGATACTTGGGGGAAGGTTAAGGTGAGAGAG
>NW_005842383.1:308452-318514 GCF_000455745.1 Alligator sinensis | reverse complement strand
GGCGGGGAGCTGGAGAAAGGCTCCAGCTGCTGGAGAAAATTGCAGGACAGCCAAGAGGAGCTGGAAAGCTGCGGGCGGGGGGAGGGAGGGGGATGACTACCGAAGGTGCGGGGGAAGCCTGAAAGCAGAGAAATGGACAGCAGAAAATCACAGGAAAAGCAGCAGGGGAGACTGAAAGGTGGCAGGGGCAATGGGAAAGCAGAGAAAGGGAGCAGAAAGTCAAAGGGAAAAGGCAGTAGGAATTAAGAGGAGATTGGGAAACTAGTGGAGAGGGGTGGGGACTGGAGCTGAGAGACAGAGAGAAAGAGGCTGGAATTCAAGATAAGGAAGGGACTGGGATTCATAAAACATGACCCAATTTGGGGTTGCAAATGACACTGGTTTTACTGAACAGGGGAGATGGTGACACAATGTTTTATTGGTTCCCTTGCACCCACACACACACACACACATGCACACACAATGGCAACAGGGGTTAGAGAGGCTTGGTGCAGGGGCTGAAGTCCACTGAAGTCCAGGAGGAGAGAGAGAGACAGAGAGTCCAAATTGTAGGAGGAGGTGTGCAGGTAATATCTACCAATCCAGGCTGGAAAGGGGTCCTTGTCCAGTAGGTGTTGTCCAGAGGGAGGTCGCCAGCAGGGCCTCTGGGTGGATAGGTGGTGTGGCATGTTGCTGGTCCAGATGGAGAGGGCATCCCACTGGGTTTGTCTTCACTGCCCCTTTTTATAGGGGCAGACCTTGTGTGACCCTAGTGACAGGAGGCATGCCCAGGCAAGGGTCAGCCCCTGGCGTACTGAGCATGTGCGCTCCATGCAGGGATGTGCAGTTTTGGGTGTCTGTAATGGTGAGAGTTGCTGGTTCTGCAGGGTCTTTTGTCTTTCAAATGCTGGGTATTTTTTCCTGGGTGAGGTCCATGGTTCCTGGATGAATCAATGTGAGGTGATGGCCCAGTCATTACAGGCCATTCAGTAGAGGCCTGCTGCCATTGTATTTGAATCATTCCCAATCATTCTCATTCATCCGGGAACCAATTTACATAGGAGGCGTACGTGACTCATACAGTTGCAACACAGGGGATGCCCAGGCAGAGGACACAAGGTGGAGGATTGACATATAGAATGAAAACTTGACATGACTTTGGTTCACTTGCAAACACAGGCCTAAACCATACAATATCCATATGAAACAATAAAAATCAATACGAAAATGATAATAATACAATATACAACAGTAAGAATCAATACAAACCTAATAATAATACAATATAAAACAGTGGATATCCAAAACCAAAAACTTGCTACCAAAATAAAAATGATTAAAGCTTATCCTAAGTTTGAACTCGCTCATGTATAGGGAATAGAGAGGGAGAGAAAAAGTCAGAAGTGGTTGGGGAAGGGGAGGGAATGCATTTTAAAATAAATAAATAAAAGAAAAACTGGGGGTTTTGCTACACTTATCAAAGAATTTAGCTCTCTTATTTGAGTTGTTGGTTATAATTCATGGTTTTAAAAATATGTTGCCTGTGGCTAGGGACAGACATTCAAAAAGCCCGAACCTAAGTTGATTCAATCTTTGCAGGTTAGTTTAACCTGTAGAGATTTGAAACAGTTTGCAAGTCGGTAGACATTCCCTTTTCATTCCAGAAATACAGGCACATGCCTGCAGTAGCTCAGGCCAGAAGCCTGGGGGTGCTAGAGCAGCCCTCCCTTCCCTTCCACTGGGAAGCTGAGGGAGCAGGAGTGGGAGAGCATGGCCAGGCCCTGGCAAGCCTGAGTAAGACTGAGGAGGGGTTTAAATCCCCACTTTGGCCTACAGGTTTCAGAAGGTGGAGGAAGAGGGAGCATGGCCAGATCGGGGCATGGCCAGACCCCTGTGGTGGGGGAGCAGGACCAGGGGAGAGCTCTGCCCACCACAATAGCTCCCTGACAGCTGTGAGAAATCCAGGTACACAGTGCTGCCCAGTCCCAGAGTGGGATTCTTCCCTCTGCTCCTGACGCCCTCTGCCACAGGGTGGGGAGGAAGACTCTGTTTGGTGCTGGAGGGGGACTCTTCCCTCTCCTTCTCCCCTGCCCACCTGTGGGGCTGGGAGGGGGCTCTGTGCAGTGCTGCCTGGCCCAGCCCAGTCCAGCCTGGACATGGGGAGTGACTGTCACTGAGCTGCAGCCCCTGGGGGTGGCCCTGCCTAGCCACGCTGAACATCTGCCTCAGCTGGGACTGACTGGGGCCGTCTCAGGCCATGTGGGTGGGGCCACCCCCAGGGGCTGTGGCTCAGTGCCAGCCGCTCACCATGCCCTGGCTTGGCCAGGCTGAGCAGCACTGCATAGAGCCCCGCTCCCTGCGTTGTGCTGGTGGGGGGCAGGGGAGAGGAGGGGGAAAAGTCCCCCTCTAGCACCAAGCAGAGCCCCTTCCTGCTCTGCAGGTGGAAGGGAGGAGCAGGGGGAAGAGTCCCCCTCTGGGGCTGGGCAACACTGCAAAGATCTGCCTTTCCCACCATGCTCTCCTCCATCTGCAGTCCCCTGGTGACTGGGGGTGGTGGTTAACCCCTTCCCTGCCTCCTTAGCCTTAAAGAGGCCATGCCAGAATGGCTGCAGTCCCTGGTGGTGGGACAGGGAAGGGAGAGGGAAATAAGCCCCCTCCTGAGCACTGTGGCAGAGGGTGCTGCCATTCCCCATCCCCTTGCCGTTCCAGTGGTGAGATGTGGCCAGACACCATCCTGGCATGGCCCCGTTAAGGTGAAGGGGGTAAGGAGGGGGTTAATTCCTCCCTCCATCCCATCTGCCCTGGAGCCAGGGTCTGCCAGGCTAAATTGCCCCCACCACTGACCTGAAGACAGGCTGACCCTGGCTGTGGTGGGTGGGAGCGGGGGTGGGGGCGGGGAAGGAGGGGAGAATTAACATCCTCCCTGCCCCCTTTGCGTTAACATGGTCACGCTGGCTGGTGTCTCACCATGTCCCCACCCCTTGGGCTAGAGAGTGGTGGGGCGGGACCAGCCCTGCTCTCTGGAGTAGAGAGCAGAGCACAGTCCAGCCTAGAGAGCATGCTGGGATGCTAGACTCTGGTTTAACTTAAACCAGGAAGGGGTCTGGGACAGAAGTTGCATAAACTGGATTGACCCAAATCAGTTAAGTCTGATACTACATTCAACCAGGTTTATCTTAAACCAGTTTTGCCCATTTTGAAACTGGTTTATGTGCACTGAACTTATGTTCTGTTACACGTTTGAACCAGTTTCTGATCACTTAAATCAGTTTATGTGTAACTTCTGTCCATAGACTATGTAAAGTTATTTAACAAACATCTTATGTGACTTTATTTTGGAACCTGGATCAATTGTTTGTTGTGTAATTGATCACCCATAAACACATAGCATTGTTTGTTTTTTTCTGACTGAATTACTGACGCTTGCAATAATGAGGAAAGCTGAGGAAATCACAACTTGTTTGAAACTCCATGTAAACAGATTTGCATAATTTGCTTTAATTTTCTCTAAAATTCCTTGTGAACATGAATGTCTAATTATGAAAGTTTATGGAAACATACGGTAACAAATAATGTATATGGTAGAACATAATTTAATTAGCATAATTTATTAGGTTCAAAATTGCATTCATTTAGTCTTCTTGAGTATCTGCTAAAAAAATAGTCACATACCTAAGAAAGCTGGAAAAAGAAGCAATGAATGCATTGATGCAGATCCCGCAATCGGCCAATGCAACGCTGACTATCAGGAGGTTACCAGGAGTTTGGAGTTCTTTGATTTTTCGGAAAGACACAATTGTTAGGCCATTCAAACAGAACCCAAGCAAGGCTGAAAAAGACATAATTTTGGCTAGAATCAACTGGAATGGGAAATATACACAATTATTCCCACATTAAACAATATACAGATTGTCACTCATAAAATATCCTTATTGTGATATTGACATAAACAATGAAAGGATTTTCAAGGAGTCCTAGATATAGACATGATGTCATTATGGTTTAGTTTTCTCATGAATCAGAACCACTTTGGTTTTGTTCATTCTTTTATAGTCCACTCTTCCTTTTTTGTAGGAAGAACTTTGCCAAGTTCCATTCAGGGATCCATGATCCAAGGCAATGAAGATGTCAAAGGTATAGTTTCAAAAGAAACAGCAATTGGTAGTCAGTAGGCATGTCTACACGACATGCTACTGTGCAGTGGTTACTGTGCATTTATTTAGTACTTGTATAATCCAAATACTAAATAAATGCACAGTAACCGGAGTGTCTGTGCGGTAGCGCCGGCAAATGCCTTTTAAGTGATGCTACTGCGCAGTAGCTTAATAATACTGTGCAGTAACTTGTTAGCACTGTGACATGCTACTGTGCAGTATTAGTCAGCTACTGTGCAGTCAGTGCCTTGTTGTAGACATGCTCTTAGACTATCATGTTTTCAGGCTTCTCTTTAGTAGAGAAATAGGTAAAGTTTAGTATTATTTTTTTCCCTATAACTTGCCTTCTATCTACCTGCAGTGTCTTTCAGTTGATTCTCAGTCAGTCTGTCTTTAGCTTTTCCTTAAGGTTAACTTAGCCATTGCCTGAATTGCATGAACTTACTCTTGTTACCATTCTTCTGAGTTGGTTGGTCTGCAACATTTCCCACATTACAAGCATTAGGAAGAACCCAGTCATTTGGGGGTGTGCAGTATTTAGGCAAAGTACTCAGGGAAGCATATAGTGAACACAGTCTCTGCACTCAGAGACAGGAGGTAAGGGTAGGTGAATATGGGCTACGGAGGGAAGATGTTTCAAGACAAAAGAGTGTAATAGAAGGCCAAAGCACTTTTAATGTGCCTTTTCACATTAGCTTGAACTTATTTCTATGGTGATAACTCTGTTTCCTATTGGCACCATATGCCTGATGCATCAAAGCTATTTCAGATAAAACGTGCTAAGAAAAATAGAGTAATGCTAAAAAATCCTTATTCCTAATTACTTATTATACTAAACTTGCACTGATTGTCTTGTGCAGTTGCATATACTGAGCAGCTTTGCATAGTAAGCAGTCCTTCTCCTATAATGAAACATAGTTGAACCTGAGTAACAAACTGCCCTAAAGTCTATGCCCTAGGACAAAATACGACATACATTTCTCCAAAATCAGTATTTTTAAAGTTCCTTTTTACATGAATTGAGGGAAAAGCAATTAGGAGAAGACTTTCTCTCTCCTCCCTCCCTCAAATTCCCACACATTAGCTTACTTTCCACCTAGAGTAGTGCTATTGAATGACAATAATATCTAAATAACAGAAATAATTGCAGAACAGTTATAAAGTGACTGTGATTGCAATGTGAATGCCAGGTAGCCCCAATTGTATACCCTGGGTGTACCTACATGTGAAATTAATTTAGCGCAATAGCCTGGCACAGTTCGTGCCAGAGTCTACTGCTCCTGGGCACAACATTTCCATGTGTTAACAGGACTGTAGCACATTGAGCCAGGAGAGTCAGCTTGCCAGCCTGGGGCTGCTCTGCCTTGGCTTAATGTGCTGTGGAGGGGCTGGCTGGGGCACGAGGGTGCTACAGCGTGGGGTTAGCCAGCAGGCAGCCCTGGACTGTAGCACCCTCATGCTCCAGGTGGCCCTGGTCACCATCAACACATGTTGTGGTGGAGTGAATAACTCCACCATTGAATAGTACTTGTGTGGGTAGTACTATATTATGGTGGAGTTAATTAGTTTACTCTGGCCTAATAGCACTGGTCATGTAGATAGTGACACTCTACTGTGGAGCTAATTGATCAGTAAGCACCTTGTGTAGATGCACACCCTGCTTGCAACTCTGTTAGTCTTCTTTCTTGTCCAAATAATGATGTGAATGAAGACAAACATAGGCCATCCTGCCTGCAAATTACATATGCAAACTGCACCAAAATCAGTAGTATAACTAAGGTGGGATAACTGAGACAGCAGCCCTTGGTGCCAACTTGTCAGGCAGGGGAGGGAGGGAGGGAGGGAGACAGAGGGCAGAAAGCTATACAATCATGTTGGTGGTCCTGGAAGCTGGAAGTCACCACCCCTCAATGTGTCACTGTTACCCTAGGAACTTTTTCTGCCCTGTTACACCTTTGCCAAAAAGAAAGTATTCATTCCACTTGTAAAAACATATGAAGTGCCATACTGGGTAAGACCAATGGTCTATCTAGCCAAATACCCTGTCTCCGACAGTGGGCAAGTGGCTGCTATAGGTGGAGACCATTAAATCCAATATTTCTAGAGTCATCTATCCCCTATTCAGTACCCTTGCTGGCATCTATCATCATAGGTTTAGAGATGCCAGAGGAAACATTTCCAACCATTTGGGTCTAGGGACTACCTGAAGAAGGGGCAGGCCCAGAGGGAACCCATCCTCATTGGCCCAGTGGACTAGCCAGACCATTGAAGAGAGAGCCAGAAGATGAACCAGTGTTTGCTGTCCCCCAGAGAGTGGAGGTTACAGCTCAGGCACAGAGTTGTACAACCTGCATGGTGATGCAGGACCTAGGTGGCTGAACCAATGAATCCCACAGAAGCTGGGATGAGCCTTAAGTAAAGAACTGACTGACCCAACAGAGAGAGAGCCAGCCAGATTAGTAAGGGGCTTGTTTGGTGATTCTGGGGACAGGCAGAACAGGATCCATACCTGGAGGCACTCGGTGAAGGCACAGCAGTGCCAGGATTAGATAAAGATTTGAGGGAAATTTAATTTAGCAACTGTGAATGAATTTCTAGAAGCGATCAAAAAATGAGAAGGAAATTAATTTAGGAACTGTGAATGAATTTACAGAAATGATCAAGAAGCAAGAAGGGAATTAATTTATGAATTATGAATACATTTATAGGAATGATTAGGAAGCATGAAGTAAATTCATTTATAAATTCTGAAGAGGTGAATGGGAAGCCAGTAAGTGAATTAACTTATGGACTTATGGAATTAATTTATCAGATTCCTCAAAAGAAGAGGAGTGAACTAATTTGGGGACTCCTCAAGTGAGTGTGTCTAACATTATGTTTATGAATAACCAGTTGACTTAACAGCCAGATAGTGATTTTGTGAGAGTTGAGACAGAAGTTGGGGTTAATTGACGATGTAAGGAACATGGAAGGAGCCCAGATTAAGGATCCAGACTGGATCCTTAATGTAGAACTGGCAGGAATCTTTCACCACAGACCTGAGAGGAAAGGGGCACGGTATATGGGATGTGGAGCCCTACAGAAGAACCAGTGGCCTAGCCAGATAGGCCTTCATCCAAGGGATCATCTAAAACCTTCTCAAGGAAACTAAAACATCAAGGCATGGTGGACAAGTGGGAGGGTGGGATGAAGGTCAGACATGTTCCAACGTAGTGGTGGCTTGAAGATCTACACACGCTCATAATGCCCAACACTTTATTGGCTTTTCTGATCACCACAGCACATTGAGATGATGCTGTTAGACAACTATCTACAGTGACTCCAAGGTCTCTTTTCTGAATCATAAAAACTAGTTCAGAACCCAGCATTGTGTACATATAGTTGAGGTGCGTTACCTTGCACTTGTTGACAGTGAAGCTTATCTGCCATTTTTCTGCCCACTAACTTAGCTTGGTGAGATCTTTCCACAGCTCTTCTCCATTAACTTGAGACTTGACTACCCAGAATAATTTGTGAGTATGTGACTTTTTATTATTTAGAATTATTTACTTTTGATTGAAGGCATCTTATTTTTCTGTCCAGTTCGACAATAAAATATTGGACTACTCATTCAATTAATTTTGCTAAATTACCAAGAACATTCATGTAAAATATTACATAAAAGGTTGAACAGAGACAACTTGGAGTGCATTTTCCCTAGTTAAAATTATTTGGACCTTGGATACATTACAAAAAAATCCTAGCAAATGTGTAGGCCTGTTTTAATGTAATTTAATGTAATTACAGTAGTAGTTTATTTGGCCTTCAGCCACCAAATGCTTGCCTCTGGGGACTGCATGTGCTTTGTGTGTGTATTTGTGTTTCTTTCAGCCATATTCCAAAGGGATGTCTTAAATGAACTGGCTTCCTTCAAACAGCCAAAGCATTACTACTAAATTCTTTTGCAGCATCTAGTATGGTAAAGCAACTAGTTAAAGTGGCATGTAAACTGAGAATAAAAACCCTCCAAACAGTTCAAATTCCATTTTAGGAGAATCTACAACATTAATGCATGTCTAAACAGTCTATGAAATACCAGTGGATTGATCCTTCAAATGGAGGAGAACTACAGATTTAAAATAGAGTAAAAGAGATAGATATAAATACATGTATCAAAGATGGACAAGCAGGTACTAATAACATAAAATCTATTTAATTTTTATTAATCTGTTTTTATTTAATAAATAAAGTTTAACTTGGATCTCTAAAAACTTGAATAAACATCTTTGTGACTTTCAAAGTTGAGCTAAAGAGTTTTTTATTAAATATTTTTCATTTTTACATTTCCCTGGTATCATGACTCAAAGCATGACTCTAGGACCTGATCCCTGCAAAAGCAGAAAAGAACACAAACCTAGAGGTGATCAGAAAAGACTTCTTTATTAAGATAGCAGGAACTACTGTTTGCCAGAAGAAAAAGTATCTGTTTTGCAACATTTTCAAAATTATGAGAATCAGGTAAACAAATAGCACATAGACTCCCTACATTTAGAAACTGAAGGTGAACCTGAGTTGGGAAGGGGAAATGATTGAGTGCAAAAGAGAAGAACAGAAGGCTGAAGTGGGGAAGACTGGAAGCAGAGTGAGCAGTTAAGAGTATTGATTGTCTGGAGAGCAAGTGTTGCAATAGTTGTTTTGGACTGGAAAATGTGCATTTCATGAAACAAAATGTATTTGCTAAATATTAATATGAAATCATGAATCGGTCTAGCCCTCTTCCCCAAAAGAAAATAAAAAGAACACAACAGTAAAAGAACAGAAAATATCAACAACAGAAAATTATCTTTGAATTTCTACTTAAGGCTAAATAACTGTTACCAACTCTTAGTAATGCAGTTACATAAACAGAGCAGTTCATTTGCAGGCAATCTCCACCTCTACCCTTACCCTCTCATAATCACAAAAACTGTTGTTTCTATGGCTACACAATCAGTAAGTCTATATTGCTGCATTGCCAATGCTTCTCCTCACTCATATTTTCCAATATTTTAAAATCCATTTTTGCTTCACTTTCAGGAATTACAGGAATTCACCTGATCTTCCTTCTGCAACTTACCTTCAACCAGCAGGATTGTGCCAATGCCAAACACCTCTAATTCAGTGAAGCCTTCAGGGAGAGGGTACGAAGTGACCATATTTGCAGCAGTAAAGCTAACTAATTCAAATTCTGCTCCCTGCCCCTTCTCTGTTGACCTTGCCTTGAATTGCCATATCTTTTAGTATCCCCAGTCAGCAACCTTCTTAAAGGGCCAGTTCACATGCAGGCACATGCAAGTTATTATCTAAAAGCTTTGGATTTTTAGTGTGAATATTGAAATCTGTACAAGAATGCCATGAATGACTGGAATAAAAGCAACCTCCCCCTCCCTGCAAATCGTATTTCCGACACCACAGAAGGAAAACATTCATTGCATTTACAATAGGTCTTTGTAGAGACAAGTGTAAGAAGGCTCTGAGGTTAATTCTGTAACACAGAAAAAGAATGAAAGGTCATAGAATGAGAGAAAAGCATCTAATATATAATTCAGTGTAAACTGAAAAATCTTATATTTTAAAGGAATTTCTGATATATATATGTTTCCCTGTGTAATTGTACATAGAAAGGTATGGGGGTGTATTTTTTTTACAGAAATAGCTCTAAATCATTTTCCCCAAACCATATTTTGCTTGTATTATTTAATTCCATACCATTACACTAAAATGGAAAAGTATGCCAGGAAAATCTCATTTCCTTCTATGACCAGGTGACCTATCACCTGGACAAGGGAGAAGAGATTGATGTCATATATCTTGACTTCAAAAAAGCCTTCGATCTGGTTTCCCATGATCGCCTCTTGGAGAAGATGGCCAATTGTCGCCTTGGGTCCTCCACGATCCACTGGCTGGAAAA
>NW_005842383.1:291449-307593 GCF_000455745.1 Alligator sinensis | reverse complement strand
GTTTCAGGCTGGACATAAGGAAGAATTTCTTTACTGTCCGAGCCCCCAAGGTCTGGAACAGCCTGCCACCGGAGGTGGTTCAAGCGCCTACATTGAACACCTTCAAGAGCAAACTGGATGCTTATCTTGCTGGGATCCTATGACCCCAGCTGACTTCCTGCCCTTTGGGCAGGGGGCTGGACTCAATCTTCCGAGGTCCCTTCCAGCCCTAATGTCTATGAAATCTATGAAATCTATGAAAAATGTCTCACTGACAGACTGACTGAAGACAAGTACATGCTAAAAAGGCAACTATTTTTTATAAACTAGGTCCCAATCCTGCATCCACATGTGTGTGTGGTGTTTGTTTTCAGTCCTGTATTCTTGGTATGATGAAATGGGCTTTATAGAGAATAGGAAATGTACAAAGAGATTGCTCAACCCCCCCCTAGAATAAACAAATCCACAAACACTAATAAATGCAGTTGTTTGCAAGTTCTGTACCTTTAAAGGGACTGTGGTATTGTTTTAATTGCTTATCTGGAATTAACTGCTTAATACATTAGTTTGGAAGGTTGTGACATGTAGAATAGAGATGATACAAAAATAGTATTTAAATGTTACAAAAATTAGGCTATTTCTGAGACATAGCTTCACAATTTTAATACTTCACAGAAACGTGAAGATTGCTGTTAAAAAATCATTAGGTTTGCCCATTGCTCAGTTTTTCCTTTATGTTTAGACTAAGACATTGCTGTGAGCTGTTGAGTAATATTGATTTTTTAAAAATGGCTAGCACATTATAAATTTCTGTACTTATTTCTGCTTTTCCTTTTCTCTTAGGTCATTTATTTCTGTGTTATTTCCCTCTACCCTCTCCCATTTTCTGCCCTTGAGTAAAAACAGGTATTCTAGGAACCCTCTGTTTTAGTTGTTTATGTGGGACCCATTAAGACAATACTGGGGAATTCAGTCTTTATCCTCCTAATATCCTGGTGAAGTAGGGAAGCCTGCTATACACTGTCATTACATAGATGGGGAACTGTGTGACTTATCCAAATTTATACAGGAGGACTATGGCCGTGCAGGAAATTGACAACAGTTTTCCAAGACCTAAACTAAAACATAGGACTGTTCATCCTCTCCAGAATATAAATTAAGTTGAACTCTATAAAATGCAAACTTTATGAAGTACACACGTTACCTTTCTGAAGTACATGTTACCTCCAAGTGATACCACTTTTGCCTTTTAACCAGTTCCTCTGTTTGTAATGCATAAGCACATTTAAAAAATCAGTAATCTGTAAGTCATGAACTTTGTTTCATAGGTTTTGAAGCTCGATTGTACATGATGTTCTCTTAAGAGAGCCCTTTGGAGAAAGTGTTTTGCTAATATTTGTATTGATATTTTCCACAGCATAGAGGATGGCCCTGCTTATACTCTCTCAATTTCAGGAGAACAGATTCCATGAATCCATGGCAATCACCAGCCAAGGCCTAGAGGTACAGAGCCCTGACTCCTGATAGCTTTAGAATTGGCAAAAACACCATTGTGTTTGCTCAGTGGGGTGTACAAAGAGAAACTGGTGGAATTTACAGGATCTTTAGCTGAAGTCTGACTCTGATATATCTGGCTTATACCTGAGCTTCATACCATAAGAAATGTGGCATCTCTGGGCTAGCATGTATTGCCTTCATTCATGAAAATTAGTCACCTTGCCAGACAACCATTTTATTTTACTGGCCCTGGAGAGGAATTCTTATTAAGCAAACTCCTTGGATGGATGTTCCAGACCCGATAGTTATAAGGACAACAGCCCCTGCATTCCCCATAATGGTACAGATTTTGTTAGTGTTATTGAAGGCTGTATCCAGAGGTTGCAAATACCAGGTGGTCTGACCTACCAGGGTGCAGGATAGCACAGCAGGATGGACATATTGTTAGATCAGTTTATATGCTCATTGAACTACAGCTACTTGGTGTCCTGGTTTTGCACCTTGGGGATGTGCGGGCCAGGAGTGACCCGAGCCCTTTTCTGTGCTGCATGCGGGCTGTGGCCAGCAGCCTGGGCATGCCGGGTTGGAGAGGGAAGGCCGTCGAGCTGGAATTAGGCACAAACGTGTATCGGTAGTTTTAAAGATTGTTTACTTACACCGAGATGGCAGTGGTGCAGGCAGGAAAACTTGCTTGAGTTGCAGTTACAGACAGAAAAGAAAACAAAACTCGAACCTGCAGGGCACGAGGGTACGTCGCAAAGGGTTCCGGCGACGGGAAGATGAAAAATACGAGGGTACGTCGCAAAGGGTTTCGGCGACGGGAAAATAAACCTGCAGGACTTGAACCCGGGTAGAAGAGCTCTGAGGCCAGTCATAAGGGCTCACACAAAGTTTGCTAGGTTCCGTGGGTTCTTCTGTTCACTCACTCACACGAAGTTTGCTAGGCTCCGTGGGTTCGGTTCTCTTGCGCGCGGCAAGGGATATGTCTGGACTGCGCTCGGCGATGGGGAGAGGTTAGAGGTTGATCAGACCTCTGTTGCCTGCTTTAAATGCACTGGGTCCATAAGGATCCACAGCGCTTAGAGATCTTCACACAGCATGAAGTCTCCTCCTCCCTTGTTCGTGGAGTCCTCCAACTTGGGCGGAAACCACTCAAGCCTCTTATACGGCTAGCAAGCCAATCACTAGCCGCCACGTGTGAATAATTTAGAACTGGCCAATAATGGGACTCGAATTAGCATACAAATGGCGGGAACTCTTTGCAACGAGCATTTCTGTGCTGCAACAAAGAAATGCACCCTGCAAAGAAAGCTTCAAATTGGCGGGAAATTCTCCCTTGCACCGGGGTTCTCTTTTGCAGCAGAAAACTCCACCGTGCAAAGAAGCTGTAATTTAGCGGGAACATTTTAGCAGTGCCGAAGCACACAAAAACAAAAATCACACCCTTTGGGTTGTAACAGGGGAATATAAGCTTGGGACTTTTACAAGGTTAAATTTGAAGAATGAAGCTTTGGATGAATGTGATTGTGGCTAGGCCAGGGCTGCCCCTAGATCATTTGTGGGCTGCATGCCATACTGGCTGTAAGCCCGGGGCCCCACAGGTCACAAGCTGCATACCACTGGGGGCTGCAGGGGCTCCCTTGGATTCTTGACATGCACAGTAGGGCTGTGTGAAGTTTTGGTATGGCCAGCTGGGGCAGGGGGGCATGGGACTTGGGGAGGGGGGCAGGGGGGTGCGGGATACGGGCGCTGCAGTGCAAGAGCGGGGGCTTTGCCCTGCTGCCGCTTGTCCAGTTGGGATAAGGGAGGGACACGATGCAGGTGCGGCCTGCTCTGGAAGGAAGGGGCCAACTGCAGCAGGACATAGTCCCTGCTCCCAGCACTATTGTGCCAGCATCCCACGCTCCCCTGCCCCAGCTGGGCAAGCAACAGCAGGGCATGGGCACTGCTCCCAGTGCTGCCGCGCCTGTTTTCCATGCCCCTCCACCCCCCTCCCCAAGTCCAGTGCTCCCCTACCCTGGCTAGGCAGCTTGTCCCAGCCCCAGCCCCAATCCTTCCCTTGCTGGGGGGGCGTTGTTCTGCCCCCCCACCCATTCCCCTTCCTTGCTTCACACAGGCCTAATGCGCAGCCCTCTGCTGCACAAGTCCCATACCACCACTGCCATGTAAGCCCCTGTGCTGACACCACTGTGCAGGTGACCCTTGCACTGCTGCTGCTTGTGGGCCAGCAGTTGAACAGCCTTAGGCTAGGTCATATGTAAGATTCACTTGATCAGAAAAGCTTAAAGGTGAGTTTAGTGGGGAGCTGTTGAGCCAACTGATATTGGCAGGACCTCAAAAATGTGAACTGTGAGATTGCCAGGATAACTTTGTATGTAGGTGAATCAGTGATTGCATAAGGGGCCAAAATGTATAGGGCTAATGCCATCCATGTGTGGGATGTAGGGTCTGACACACAGTTCTATATCCTTAAGGCTTGGACTGGACAGAAAGAGATATCTGCCCAGTGGCAGAGGGGATAGGGGCATTACATACCAATCCTTGCTCCATCAGTAGCCAACATATGGCACATATCAGGTTAATAAGGCAGTTCCTAGAAGCAAATGAGACCTGGGATTTCATGGGTGGCACTTATACCCATGGGAGAAGGGAAAGCATGACATCTTCACAGACTTAAGCCCCTGCTTGGTACCCTTTGCCTGCCCATGCAAGGGGACGATGGGATAATTCAGAAGTGAGCTGAGCCCCAGGTGAAAGGTCTACTCAAGTTATGGGTTATATAAAGGAATCCATCCCTAGACTTTATTCTGATTTTAGCTGCCAGCTATATGAGAGCGGGGGATGAAAATATAATACTCCTTTTCAGGATTTAAAAAAAATGTAGTCTGTACTTTAATCCATCCCTGTATTTTTTACATATCTGCTCAAAAAAGCAGGGGCCATCCTGACTTCTGCCACTCCAGGTAGCTGTTTCAAGCCTGTGTCTTAAACTGCAGCCTACTCTATGCTCGGGTAAGCAATCTTAGTTCTAGGTGGTAAAAATATCCTGTCATAGGATTTGTCCTGTGCATTTTTAGTTTTATCTATTCAAAGCCCCAATGTTTCTTGGTGTTTCCTGAGCAGTCACTACCAGATGGATTACACCAGCTGGGATTTTTTTTTTCTGATGCATATCAGAGTCCACTAGAAGCTGAGTAGAAACCAGACTCACAGGAATTAAATTTCTAGACTGTTTTTTTCCCCCAGAGAGTTGGCTACTTTGTTAACTCATTCAAATTTAATTACTGTTAGTAAGTGGTGGGTATTGGGAACTGGAAATTTTCTTTTTCTTTTAAGTATCTTAAATATTGACATGTATAAACCTTATTTACTTTGTCGCTGCCAAATCAAATAACTTAAAATCAGTTTTCAAAAGCAAGCTCTCTGCTATTTATAAATAATTCAGAGGCAGCTTCAAGCCCCGTTGAAAGCTGTGAGTGTCTTTCTGTTGACTTCAGTGGGTTTTGAATCAAGCTCTCATTTTTCACTTTTGACCTTGTATCAAGAAGATTTTATAATAGTTTGTTGATTTAATAGTTTGTTGATCTATAGGTGAGCTATTATTTATACTTTCTCATGCAACTGCTTACATCATTTAATTCCATTAAGTATTTTCCAGGCAAACTAATATAACTATGCATACAGTAGAATCTAATCATGATTTGCAATTAGTTGTACACCTGATAATTTATCTCTCAATTGTATTATTTTCTTCATCTGCCCGAGTTTAGAGAGAGATTATCAGTAATATTTTATAATAAACAATCATCCATAATATTTTATTATTAATAAATGCCTCTGGTACAGCTGCTATCCTTGGCATGAGTGCATGGCTTCATGCTATGTCTGACACATCAGTTCTCTACATGGTTGTTTCTAATTTTTGCATACTGTAATAACTACTTGTTGCAATTAATGGAAAAAGTCTTTTATTTATTTATTGGGGCTTTACTGTAACAATGATACTTTTTGAAGTCTTGATAGTTTCTTAACTGCATCAGTAAAGCAAACTCACTTCAGTTTAGTCTCATTACTTAAAAATGCTTGACTGTTTCCAAGTTGTTTCCAAAGCTGTTGTTTGTAGCCGTATTGGCTAAGAACATAGGCAGACAAGGTTCGTTTGGTAAATGTGATAGCTTTTATTAGACCAACTAAATAGTTGGAAAAATTGTTCTTTGCAAGCATTTGGACACAAACGCCCTTCTTCAGGCATATAGAGAGTCTGCAGGTGAATTATCCTGCAAAGAACAAATTTTCCAAGTATTTAGTTGGTCTAATAAAAGATATCACATTTACCCAAAGAACCTTGTCTGCCTGTTTGCAAGTCTTGGCTGTTGCAAGTTACCCCCAGATCAGATACTATCTTGCTAGTTTCCCATTAGATTTTACAGGATATTTTTGCTGGCCAGCCCATCAGTCTTTATAAAATATGCATAGCTATATGCACAGCAAAAAAGTGCAGTACAAAGATAATGGAACACTCAAACACATTCATGAATGTTCTGTAAGCAATCAATGCTGACATATTGTTCTATTCACAGCAGACCTTAGCTGAATTGATCTATTACTATTCAGATGCCTTCATAATAATTTCTTCTGACTTAGGTTCAGCCAAGTTGTCTCTGATTCTTTATATTAAAAACACCTGTTCAATGACAAACTACAACATTTTACCAGAGGCAGTCCCAATGTATAGGCACACTAGAGGGTAGTTCAGTTGAGTAGTAGCAAGGGCTCTCAGTGGAAATGCTACTGATTGAAGGTTAGGGGATAAAACAAGAGGCACATTATCTGGAGACTTCTGATTTAATTTGGCCAACTAAGCTGGTTTTGATTTGTAAGCAGTCATTGGGAAAATGCCTAACATAGTCACTGATATGCAGTGTGAGCAAAGATGGAAGATAAAACAGAGTGCAGAGTATAATAAGCTTACCCTTTGACCATGTTTACAGCCATTTAATAAGCATCTCACTCAAAATAACAAATTCCTTCATTGTGAATGTCTAATCTAATTTTCTCGCAGGTCGCCTTCCAGAATTATATATATAGAGAGAAATAATGATGAATACAGAAAGTGTTTCTCGGTTTAATGCTGTAAGATGAGACACTACTTTTGGCAATGTTCCACAGGGTTGCTAGCTCTGAAATCCATTGCTTGGTACCATCCATCACTATCCCTACAACAACTGTTACTGTTGCAGGCAACTCTACAGTGGACTCTCACAGCAACCACCTTTTGATCGTGGTATTGGGATGTTACTGAAAACAATCCTCAGCCCTTCCAGAGCAGATATATTGCTTCAGTCAGCTTAGCCTCTGTACACATGGGTCTGGACAGAAAGATACTGAAGAAGATTGCTAGGGAATTTAGAAAGGATATATTTAATATTTAATAGGTTTTTGAGTAGTTTTTGTAGAAGCTTGTAGTTTAATTCCTATTAATTTCAATACAATAATTCCATAAGGGATTTGAACAGTGTATGTATAGTGCATACAATCTACAAAATTATGTAATGCACAGTTGCAGTAATTCAGTCATATTTATTAATTGTCAATTATTAGAGAGGTTAAAGCAGGGACCCAACTGTTTGCTGCTTCTTTCAGCTCCCTTAGAGAAACAGCAACACAGAACATAATGGTACGTTTCTTCTGTGACTATACATTTCTCACAAGGTAAGAGAGAGAACCTTTAAAACCACAATATTTTACCAAATACCTAACATACATCTAGTAGTGATTGTTTCTGCAGGGATCCTCCCACACTTTGTCACCTGTAGATACTTTTCATGACCTCATCACCTGCATCCCCTTTCTTCCAACTACATGATCTGCATAGCTTCCAGTTTTAGTGAAGGTATATATGTATCTTCATCTTGAGACTGACATACATTTGGTTTTCCATCTGTCTGAAGGGATAAGTTCACTTCAGTCATTCTCAACAACTTCCTGCTTTGTTTTCCTCCTGCAGCTAACTAATAACAGTCAGTAAAGTTGATAGAAGTTACCTGTTACCTACAAGAGAAATATTCCATACTGTGTAGCCTAAGATACATTATTTTAATTCAATGGGAGGATTTGATAAAATTATTTTATACAATGTTATAAATGTTACATGTGAGTGAATAACTTTGTTTTCCCATTCCATTTACCGTGTGTTTTCAGATTTCTAACTTCTGCTTTTTGATTCTGATTTCAGAGAAATGAATAATAAGTAAAGTACTTAAGATGAGTCCCTTTTTATGATAGAGGGTAATGAGATTCTAAAGACCAGGATACACTGTCCCACAAAATTGAATTAATGAAGATTAAGGCAAAACATTTTCAAGATCTTTAGTGCTATGATGTAACTTCTGTATTATCTTTTTATAGATAGCCAGATAATAATAGAGGAGTGAAATTATTCAGTTCTTATTGTTGCAAAATGAGAGTTTCAGTCCCTGTTTTATTATTGCTTTTAATAATAAGGAAATATTTTTTTCCTCTTCAACTAAATGTAATCATTTTCTGAACAGAGTCCCTGAGAAGTGGAATCTCACCATAAAATAGAACTCTTAACTAGGAAATTGCTTTTTCAGATGCAGAAAAAATTTTTGAATTGGATATTGCGTAAGTACCTTACAAGCAATCTGCTAAATTGGAGCAAAAGAAAATGCCAAGAAATCAAAATATTCTTTGTTTAAATCCTGGCTAAATATGGTGAACTATAGAAGAATTTATGAGAGAGAGAAAAGCAAACATTATTATAGTTTTTTTAAATACGCCAACATATATTTATGCAGTGAGAATGCAATGCAATCATTAGGGTTAAAGGTGGGGAGGTTAAATGCAGGCACTGAAGGAAGAAAAGACTTTGAATCTATAAGCCAACAAAGGAAATGGTATACATCATTAATTATCTGGGACTAGAATGGCAGGGATATTAGAACTAAGGTGCATTTTCTAATCAGCACATACTTTCCTGGTCTTCCTTTCCTTTACTTCCTTTCATTTCTTGTGAGGGAAGTTTCCTGTACACAGGCCATCACTAATGGGTGAGCAAATGAAGGCCAGAATAGTCATTAAAGATCAGAATCAGATCACCTTATGTATCCTGTGAGTAGCCCCATTTGTTTCAATAATGCTATTCTTTGAATCTGGCCCTTATCTGTTTGAGTAAATCCTTCTAAACTAAAAGGTAATATTTCAGATGACTCATCCTCCAATATCTCTCAGAAGTGGAATAACCAGTAACAAAGTAGAAATGATATATGTAATGAGTACTAATAATCCATAAAAAGGTGGAACACATACTCCAGTACTGATAGCAATCATGGAATTGCACAGGCAAAATAATACTTACATTATGCTTATCATTTATACGGGCATACAGTGCATCACTGAATATAGTAACAACAGAGCAATTCATTATTCTGAAAAGGTTAACATTTAAAAAAAATAAAATATACCCTCAACAAAAACTTTCCTTCTCATTCTTCTCCTACCTTTCATTCTCTTTCTCTGTTTTCATCTCTTTTTTCAGGTTTCCCGTGTCCCTGTGTATAAGACTTTCCTTGCAATATCCAAAATATTAATTAAAACTTCCGCAGGGCCCCTTATCCAGCCTATGAAATCCTGAAAAGGAGGCAGGGAGGTTAAGCAGAATATAAAAGTTTCTGATAAGCAGGCTGGAATGTGGGGGTGGCATGCTTGATAGTAAGCACCATGTTCTACCGGCACCGGAATATGAGAGAGACAACACAGGAGGTTTAATTCTTCCAGCATACATAGTGAAGACGATGATGCAGAACAAAACAAGCAGTTTCCTAAGCAAAGGTGACCCTGCAAAGCTTAAAGTAATACTATTATCAGGGTTCAAATCAGGAAAGACTTGCAGTCTTGAATATTGTTGCATGACTGTCTCTGTCTTGCAGGTTAGGATATTACTCCCAGTTTTAACTTTTTACGTTCTGAAAAAATAATTGATTTTATAGAATGTAGACACAAAATACGTATACCACCCTCAGCAAAGAGGCACATGGTATCTTTAAAAAGTGTATTTGCCCTAAATGTGTTCAAGGCATGCACAGGATTATTGTATTTCTTCTTCTTTACACAAGAAGAGTTATATGAAGAACTCATGTAGGTAGAATTGGTCATCAAACAATCATGCTGTAACTGCTCAGGTGTGTTTCCTATTTATTATAGTTAAAAGAAGAACCAATTAATTCCATGCTTCAGGACTTCTGCTGGTTGCTTACTGACAGTCAGATCTGGAGGCAGGGAAGAATTTCCCCCCAGGTCCAAGTGGCAAGGAGCACTGTTTTTTGTTTTTGTTTTTGCTCTCCCATATGTCATGAAGAATGGTCCACTGCCTACGATCATCTAACTGACTGATTTTCTTCCATTGCATGAGGCAAGGCACTGGGGACAATCTCATCTCTCCTCTTGTCTTTGTATGGCATGTTGGCTTATTTTTTTTTTTTTTTTACTAAAACTCCTGTGTTTGGCATGGGCTGCCAGGGCATGCATTGTGCCTGTGGTGTGCAGGAGGAGTGGAGTGGTTGTTTTGAAATGATCTAGGGTAAATGACAACTTTAAAGTTAGTAATTTGTCTTCATTCATGAAGCTAAACACTTTATCATTGTTGAATTATATGATTTTTCAAATGCATACATTATACAATGCATCAATAATTACTATTTGGCTGAGATTTTTTTTCTTTCCCCTCTTTTTTTCAAGCCATTGTGGTGGCCCTGTAGAAAGTGTGCCCATTTGGATTCTATACAGTAGGACTATAACGTTTTTAAGACCTATGGAGGTTTAAATGTAATCAGGAACTCCAAGACTGTGGAATGATTCCAGATTGTGTAAATTAATTCTGCTTTCTTGTTTGTATTTGTAGTTTCTATTTGATAAGATCCTCTCATTTTCTAGCTCAAAACTCAGTGCAGAGTTGCTAAGTGTAAAGAAATTAAGTAACATAGATAAGTAACCAAGCTGCTAGCTAGTGAATGCTGCTACGTGAATGCCACAGAATATATCTCTAGCACCACAGAATCATAGTGACTTGAGGAAGTAGGGCTAGAAGAGATCTCACAAGATCATCTACTTGAACCTGCTGCTTGAGGCAAGATCATCCCTGACTAAACAATTTCAGTCAAGTGTAAGTCGAATCCGCTCTTGAAAACTTCCAAGGACATAGATTCCATAATTTCTATAAGTAGCCAAAGTTCCTCCTAATCTCTAACCCAAATTTCCCTTGCTGTAGCTTGAGGCTTTTAGTCCTATCGCTACAGCCACAGAGAAAAGCTATTTCCTGTGTAGAAGGTTATATCATTTAAGGTGTGAGGAGGAGAGGGTCCAAAGGCAGGTAACAAAGATGAGAGAGGGCTTGGAAAGCAAGTCATATGAGGAGAGGCTGAAGGAGGTAGGCATATTCAGCTTGTGAAATAGGTGCTTAAGAGGGGACATGATAGCAATCTTCAGAAACTTGAAAGACTGCGATATAGAAGAGGAAAAATGCCTGTTCTCTCTTGCTGCAGAGAAGAGGATGCAGACTGGCTTGAAGGTGCAGCAAAGTAAGTTTATATTGGAAATCCAGAAAAACTTCTTCACTGTTAGAATAGTGAGGCAGTGGAACAGATGGCCTAGGGAAGTGTGGAGTCTCTCCATCACTGGAGGTGTTCAAGAAGAGACTGGATAGCCAGTGATCAGGGATGATCTAGGTGTAGTTATACCTATGTTCTACTTCGGATATTAACCATGTTTCTGTGCTTTGCTGGTTGCTCCTTCCCCCCTCTTTCTGCTACATATGTCAGGGTGTTATTAAACCTCCCTTAGAGGCATTGGGTTTCGGCTACAGCTTAGGCTGGGGACTTTGACTGGGGTGTGCCAAAGCTTCTGCTGGCAGCAAAGCTGGGGGTTTCTGGCTAGAGGGTCTTGCCTCTTTGCTCAGGGTCAGACCAATCACCATATTTGGAGTCAGGAAGGAATGTTACCCCATGGTCATACTGGTAGGGACTGTGGAGGCTTTTGCCTTCCTCTGTAGTGAGGGGCATGGCCCTCTGCCTAGGATCTCTTGAGTATATATTGACAGCATTTCATAGAAGCAGGGCATTGGCTGCCATGGGTTCCCTGCTTTACCTGTTGCAGGTTTGGGTGCTAGGTCTGTGTTGTGTCAGGGTTGATGGTTGTCTTATGTAGAGTTTACATTATGGATTGTATGGAAAAGTTTGGATAGGGATGATCCTTCCTTAGGCAGGAGTTGGAACAGATGACCTCTGGAGTTCCCTTCCAGCCCTACTTCTGTATGATTCTGTGATTAGGAACCTACTGAATTTGGGGTGGCTGCCTCTCAATTTCATGGTCCCAGCACGATGTTGAGTGCCATTTTTGTGGCAGAGCATGGCAGGACCACCCATGCCTCTGATTGGCTGAGTGACTCTGGAAGTCCTGCCCCTCCCTGGAGATTGACAGAGAGCCTGAAACTGGGGCTTGTTAATGCAGCAATTAATGGCTTCCCCAGTCTTGATCAGGGGATTAAGCCCATGAAAGCCATTCATTGCCACATTAAGCAGTCTAGGATGCAATTAATGGCATCAGTGGGCTTGATCAATCCTGTAGAAGCCATTGACTGCATCCTAGACTGCTTGCTCATGCAGAAATCCCATGATCAAGCCCAGAGAAACCATTAATTGCCATGTTAGCAAGCAGTCTAGGATGTGGTTAATGGCTTCCATGGGCTTGATCAACCCTGTGGAAGCCATTAACCACATCTTAGATGGCTTAATAATAATGCAGCAATTTGGCTTCCATGGGCTTAATCCCCTTATTAAACCCATGGAAGCCATTAATTGAAAGATTAACAAGCAGTCTAAGATGGGGTTAATGGCTTCTGTGGGCTTGACCACACACCCAGAAGGGAGGCAGCTCCTCACCCCAGTAAGCAGGGAGGCAGGAAGCTCCAGACTGGGCATTTGCAGTGCAATGCAATGGGGGACAAAAATCAAAGCCAAAAAAAAGGCGTAGGTTGGTCTTGCTTGCAAGCTTCCATGCTTGTCCCTGACTTGATTCTGGACTGAGCCTATGTCAGGGGCAGCCTTCAATTTCCTTCTTCTCCCCTGCTTTCTCTCCTCCCCCATTTTTCTCCCTCCATGCCTCAGGATGCTAGGGTTTCTCACTGTTTTCTGTTTTGCAGCTCCCTTTTTTTCTTTCCTCCCACTTGCTTACTGATTTCTTTTTTTGTCTTTTTCTTTTTGTGGATCCCATGCTTTTTTGCAGAAACTAGGCTTTTTCATGGAGACTGACTGAATTCGTGGTTTCTGTGAAAATCGTGAAATCATAAATTTGGTAAGTCCCTATCTATGATCTCTGACAACCATTTACCAAACAACACTTTGATACTTGTGTCTAGAATTAATATTCTGTAAATAGTTAAAATGAACAGTAAAGGTCCAAAACATCTTAAATGCCATGTGGAGGAATCCAATCTCCGAAAATCTTTCACAGAGGAAATAGCTGACAATGGGCATGGAGGAAGGGCATGACCAGTAGATCCCAAAGAATATTCATATTGATGGGTGATGGCTTTGTAGTGGACATTATTTCAGCTCTGACACTGTAGTGACTCTGTGGGTAACAGGAGCCTTAAGGGGATAATCTGTTCCTTGTGGAACCCTCTTGTATTGAACCTGGTGTCTTTGTGGATTAGAGGTAAGGACTAGGCCCAGTGGAGTCAAAGTTTAGATGAATTTGGATCAAATTATGCTGTTGTAAATGAACTGATATGTCACTCCTTCTTGGTCTGCTGATTTATATAGCCAGTTACTAACTATACTCTTAAACATAACAAAAAGAGATACAACAGACCTCTATTCCACTCCCCAAAAGCATCAAGGTTCTTCTATTTCCTCAGTCTACTTAGAGGTCTACTTTAATGATTTAAATCCTATAGGTCTGGAGGAGCTTTCTTCATCAGCATTAAGTGAAAAATCCAATTTAAAATGACATAATGCATTAATGTGCTCTTAACTTGCATGCAGAAATGGAGATTTGCCACTTTACAACACGTGCTGTGCTCAAAGCTTCTTGAAGATGCATTTATCTAATGAAATTGATTTAGTGTCTAGCCTGAGATGTCTGATAATAAAACCTTGCAGATAAGATTGTGATAAATAAGGCATTTTATGGCTTTCATTTATTATAAAAATATGCTATTATATTTATTTAAACATTCTTTCTCTAAGTGTCAGAGAAAAAAACCAGTAATAAATCTATTCCAAGTGATCCAATTAAAGGAAATTGACTCAACAGGTCAGGTTATAATTTTGAGACCTCGAATTTCTTAGCTTAAGTCTCATTTTTTTTGATTCAGGTGAATACAGTTAGTAGACTCCTGGATTCAGAAAATCTGTAAAGAAAAAGAATGGGCATAATGATGACAAATAATTAGATTGAACTGTATTCTGCCTAAAGATAGAAGAACAAGGTTTACTCTAAATTGCACATTAACTTAAATACTTTGTGACTACCAGAGTTGCCACCTATAAGATGTTGCTAAGTGACAACAGTTTGGTATAATATAGATGTATTTTCACCCTGTTCCCTGCCCCCCTCCAAACCATATTTCCTATCACACTTAGGATAAGAAGAAAAATTCTTACTCTACAATAGTACCATTTTATTCTGAAAATAGCACTTTGTTCTTCTTATTAAAAAAGAGCAGAGTTTGTCAGAAATATACAACCACCAGGGAATCAACTAACATAAAATCACTAATATGGTGTTTTTATATTTGTGGCATTTTGAAGGCAAAGAGCACTATAGACATGATGATTATTATTAAGGTCTAGGTCTTTCCTGTGCTACAATCAAGTGCCTTGTGAAAACATTCCAGAGCTATATCATATGAGCAAATGAAAAGATCTTATTTGGGTAAACAGAAGACTTATATCCAAATGTTGCTTTCCCTTTCAACTAAGAAATCTCATCGAATTAGGAAGATAGACATGACTATAACTCAGGGTTGAATTTACTCAAAATATATTTATCTACAGTCCTCTTGTGCATCACTTAGATACAGAAATTTATTTCAACTCCTAATGATTCATGGGAGCCTTGAAATAACATCTACTCTTGTATTTTTATATTTCCTCTGGCTCTTTTTCTTTTCTCTGAATTTCTCTCTACTGATCTTTCTATTTCTACCTCCCTCATTCTGCTCTTTGTCCTTTGCCTACTGGTCACCTTCTTAGAAAAACTGTTCTCCAGACCTAAGGATCATCCTTCTTATTCAAATTCCACTTCTTTCTTAAAGCCTTCCAGTGTTGACCTCCTGACTCTTAGTATTTCCATTCTTCCTCTGTGAAACTTTTCAGCTTCCTTGACCATATATATGTCACCGTACTTATTCCATATTTCACTGGGTTGTTCTACATCATGGTGTAAAATCATGCATCACAGTTGCATAGATACATAGTAGGCAAGATAAAATGCCATGAGGACTTGTAAGAATAGTTAATGAAGGTTTACATGATCAGCATTCTGGAACTCATGGGGAGCATCTACACAAGATGTTTACTATGGAGTTGCCTAATTAGCTCCACAGTAAATGTCTTGGTGTCTACGTGTGAAGTCTTATTAGGCCTCAGGAAACTAATAAACTGCACAGCAAGTTAGTACTTGTAAATACAAGTACTATCCTGCTGTGGAGCTTTTTTTGCACAGCAATTCATGTGCAGATGCTGACCTGGCTGGCTGGGGCATGAAGATGCTCTAGTGTAGGGGCTGCCTGCCGGCTAGTCCTGCACTGAAGCAACCTCATGCCCCAGCCAACCCCTCTGTTGCATGTTGACCTGGGTCAGAACAGCCCTAGGCTAGCAGGCTGATTCCCTCTGCCTCCTGCCACCTGGGGCTGCTCTAGCTTGGCTCAACGTGCTGTAGTCCCAGGCACATGTGTAAAAAAACCAAAACACCTGGGAGCAATTAAATCTGGTGTGATATGCAGCAGAATTTATTGCTTTGTATTAATATGCATGTGTAGATGCACTCATGGAAATGTATTGTCATGGACTTTCTCTGCTTCTTTCTAACATTTTTTCCTTCTGTTTGCCTTTGAAATAAATAAATAAACAAACATGTAGCTCAAGTTCAACTGCCGTGGCTGAGTAACACGACTTCTGTTTTATCCATATTGTATTACCTTATGGCTAAGAACAGACACTCAGCAAATCTGAGCCTGAATTGATTCCATCTTTGCAGGTTAGCCTAAACTACAGAGATTGAACCAATTTGCAAGTGGATAGACATTCACTTTTCATTCCAGAAATGGAGACACATGCCTGCAATGGCTCAGGCCAGAAGCCCAGGGGTGCTAGAGCAGCCCTCCCTTGCCTTCCACAGGGAAGCTGAGCTGCAGGGGGGGGCATGGCCTGACCCCCCGCAGGCCTAATTATGAGGAGGGGTTTAACCCCCCCACCTTGGCCTGCAGGGTTAGGAGGGTGGGGGAAGAGGGAGCATGGCCAGATGGGGGCATGGCCAGACCCCTGTGGTAGGGGAGGAGGAGCGGGAGAGCCCTGTCCACTGCAGTGGCTCCCTGACAGCCAGGAGCAATGTGGGCACACAGCTCTGCTGCTCAGCCTCAGATAGGGAC
>NW_005842383.1:251872-291439 GCF_000455745.1 Alligator sinensis | reverse complement strand
CTTTCCCCTTCTCCTCCCCCAGCCTGCCCCTAAGAAAATATGGAAGTTATTTGAGTTTAAGTGAATAATACATCTGACAGTTTGCTCTGCAAGATGAAACAACCACATCTTTCTTGACAAGATGCACTATTTATTTAGGTCTAGATTTTGTCTAGCTCTCATTTGGTTGCATAGAGGCATAGAAAGGAGTAAGATTTGCTACTTCCCTGTGTTACAGTCTGAGTGCCAGCTGTAATTACCATTCCAGATGCATCTTCCAAGGAGCAACTGGGTACTCTGGAGGTGAGCAGAGTCATTGCTATGTCCCACTATAAAAACACTGACAAAGGAAAAGTTTAATGCTGTAAGGACCAGTGAGCAAAAATCAAAGGTAATCTTGTTACACAAATTGCCAATTGCTCAAATCACAAGCGAGACCTTATGAGGGAGGATAAGGTAAGATGCTGCATTTATTGATTAAGTGCTTAATACACACATGCACATACACCACATTCATACCCCAATTTCTGTTCTGTGCTGGTATACATTACCAGTCTTATCAATATTCGGATCAACTTAGTGGCCAGCCAAGTTGATCACGAGTAGGAGCCAGGCTCCTGCCAATCCATCTTATCAGATGAGCTGATGCTACAGGATGAATGCAGAACAAGACCCAAATTTGATATGTCTTGCCCCATCTTTTATAGCCTTGTCAATTCACCTAGTCCTCTCGGCTTTTGCTGTGTTATCACTGTGTTCTTTCTTGAAGGTCGATTGCCATTGTTCTCTTGCTGTTCTGGGCTGGATTCTTCTTGTTTGGTTTTTAATCTGTCTTCATTCTTCAGCCAGTCACCAGGCTGATGTTTTCCAGACACACACTCACCCATTCTCTCACACATAAAGCATATAAAGGTCGAGCACTTATGGCAAGCTACAGAGCAATACAAAATAGAGTTTCTTAAGGCAATGCAGAACTCAAGAAAATACATAAAATTAAAAGCAATAGGCAAAAAGTCTATTTGTATAACATTCCTTTCCTTGATGCTTCAAAACATTTTGTTTTGAATGGATCACTCTATAATTTTTGCAAGGCTATATATTGTAAAGCAATTAAAGCATGTGATTTGAATTTAAAATATATATTTGTTTCATCCAACAACACATGCAACACATCACAATCAGCATTATTCCAGTTAGTATAGAAAAGATGATAATATGATGTAACATAAATTTTAGGACCACCCTGCGTGATGGTGACCATCCCTTGAAAATATCATACAAATGGTGTATCATTATTTGTCTAGCTTGTTCAAATACTCTCAGAATTTCTGAGACTTGGTGTAAAATAGTTATAGTACACAGTTGATTTTGTTCTCATGTTGTAGTAGTAAGACAGCTAATTTATGAATTCTTTTGTAACCAATAATTTAAGGTAGCCCAATTGATTCCTAAAGAGAAATGGAAATCAAATTATTCCATCTCCATGGATGATTTCCTTTAAGATGCTTGTGCAATTCAAAATGCTCAAAAGAAAAGTAACAAAAACATAACAATATGCTAATAAATCTTAACAAAGCAAAAGCAATAAGCAAAGCTAAGTCAAAATATCCAGGGTTCATGCCATGCAGTTTCCAGCATCATGTGCAGCTTCTATATATGTATGTTAAATAATTGGTCACGTTCAATTCATGACACACAAATATATGAAACATAGAAGAGGACAACAACAAATACAAATTGTTAGGGTAACGATATGGATTTTGGATGTTAGGGTAGCAATATGAAATCTGGGGGTGCTGAGTGTGCAGCTGAATGAAGACTTTCCTGTATCTCAGCAAAAAGCTGCTGGTCACAAGGCTGGATGATATATTAAAAGTAACTAACTTTGCAAATACTTAGGAAAGCGGTTTTCTAAACAAAGTAATGTTAGAGCCCATTGTGTAAGAAGAACAAGATGCAGCCCACCAGCTATTGTCAGGAGATAAGACAGAAGCCAAACCTTGGAGATGTTGATGAAATCAGCAAAGAACAAGAAAGAACCAGCTAGTGACCAAGAGTACCTGAGTTCATGGTCTTACACACGCGCTTTTAGCAGAGAGGCATATAAATGAAGGAAATGCATAGGCAATTCCATGTTAATGAAGTAAATGGTAAACAGAGGAGGAGCTTGAAATGGGTGGAACTGGAGGTGGAACAAGGTAGGGTAAATGTTAATATGTATGAACCAAGGTGTATAAATATTGGAAAAAACTGTTGTTCAGTGTGGCTCCCCATATTCTATTGGTGAGGGAGCTAGTCCAAAGCTGTCTCCATTCTGAATAAAAGCTGTTGCGAGCAATGTGTGCTGGTGTTTGCTCCCTGCTCTGCTCTAGCTAATGAGCAGCAGGATCCATGGGTAATTGGACCACCGTCTCCCTAGTTGTTGGGCGCTGCATGGGGTCAGGGTCTAACAAAAATTAACACTTATTCTTCTTCATTGGTGTTTAACAGTGACTGGTCTTTTAGTCCATCAGTGTCACCGGGCATCCTGTGGCTTTCAAATAAATTGAATACTTTTAATTGCATACACCACTGAATAACTTTAACTGAAATACATGTACCCATTTTGATTTTTCTCCCCAGTTGTATTTCATATACCACTGGATTAAGACAGTTAATGATAGACACTGGTCCAATTAGCTTGGAATCCAAAGTATGTTTTTTTTCTTTCCCAGTTATAAATATATAACTTGATCATCAATTTAGTGCGCTTTCATACACACAGCATACAAAGATCGAACACTTATGTCAAGCTACAGAGCAATACAAAATGGAGTTTCTTTATTTATTAGAAGTTAGTGACAGACAGGGGAGACAAGGCTGAGCTCTTCAATTAATTTTTTGCCTCGGTGTTCCTGAACAAGTGTCAAGACAAGTCTCTTAATGGGTTCTTTGATGGGCATCAGAGGGACACCAGCCCACCAACTGTTGATGCTGTTTTGGTTCAGAGTCACTTGGATGGACTGGATGTGTTTAAGTCAGCAGGCCCAGATGAGCTTCATCCACGGGTACTGAAGGAATTGGTCGGTGTCATAGCAGAACCACTGGCATGGCTGTTTGAGCACTCGTGGCACTCGGATCAGGTCCTGGAGGACGGGAAAAGGGCCAATTTGATCCCTATCTTCAAGAAGGGGAGGAAGGAGGATCAGAGTAATCACAGGCCAGTTAGTCTCACCTCTATCCTTGGAAAAGTCTTTGAAAAATTATTAAGGATCATATTTGTGGGAGTCCATTGGGAAAAATAATACAGAAGGGCAACCAGCATAGATTCATAGCAGGTAGATTGTGCCTGACTAACTTGGTTTCTTTTTATGACCAGGTCACATAACACTTAGATGCAGGAGTAGAGGTGGATGTCATATACTTGGATTTTAGGAAGGCCTTCAATACGATATCTCAACCCATTCTGTTAAATAAATTAAGAGGCTGTGACTTAGATGATTACACAGTCCGGCGGGTGGCAGATTAGCTTGGGGGTTGCACCCAGAGAGTGGTGGTGGATGGGTCGGTATTGACCTGGAAAGATGTGGGCATTGGGGTCCCACAGGGCTTGGTCCTTGGACCTGTACTCTTCAATGTATTCATCAGGGACTTTGATGTGGGCATGAAGTGTACTCTGTCCAAGTTTGTGGATGATACTATATTGCGGGGAGAAGTGAACATACCAGAGAGTAGGGAGTGATTGCAGGTGGACCTGGACAGGTTGGAAAAGTGGGCAAAACACAATAGGATGCAGTTCAACAAGGACAAATGGGGAGTGCTGCACCTAGGGCATAAAAATATCCAGCACACTTCCTGGCTGGGGAATGACCCTCTCAGCAGCACAGAAGTGGAAAGGGATCTTGGAATCATAATGGACTCCAAAATGAACATGAGTCGTCAGTGTGACGATATCATCAGCAAAGCTAATCACACTTTATCATGAATTAGCAGATGCATGATGAACAGATCCAAGGAGGTTATACTTCCCCCTCTATGCCGCATTGGTCAGACCACAGTTGGAGTACTGTGCCAGTTTTGGGTGCTGTACTTTAAGAAGGATGCGGATAACCTCGAGAGGGTCCAGAGTAGGGCCACTCATATGGTTAACGGTTTGCAGACCAAGCCCTATGAGGAGAGACTAAGGGAATTAGATATCTTCAGCCTCTGTAAGAGAAGGCTGAGAGGTGATCTTGTGGCCACCTACAAATTAATTAGGGGTAGGTAGCAAGGAACTGGAGATGCTTTGTTCACCAGGGCGCCTCTTGGGGTAACAAAGAACAATGGTCACAAACTGACAGAGAGTAGATTTAGGCTGGATATCAGAAAGAACTTCTTCATGGTAAGGGTGGACAGAATTTGGAACAGGCTTCCAAGGGAGGTGGTGCTCTCCCTTACCTTGGGGGTCTGTAAGAGACGGCTGGATAGGCATCTGGCTGGGGTCATCTGACCCCAGCCCTCCTCTTTCCTGTTCAAGGCAGGGGGTTGGACTCAATGATCTGTTGAGGTCCCTTCCAACCCTAGCGTCTATGAATCTATGAATTTATGAATTTCCCATAAAAATGGGTTGCCAATCTTTTCTTTCTGTATTTTCCCTTGCATTTGTTGAATGACTTCCTTCATTCGTATTTGAAGGGTTACCTTGTTCTCTTTTTAATTGTGTCAACCATTTATACACAGTGTAGTTAGTGGTATCTCCCACACCATTAACTGATCCACATCCATCACCAACTTCATGGGCTGTTCAAATAACATTTGATAAGGTTATATATATTGTTCACAAACAGTCTAGAATTAAAGGCAATTTATTAATGAAATGTATTTGTAACCTACTTTACGGGCCTCCCCTCCTTGATGAAATAATAGTGATTGGGACTCAGGAGGCTGGGCCTCTTCTTTTGCACATTGGACATAATTAACTATCCAGAGTTTCACATCATTTTACATACCCATCCATTCTGTATTTTGTTTTAATCAATGAAGAGTTTCCTTTACTTCTTCATATAACTACTGATGTGCTAGGTTTATCAGCTCTTGCTTTTCCTGTAAATCTATGGGTTAATGCAGTTTTCACACACATCCTGGTATGTTGGTGTTATAAATAGTATCTAAATGCAAATGAGATTTCCTTTATAGCCTTAAAAACATTCATTAAGGTTATTTACTAAACACACACATAGTACCTTTTTAATAAATGCCATTTTCTAAACAAGTAAACTTTACAACTTGAAACTTTCATATGAATTGTTGTTCTTTGTTTCAAAAATTAGAACAACTTTCCTGTCCAAACTGGATGGAAAGTGTCCTGGTCTGGGATCCACAGACAATATCAGTTTTTAGAGAGTATTACCAATGATTTTTATCACATTTTTATGATATTCATATACCTTTAAACTTTTAAAAACTTAAAACAAACTAACCAAACAAAAAACACACAACAGGACAAACGACACAAAACAGGCAGACAAAACAATTTTTGCTGTGGTGATAAAACCATGGCTTAGGTGAAAAAAACACTGTTGATGGTAATGAGGCCTCATAGTCTTTCAGTCACCTTTGCTACTAGATTAAATTTTACACTATGGTTTCTGCAAAAGAAAATACACAAATCTGCCAAGAAAAACTCCTTGTAGTAAAATATTATTCATATTTACACATTTACAATGCTGATGTGCAGTAACAATGCACATATTATTACAATTCTTGGGGTGTTTTTCTTGTATACATACATACATACATATATTTTATATATATATATATATATATATATATATATACACATATACACACACACATACATATATATATATATATATACACACACACACACACATACATACATACACACACACACACACGCATATATGCATATATATCTATCTATAGTGACAAGGATTATTGACATTTATTTTACTGTTTTAAATGGTTCATTGCACCATTTTGGCAACTGGAATTGGGACCTTTACAATTTTTTTCCCCAAATATGAGATCAAGGTATGCCAATACCCTTGTTACACCTTAACCAAATTGCCATTTAAAAATTTTTTTTTCCTTTTAGAGGGACAATTTTCCCCTCAGAATTTTTATTTAATAAGCTTTTGCCATATTTTTATTGCTGGGACATTATCAAATCTTTAAGGTATTTGGATAAAACAATACTTTTGTTCCCATGAATATCAATTCCAAATTATTCCAGCACATTTGTGCCAAGAAAATAACCAAAATATTATATTAGCCAAATTCAATATTAAAAATCATTTTACCCCTCCTGCCATAGCTGCTGGAACTTCAGAGTATTTTACTATACCAGGAGCTACAGCAGTTGTTACTGCATTTAAAGCGCTGAAGTTTATTCAGTTTTCAGGTTTTCTTTTTTGCTTTCAAAACAGACCAAAAATCGGGAAACTATATATATTAAACATCCATACTATCATTTCTTAACTTAACCCATTTTTATAACTTACAGTAGATAGTTTATTTCAGCCTCTAGTGTATATTTACACTGTCCTTGTGGCAGGGGAAGTTTGGTTTCTCATTTAAAACACATGCCTGTATCCTGCCCTTTTTTGATCACGAGTAGGAGCCGGGCTCCTGCCAGATCATCTCGTCAGACAAACAATGCTCCAGGGTGACATACAGAACAAGACCCAAAATCGGTATGTCTTGCCCCATCTTTTATAGCCTTGTCAATTCACCCAGTCCTCTGGGCTTTTACTGTGTTCTTTTCTGAAGGCTGATTGCTGTTGTTCTCTCACTGTTCTGGGGTGGATTCTTCTTGTTTGGTCTTTTATCTGTCTGCATTCTTCAGCTAGTCGCCAGCTAATGTTTTCCTTTTCCATAGAACACTTATGTCAAGCTACAGAGCAATACAACATGGAGTTTTTTAAGGCAATGCAAAACTAAAGTAAATACATAAGATTAAAAGCAATAGGCAAAAAGTCTATTTGTATAAAAATCTAATTTTTAAGGGTGGTACTTTTCTTCTCCCCTGACATTAGTTTCCACTTGAGAAGGCAGAAAGGAACAGGGGATGGACCAGTACTACAAAGGAATTAAGTATTCCAGGAACAATGATGGAAACCTCTTGCTGTACTAGTGAACATGCAGAAGTGTGCATAAAAACAAATATTCTCATACTGATCTCACTTATACCAAAATGCTCTTAAACCAAAATAGCTTGTCCTGTTCAAAATACTGTAACCCTTGAAGCCAGTGTCAAAACTCCTAATGACCTTGCTCGGACAAAAATAGTAATGGAATTGCTTCTGATTCACATTTCTATTGTCTTTCTCTTCTGGGAAACCAAGATTTTTTTCTGTCTTCTCTAAAAAATAAGAATGCTGTCCTCCTTGAATCTCTCCGAAAACAGTTTTGGTTAGCTTTTAGAGACAAGCTTTTCAGGATCCATTCAATCTTTTCCAATTTTATTACATTTTCATTTGCATTTCTATTTTGTGTATCACACATAGGTCACTGTTCTGCCAAGACTGTAACACCATGCATCAGTAGTGAGGCTACCTAAGGACGAACTGTCTTACAGGCTGAAAGAGTTTAACTTTTTATATGCTATTCCTATAGTTGCAAAAGAATTCTAAACAACTGTACTCACGTTTCTGAATTGCTGTATTTTGTATTGTAATAAAAGAGACAGAAAATACAGAAATTAAAGAAAAATATAAGCATTGTATATGTCAGAGTGGGGAATACAGTATATCTGGTATCTTGGTTAATATGCATGTAACCCTGTTGCTTAAAAAAAGTTGGCAGCAAGCCTCCTAGTTACTCATGTTTAAATTTTTGCAAGGTTGATTTTTACTTTTTAATATTTATCTTGTTCTTATAAGTAAAGGGAACCCTTAAATCACAGGTTTTGTTATTGAGTTAACTGCATTTGCTCATATTCAGAAAAAATGTTTCCAATGGAGGGGAGTAAAAATGGTTTGATTCCCAAAGGCAGGCATCTAGCGAGAGGGCAGCAGATTTGTGATTGGTGTTTCTGAGGATTTCTTGAGCTCTTAAGTCAGGGGATGAGCTAATAAGACAGTGTCCATTTCATTCCTTGTTTTATAATGTTCATCACATCTGCAAAATAAACAAACATTTTTATTTAAAGATGAAAGCTTAATAACATTATTTCTCATATTAGTATGTTACACAATGGCAGAAATTCCTGCCGTGTTAACAACTTGTTATTGAATATCCAAAAGGCCTTATAGGAAACTGAGCTTCTGACTGAACCTATTAAAGTAATAGTGATGTTGTCTCTGATACAGCTCACAAAAACACTATTTTTTTTTCATGTGATAGCTACTGTATTTTTCTAGGAATCTGGGTTTTTTATGGGTCACTGAGGGGAGAACTGCACCATCAGTATGATTCCAGGAAGCAATAAGCACCTACATGAAAATAACTCAAGTCCCCATCCTTAATCCCCTGCCTATCCTTTTTTATCTGATGGATTCAGTGAGGGCTGGAAGATCACTGTGCGACTGGAAACGAAAGAGAGTTAACAAAATGCGACCAGTCCATGGATAAAACAACTGAGAAAAGCCTCCACATTGTTTAGTGTTCTGGTGTCCTTCACATGCACAGGTAACAATGTGGATCACTGTGGGCTTGGTCTGCTGCTTAGCCTTTGGAGGGCTGCCTTTGGCTCACTGCTCTTGCCCTTCCCAATGTAGCTGCGCCTTTCATAGTCTCAATGAAGGAACAAAGGAAAGGTATGTTGATACTCTGTTTTTTTAGCATGGAAGAATTTCATGTTCACCTTAGGATGTGTGAAGAAGAAAACAGTGTTGTTCTGTGACTGTTTGTTTGTTTGTTTGTTTGTTATTTTTCCAATCACTTTGCACTGCAGCTTTATGTGCAGAAGGATTAGCTTCTGAGCGCACTGTAATCTGGTTTCAGAGAAAGCATTCAATGATCTTCTGTACTAGGAGAGAAGCAATATAATTAACATTGGTAGAATAGCAAAAGATGAATAAAATAAAAAATGTGTATTTTAAATTTATGGGCTGAAACTATGTCTTCAGATAGTTGTCCTGCTTCCAAGGAGAAACCAGGCTTCTCTGTACTGTGGTTTCAAAATTGCATGTACATTTGCCTTGTATTCCATTTGCTTTAGAATCCTTCAAATAGAGGTTTTATGAGAAGGAAACAGTCCCCAAATCAGAAGGAAATAAAAATACATGTGCCATAAATTAAATATAAAGACTGAGAATAATTTCAGGTAAAAAAAAAATCCACCGAAGACAAGGTTGGAAGTTCTTTAGTGCTGGAACGAATCACACTTACAAAGAGATTTTCCCTGAAGATGCACTACTGTTTGTGAAATATTGTCATGAAGCTGTGCTCTGATTCAATAGGAAATAGGGCAAACTTCTATGAGGTACATTAACAAGAGAAAAGCTTATGAGACAGGGAGCAATTGCTGCCTTTCAAAATAAATAGTTTTTCTAGACAGAAGAAATTAAAACCTGCCATCTATATTTTGGACCCAGGAAAAAATGGGTCTGTTTTTGCCAAAACTTTTCAGGTCCTATAGATATAAATGTTAGTGGCTCCCCAGTGATAAGTATACTGCTGAGAACAATTATATGCAATTTACTGAGAATGCAGTAGAACTAGTGAGTTATCCCCTAGATGCCATAGGTCCCAGTGGAATTCCCTTCTAAGGATTGGGAAAAATTGTGTTACTTTGTGTGACAAGTAGGTTAAACTGTCTAATGCTCACTTTAAGTGAACAATGGTTTCTGTTTTTCTGTATAATAATTCTCCAGACAAAATATGAGATTTCCCACTAATATTAGGGGATCAGATAGCAGAGTTGTAGGTTACTACTTGACAATATTGTCTAAAATTGCCATCAACAGCATAAATAAACATTAATACACTGCTATTAATGAACACTCTGTGCCATTTACATAAAAAAATCTGGGTTTTTTTTTTGAGGTTTTCAGGGGTGGGAATTCTTTTTTTTTCCTTTAGTTTTTTTTTTTTCAATTAAGGAGATTTTCCAAGGCTACGTGCTGTCTCATGAGTTATCCAGAAGCCATTTCAAGAAAACCACATGAAGCTTTCCATTTCTCAGGTTGCAGGGTTTGAGTATGCTTCTTTCATCAAAGATTTAATCTATGATAGGAAATACTGGAAGAAAGCAACTATACTGTGTACTGAGCTAAAATTAGAAATGTACACAGACAATTGAAAACCTTTAAATTTGGGAAAACTTGACAGAGAAAAAGCAGTTTAGCTATTTTGTTTATTTGCACTGATAAGATTCTTCTTCTAACCAAAAGTAATCTGTTTTTGATAGTTTTATAATCTCTTTATCAACTGGCTAGTATAACAAGGAGGTGGTACTTGGATGATAATATTATATTTCTCTCATAGTATCTTCTCTAGCATGTGAAGTGGCACCTGCTTATTAGACCCTGACACTTTGTATAAATTAATGTCTTTGCTCATGTGAAGAAATTGCCCTTTTCCGCTGTTGTTAGACAGAATAATGAGCATTTTAGAATGCATTTTCCCCATGGAATCTACAATCTCATGCACACTTGTACAAGGTCTGAGTAAATACAAAATAAGGTCTTTGGAATTTGCCCTGTACAGTTGAGAGATGGGAAAGAACAATTAAATCCCGTTCCAGAGTTGCAATTTATTCCTAAAAGTACATTTTCTGATGCTTTGATGCACCTAGTTGAGTGAATGCTTGGAGTACAGTGGCTTCAAGACCACTGCACATTCTAACAGATTTCACTCTAGTTCTAATTTCAAAGTGGGCTTTGATTTTTTTTCCTGTCTTCGTTTTATGAATAGGAGATTCCATGCTGCATTTTCTGTTTGTTCCTCCCTCCCCTACTTCATTGAGACTTGCTTAATATTTGGCTCTCAGGTCAAATCCCTTGTGGCTCAAATGGTAATCTGTGTTATAATATGCACTGGCATGATCATTAGTGTAAACACATTGCAGTTACAACTTTGACTAAGTAAATTAAAAATGAAAAGAAGAATGACTATATGGGGCAGACTCATGACAAATATTGACAAGAGCAACAAACCAAAGTCACTTATATTAAGTCTATATTTGACCTCATGCTCTTAAATTGCTTCAGTTTTACAGGACTGAGTGATTTACATATAGATCACTGGTTGATAGGAAAATAAAAAAGAAGAGCATGAAGGAAGAGGATGCAGGTACCAGGGATGCAGAAAATGTAGGTTGAAATAATGTAAAAAGTTTTCAAAATATAGGAAAAATAATTTTAGTATTTGTGTTTTCCAACTAGAACTGTGCTGTGCAATGACCCAGAAATGACAATCACACCTGTGAACATCCCAGGAGATACAATCAAACTTCGAATAGAGAAGACTGCCCTCAGGAGAGTGCCAGGGGAGGCTTTCCATTCTCTCCATAATCTGGAATTCCTCTGGATGCCCTATAATTCTTTGGCCAGCCTCAGTGTGATTACTTTTAAGGGTCTTCGTCAGTTACAAGAGCTAAGACTGGATGGGAATGATTTAAGTTCTTTCCCATGGGACTCTCTTGCGGACATGCCCCAGCTAAGGCTTCTGGATTTACATAATAATGAACTCACCTCAGTATCAGCAGAAGCAACTCTTTACATAAAGAATATTACCTATCTGGATCTGTCTAGCAATAAACTGATGACTCTTCCTCAAGCTCTCATTTCAGCCTGGGCAAACCTCCAAGCAGTTCCTTACTTCCCCAATGACAACTCCAAGATCATTATAGGTAAGAGAAATAAATAAGAATGGGGCAAATTAGAACTCCACTGACATATCACTATCAAATGTGAAGCATATAGTAATAGTAGCTTCACTCTAGGAAAAATAAATAATAATGGCAACTCATTGCTGATGTCTGTATGCCCCGGGCAGGGCAAGAGATGTCCTCCTGAAAGTAAGGATTGTTAAAGTTCTTCACATACTTTTTTTTAGATTTCACCAATTCTGCTCCTTATTCAGGCAAACAAGTTACTGCTGGCAAAAAAAAACCTCTTTCTCTCAGGAGGTAACAATGCTGATTTAGCAATAATTTAGTCTACTGTTGTGGCAGAGTTTACCAGCATGGAAATATAGAGCTATATAGAAAGATGTGGTAGACTATTTACCCTAGCATAAAAGCTGGGTCTGCCATTATTGAGTGGGCCATAAAATGACTAGGCTCCACCACCCTAACAGGGACTAGATATAATAATGACTGTTTCCTAGATACCTTAGACAGAAAGACATATTCTTCATGGTATTTTAAGCATACTCAGAAAGGATTGGTAATGAGGATGTAAGCCTCTTGTTCAATGCACCCCAGGTTAGTAGTGACTCAGAGTAATTGATATCTGATGTTTGTTTGTTAGCCTATATTGAGAGTGCTCAGTAGGGCTGTATGAAGCTTCAGTCGCCGATTAGATTCGGAGGAGATTCGGCAGCTGAATCCCCAAATCCAAACTGAATTTAGAGGTCCATTAAAAGGCCTGGATCAAATTTGAAGCCTCTGCATTGATTCAGAAAAGATTTGGAGAGATTTGGAGATTCGGATCAGTCAGGAGGCTGCAGGTTCTCCCGTGGTTCCTCCATCTGTGCCTGCTTCTGCCCTGGTGGGGGAGCCATGGGAGAAGCCCCCATGGCTGCCCTGCCTGGTCCCATCCTCTGCCTGGCCCCAGCTTCCCAGCACTTAAAAAAAAAAAAAGCAAAAAAAAAAAGCAAGCTCTACACTCACTGGCTGCTGTAGCAGTGATTTGGGGCCTCTGAGGGCTCATGGCAGAGCCCCTCCCTGCAGTGGGGGTCAGCGAGGGACAGTGGAGATCACCCCCCCACCTGACTCTTGTATGGCAGCTGTGACATGGTGCGGGTGCAGTATGGCTCAGGAATGCGCTGTATGCTGGTGAGGCCCCCGGGATCTGGGCTGGGGTTGGCCTACTTGCATTTCAGTGCCAGTCTGCTGGAGGATGTGGGCTTCAGGGAGGCCTTCTGAGAGTTCTGGCTGGCCTGGTGGGAGAAATGGGCAGCTTTCCCCTTGACTTGGAGATGGTGGGATGTGGGGAAGGTGCGTATCCGGCTTTTTTACTGCAGCTACACTTGGGGGCACACCCGGCAGAGGGAGACAGTTCGGGAGCAGCTTGAGTGGGAAGTGCTGGAGCTGGAGAGGTGCCTGGCCACTGACCCAACCAGCCCATCCCTCTGTGAAGAGTGTCGGCAGAGGTGGGATGAGCTTTGTGCTCTGGATGACCACCGTGCCTGTGGTGCGTTTGTCCTTTTATGCATCCAGATCCTTCAGGAGATGGACTGTGGCTCCTGCTTCTTATATGCCCTGGAAAGGAGCTATGGTGGGAGGCAAGAAGTACATCACCTGCCTTCTAGTGGGTGACGGCACCCCCCTCACAGATACAGGTGAGCATGGGCCTTCTATGAAGAGCTCTTCTCCCTTGATCCAACCGACGCCAAAGCCTGTCAGACCCTGTGGGAGAGACTCCCACAGGTCAGAGCGGGTGACCAGGACCAGCTAGAGGCTCCTCTCACTCTGGCTGATTTTTTGGCCATCCTCGACCTGATGCCTGGCAACAAGGTACCAGGCATCGATGGGCTGACCGTGGAGTTCTACTGGGCCTTCTGTGATGTCCTTGGCCCAGACTTTGCCGCAGTCTGGGCTGAATCTGAGAGAAGTGGAGAACTCCCCCTGTTGTGCCAGAGGGCTGTGCTGAAACTTCTGCTGAAGAAGGGGGATCCCCAAGACTGAGGAATTGGTGTCCCATGCCCCCCTCTGCACGAACTATAAGGTGGCAGCAAAGGCCATCTCTTGGCAGCCTCCAGGCATCCAGGTATTGGACTCGGCAGCCTCCTCTGCCCAGGTCAACTAGGTCAAGAGCTTTAGCCTGATGGTGGGTGATGGGTGGCAGGTGCACTCACTCCCACCCATGCTCCATGGGATCCGCTGCAGCATGGGGTCACTGCTGTACTTGGGGTCTACCTGTCCCCCATGAACCCCTCCCCACTGGAGAACTGGCACTGGCTAGAGGCAAAGGTGGTGGAGTGGCTGCAGGCATGGGCAGAACTCCTGAAGTGTCTCTCCCTGCATGGGAGAGTGCTGGTGCACCAGGTGGTCCTGTCCGTGCTCAGGCATTGCTTACGCACCCTGCCTGTGCCTCCTGAGTTCCTGGTGGTGCTCCAGAGAGGAGTTTTTCTGGCCAGGATGGCACTAGGTAACTGTGGGAGGTTGGCCATGGCCTGGTTTGCCTGCATAGCCACGTCCTAATGTTCCGCCTTCAGGCCCTGCAGTAACTGCTATATGGTGCTGGTAGCCATGCGGCATAGGGCCACCTGGGGTATGTCTTCTTCTCCCACTTTCATATGACTGGCAGATTCTCGGCCTGTGGGGCTTCTCCCTGAAGGACCTGTGAGGGCTGCCAGATTTCTACCAGGACCTCCTCCGGGCCTGGGGGCTGGTCTCCACCTCCAGATTCCCTGCTACACTTGCCCAGGGCACCAACCTGCTCATCGAGCCCCTCCTTTGGAACCCCCAGCTGGAGATGCCAGTGGCAGAGGCACCCTGGTTGCAACAGAGGTTGATCCTGGCTAGTGTCATCTGTATAGGAGACCACCTGTACTACGATAGGCAGGAGTGGGTGGACCCTGCTGTGTTGGCCCGGCGCATGGGTCTACCCAAGACACGTGAGACCACCTGGCTGGTCCAGGAGGTGAAATCTGCCCTATCTCCTGCTGCCCTTGCCTTTGTTGATGAGGTCCTGTGTGGTGGCAGCCCCCCTCCCCCCGGTGTCCTCCAGCCCACCGGAGTTTGTTGTGGGGCCAGTGCCTCACCCAGCCTTGTGGTGCTCCCCACTTCACCACCTGAGCCAGCTGGAGGACACCAATTTGGTCCGCTTTTCCACCATCCATCACTGCCACCTCTACATGCTCGTGTGCTGCACAATCCATCATGCCACCCTCTCGTCCCACCCAGACACCAAGTGGCGGGACCTACTCGGCAAGGGTGTAGCTAGGGCACCTCAGTGGCTGAGTCTGTACTCCACCCTCATGCCATGAGCCACTGGGGACCTCAGATGGTGGCTCCTATGCCATTGCCATAGGCATGTATGCGGCGAGCTTCACAGATGTCCCAGTCTCCTGTCCCTTCTGTGGGCAGAGGGAGAGCCTGGTGCACATGACACTTGAGTGCACCAGGCTGCAGCCCCTCCACCTCCACCTCCAGAACCTCCTCCTGAGCTTCTGGTTGAACTTCACCCTGCACCTTTTTATTTTTGGTCACCCCCTTCGTGGCCTCACCAAGTCCTGGAACCTCCTGGTCAACCTCTTCCTGGCCCTGGTCAAGTGGGCCCTGTACATGACCAGGAAGGAGGCTGTGGCTGAGAAGGTGCCCGAGGACTGAAGGGTCACTTTCCTTTCACTTGTCCATGCATGTTTCCTGGCAGAGCACCACTGGGTGGCATCCACCAACTCCTTGGATGCCTTTGAGGACTGGTGGATGTGTCCCTGGGGGCTCTGCTTGGTGTCCCCCTCAGGTGCACTTATTTTCATGTTTTGAGCCTTTGACCCACACCATAGTCCTATCCTGTTTTTTTCATTAGTTGTCACAAGAATTTAGTTGTACCACTCATTCATTAGCCCCACATGGGGTTACTAGTTAGCCAGGTAGGCCTTAGGGCCTATGGTATGAGTGTTATAAATAAACAGGAGCTTTTGAGGCATGGCCAGTTGGTGTCTGGGGACACTAGTGCCTTGTGCCAGCTGGATGACTGGAGTGACCTGGAGTGACCCCTGCACCCTCTACCCACTGCAGCAGTCTGGCAGTGGAGGATGCTGCCTGGCTGTGACTTGCTGCCACCTGTGACAGCATCTGCCACCTTGGACCTGTAGCCCCATGGCTGCAATCCTGCCAGACCCAGATGGGGACTGCACAACTGCCTGGGCTGTGGTATGGGCACTGCAGCAGAGCATCCTGCAACTCTGGGCCAGCTGCCAGTGGGCTATGGTCGCACAGTTGCCCTTTGTGAGGCACTGTTGTTATGTCTTCTGGTGCCCTGTATCTGCTATCTGGGCAGCTATTGCCCAGAAGTTTGTGCCCATTTCAATGGTCCACTTTGGACTGTCAAAGCATTTCTCCTGGCCCCAAATGGCCAGGAGGCCAGCCACCTCATTTGCCCTCCAGCTGGGTCCCCAGTGCTCGTTCTGGACAGGCTTCTCTGATGGGTCCTGCCACTTGCCTCACCAGCAGAGATCCTGGTGTTCCCTGTTTAAAAATTGCAAATTCTCTGATAAAAACCCCACATCCTCTCATTAAAAGACACAAAATCTGTGTTCTTCTGCAATTCAAATGGAATGCCACTATATATAGAGAGCAGTTTGGCAACATTTCATTGATATATATTATAATTTTAAAGCGATTTGGAAGCCTACCAGTGCCTCTATCACTATAGTAAAATGAATTCTAAATATCTATACATTTTGGCATTGGCTTTTGGGTTTTTTTGTCATAGAAGAATCACAGGTGCCCCTACCCCTTTCCTCACCAGGATATGGGGCACTAAGCAGAACTGGGATGCCAGTGCCCTGTCCATGCCCTTGCTCCTCACTCCCAACCCACAGCCCCTGCTGCCCGCCACTAGCTCCCTCCTGGCAGCAGCTCTGTTCTAGCACCAGGACATGAGTATAGCTGCAGCTGTCTCACTGGCTGCTTTGTGGCTCTGAACAGTGTCTGCCCTTGCTGTTCTGCTCCCTGTGCCTGTACCCAGGCCCCAGAGATCCCCATGCTGTTCCTGGGAAGCCCTTGACTGGGGCTCAGGGGCTGGGCAAGCCCGTTTCTTTCCAGGCCAGTCTTCCCCTGCACAGCCTGTTCTAGCGGAGCAGAGGGGGGATCTAAGCCTGGCTATGGTGGCCTCTCCTCCTGGCTATGGAGTGCTCCCCCATCCCTGACCCCCATCTCTCTCTCTTTCTCTCTCTCTCTCTCTCACACACACATACACATCTCTGCTGCTACCTCTATTTCTCCCCAGAGCCCATCACACTGCCCAAGTGGTTTCTGGGACCAAGAGTTCCCCCACCCACCCCGGCTGGGGCCGCTGGTCCCAGCACCAGTGTGGGCATGGATTGCAGTGTGGCAGTTGCCCCTGCAGTCGCAGCTCCCACCAGCAGGTCCCATCCTGTCTGGCAGCTGGGCATATAGGGTGTGAGATTTGTGTGGGTGGGGGGGGCGGGAAGATGTGGGCGGGTGTGGGTGTATGTGTGTTTTGGAGGGTTTGTGGGGGGATTGGGAGGGTTTGTGGGTGGATGTACGGGTGAGTGTAAAGTTTATGGGGGAGAGGTGTGGGGCTTTTGCAGGGGTTTGTGGGTATGGGGTTTGTAGGTGGATTGTGGTGGGGTTTGTGGTTGTGGGGTTTGTGGTTGTGGGTTTTGTGGGGGGTTTGTGGTGCTGGTTTATGGGTATGGGGTTTATGGGTGGGGGGTTGTATGTATGGGAGGATTGTGTGGGGGTGGGGGGAACTGTGTTGGCTTGCAGGGACTATGTGGGAGGGTTGCGTCCCCTGCTCATCCTCTCTGCATGGTGCACAGCCTCACCCTGCAGCAGTAGCCAGCAGCAGGCCATCAGGGCACTTGTGGCTTGCTGCTGTTAGAGCCCCACAATGGCATGCAGGCTTTCACTGCCTGAGACCCAGGGGCTCCATGTAGCATGTGGAGCTAGCCTGGTCCGCTGGCTCCTGCTGCCACCTGGTGTTCCTGGCACTGCACACAGGAGCTCCGTGCCATTGGGCTGGACCAGGTCCTGCCTCCCGGTGTGCTGGACCAACTCCATGGAGGCAGGAACTGCCTTGGGTGTGCATGGCTCCTGCATGCAGTGCTGGGAGTCCCCTCCCCCTCCCCATTGCAGCAGCATGTGTAGACTGTAACTGGGGCTGGCTGGGGCATGAGGATGCTATATTGTGGAGGCTGCCTGCTGTCTAGCCCCACACTGTATCACTCTTGTGCTCCAGCCAGCTCCTTCACTGCCTGATGCCACCACCTAGAGCCCAGCACTGATTTCCCCACCCAACTCCCTGCCAGCCTGGTGCTACTCTGCCCTTGCTAAAATTGCTGCTGTCCTGGGCTCACGTGAAAATGCTGCACCTAGAAAGCAGCTGATATTGGTGCAAACTGCACTGTAGTTTATTCAGGCACCTTAATAACACATGTAGATGTGCCCAGTCTAGCTGAAAATCCCATCAAAGAGGATGAGTTACTCTTATTATCTGAGATGGTTGTCCCAAATATGAAGAAACAGACATTGCTAACATAGCTAAGGTTACACTTAAAAGAAACCATAATATTTTTTTGAAGAAACAAATTGTAGTCTACACAGTTTTTAGTTTTATTAGCTAATAGCAGTTAATATTTGGTTAGCAAAAAGAAAGGAAGAAAGAAATGAGCATCTCCTCTGTGCATGTTGCAAGGTGCTGATTCTCAACAGAGGATACATGAGAGCTGTCCAACTTCAGCATGGCTGGGGCTGTACCTGATCATGGGCACATTGTGCGGGCCACATGCTTGGGGGGGGCCACAGGTCACATGGGATCCCAGGACCACTATTACATGCAGCCCTCCTCCCCCACTGCACAATCAGAGCAAACCTCCCCTCCTTGCCCTGCTCCTCAACCCTCCTGCTACCACCACATTAGCAGTGTGAGCTATCACTTGAGCCTCTCTGCTGTTGCTGCCATGCAGGCAGCAAACCATCCCCTCACCACGTAGGGAACAACTTTACTGGGTTCCCTTTCACTGTACTGCCCTGTCCCAGGGACTCTGGCTTCCATCACAGCAGCAAGAGCAATGGGGGGAGTGGCAGCTTGGTGGGAGCTGGCTTTAATCCTTCCTGAATCAGATGTGGCCATTGGTCTGCCAGTTGGACAGCCCCGAATTATATGATCTTATTCATATTGTAACGATAGGATGTTGAATGTAACAATTTGTGATGTGAATTTCTTTTTGTAGAGAGCCAAGTTACATGTAGAAATGTTACTTCATCATATCTCACTATATGGATTTTTATACTATTTGATCAGAAAAAGACTCCAGTGTTCTTGCTTTGGCTGACTTATGAGTGCCAGCATAGCCACCCACACAGTTTGCTTGACCTGGGGACCTTAAGGAATGAATGCATGGAAATATATGTGAGGGTAATGTAGTACATAAAACAATATGCAGGCTGCTTCCTTGACCCTAAAGACTTGACCCAGGATGGCCTTCAGTGGACATACATGGGGATTCTAGTGTGGTAAATCCATGGCTTATAGAGCAGTTGGGGAGAGAGAGACACACACACAGTTATACGTTTAGTTTTCTCCTGCACTTTGCTTTTTCACACTAAAACATAATCTATGAATAGGAAAGATTTAATTTTACCCTTTAGATCATAAGGCAGATAATTGTGAATGATCTCAAAAGCCTGATTTTATTATAATAAGAGTAGCATTGGAATTAACTTAACACTCTGTCATTGTCATTTGTTTTTAGTTTTGTGATGCCTTTTGGGCAATACCTGAAAGTGGCTCATCAGGTAGGTCTTGAGGAATATTTGTAATAGTGAAGTGGATCATCAGTGGCTGCCATGGGTTGTATATTGCACAGACAGCAGAAGCTGTCTTTATCACCTTCAGGGATAAGTTTCAGAGAGAACTGGGTAGCAATAAAGTCATTATCATAACTAGGGGTGGGTAAGGGGGGCAACTGATAATCAGAAAACATGTTTTGTGGGCTCATGTCAAAGTTGTCCATGGGTGAGCAAGGGCAGGTCCAAGATTTAATGTAAAAGTAATACAACAATGGTACCATCAGTTATTTAATCCATAGTGATTTGAACACAGTACCTGAAATTAGAATCACTTATTTCACCAGAGCATCCAGAATAGTTTAACTACATTACCTAGTATAAGAGTCCAGAAGAATATATTTAACACAAGCATTTGGAGTAGCTTGCTTTCTTGCAAAAATATCAGGAAAGCAATGCTTTATGTATTTATATATTGTGACTGCTGCTTGACTTGAAGATTGAAGATTAGATGACTGCCTCACCTGCTTTTCAGCTGTACCTATATGATTATACACCCATTATTTTATACGCCAAGCTCAAGCATTTGAAAGCAAAGTAATGACAAGTGAAGTGCTTTAGCAATCTAATACTGCCTAAATGATGAAGAAATACTTTACTTTATTCTGGTATAAAGGAATATATAATTTGTCACAACTGAACAATATTAACTCTGGTTCATTATTCATTATTCTGATTTTAATTTTTGTAAGTCAATATTTTATTTTAAGGGATTTAAAAATCTATTCTTTTTTCACATTTTTGGGTGAAAAGTGATTTTTTTGGGATGGAAAGAGAGACAGAAAGAAAATGTAGACATTTGTAAAACTGAGCAAAGTAATTAAATTCACATTTCTTTAATCTTATTTAATGCAATAATTAAAAAAAAAATTGCCTATAAGGTTAAGAATCAGACAATATGAAAGCATGAATATCTTTGTGTTTTAGTTATAGGAGAATTTACAACCTTACAACTGAAATCTGATTCCACTAACTACTAAAATGGCTGTTAACTTTCCCCAATAAACCATGTATACCTAGCACCCTTGTTGTACAGTTCCTAAAATAAAAGACTTCAGCTGGTTGATTAAGAGGCAGGTAGCTGTGATTTTAAAAGGGATCCTATGTTCTTTCTAACACAGAGTTAGCCAGGTGAAGGGAAAATGTTCAGACATTTATATAATGCCTCACTCTGCTTCTACTGAAGTAAATGATAAAAATACTTCATTGATAGCAGTAGAGCAGGACTAGTGCATAACTCCATTTGAAATAAATGGGGAAGTAGTTGGTCTCAAGCATTTGAAAGATATTTTTGATTTGGCTATATTTCTCTAATATAACTAGGCCACAAATTTCCAAATAAATTAATTAAATGGAAATTTGTAGTAAAAACTCAACTAAAAAACTATATTTTCTAGAAGGAGACAAAGGCTCTCTTTCAATGGCTTCTGCAGCAAGTCTGGGTCTGCTGCTCAAAAATCATAGACATCTTTGCTTGTGTTTGAGCCTGCAAATTATGCAGCATATATGGCACAGGAGCAGGTCTGAGGGCTCAGAACAGCCCTTAGCATGTGCTGTAGCACACCACTCAAGTGTTCCAGACAAGCAGAGCTTGGGAACATTTGCTTAGGGTTGCCATGAGCTATGTGCAATGAAGCCCATTAGTGGGCTTGGCTGCACATAGTTGTTGTGATTGGGTGGGCTTGTTTCTTAGAGACAGCTTCCTCTGAAGGCCTTATAGACACAGCCAAAGACACTTTTGGCAGAAGTCAAAATTTCAAATAAAAAATAGGTGGATGAATTCTTTTCAAGCTTTGCAGGAGCACTCTTCTCTGTTTTCACAGTGAAGTAGCAATTTGCAGGCCAATTTCATTTTCTTTCCAAGTCAAAAGTATAGATCTGCAATCTTAACTATGAAGAGTCTAATGTTTTAATCTTATAATCATACTTTATACTTATTTAGTGCTTTTTCTTCACAGATCTCAAAATGCTTTATAGAGCACTGTTGTTTCCATTTTAAAAAGAAAATAGCCATACTGTGGTTCATAACTACACTACAAAAATTTGATGGTGAGAATTAGGAGTCAGGTTATAGTCCATCCACAAGACTACAAATTAAGTTAGTATGTGGTAGAGTATGAGCCCATCACCATTTATTCATTTTTTTCTAAAGAATAAAAGCAAAAGTAGCAATGGCATGGTTAGTAGCAGAGTGACAAATAACTGTAATGGTTTGTCTTCACAGGCTTGCAAGACAATCCTTGGGTGTGTGATTGCAGTTTGTATGAAATGGTCCATTTCATAAATTTCCAGTCTCCTAACATAGCATTTATAGAACCAAAACTGAAGTGCTTCACCCCCCGGAGTCTTGCTGGAATTTTCTTCAGTCAAGTTGAACTAAGAAAATGTCAAAGTCCTGTTGTACATACATCTGTGGCCAAAGTAAAGACCATATTGGGCAGCACTGTGCTTCTGCGATGTGGTACTACTGGAGTACCCATCCCTGAACTCAGCTGGAGAAGAGCTGATGGTAATCGGCTTAATGGCACAGGTGAGTTTGGCTTTATACTGCATCATGTGACTAGAGTCTAGGCTTGTATTTTCTGTGGTTTCTGAAGCAAATGTCAGTTACTCACCCTTCCAAATAAGTAAAAATACTGTTTACATCTTTGCTGAATAAGGAAACAGGACAAAAGGAAACCAGAGTTAACATTGTACCTCTCCACAGTATTGATCTAATTTTGAATGAATACCCACACATCAGTGGATATAAGGATGTTAATAAAGGTATCATGAAATAGGTTACATTTTCTCTGTTCCCTAATAATTATATTGTAGCAATAATTTTCTTTCCCATCTCTGAAGGTATTTCTTTGTGGTTGCACATCTGTCTATCATACAAGAATGAAAAATATGCAGCTGAAACAACGGGCATTTAAAAATTATTTTTAATGATATATTTAAGAGTCTTTCCGTCTTATGGGATGCCAGAGGTCCCTAATGGTGCTTTTGCACTTTTGACTTAGCATTTAAATGTTTAGTTAATCTTTCTATCAAGGATTTGTTTGATATAAATTCAACCAGGATCAAATTTGCAGATGGAAGGTAAAATGTGGTAGAAATAACCTTAGTATACTAATGGAACTAATATTAAGCCCACACAAAAGTCAGTAAAAAGATAATGAAAACATCATCTATATTTCAGGTTACAAACTTGGTCCTAAGATAATCTCATAAAGTTTTGCCCTCAAATTTAAATTGTCTTTGAATTCAGGGTGGGCAAAAACTAGTTTTTTAATATTATAGGAAAATATGCAATTTTGCAGTTTTTTCAATTCCAAAATTGAATGAAAAGAGCAACATTTTGAAATTTTCTGAAAAATAAGAAGATAAGAGCTGCCATTTACTGGGTTAGACCATATTTCTATCATATCTAATATCCGAAAGAGTGGATGCTGAAAAGGAGAGTGAACAGGGCATTTTGAAAATACAAATTAAAAACAAAGTTCCTGGACAACTGAAAAGTTTCTAGGTAAAGTTGAATATATTTTTTCCAATTTAAAATGATCTATTCATATTATGTAATATAAAATTGAGAAAATTTGGGTAAATAGTCATTTCAAAATAGAAATGTTCCACTCTGAAACACTAGAAATCTTTTGCTGTATCCCTGGCTAAACAGCTTTATTTCTCCAATTTAATTGAATCATATACCAGCAATTCCAGCCACCTTTTTGCTACCCTTGGCTGCTGGAAGATGCTAATATAGTTACGCTATTATGTCCTGACAAATTTTATCCCAGATCCCAAATTGCATGTCCAGCCCTGCACTGCATAGGGCTGCAAAGCAAGGCTTTTAAAAGTGCCAGGGCATAGCAACACTGCAAAAGTGCTGACCCATGGGGAGCCCATTGGATCCCTTTGCCTGGGCACCTTTAATAACCCTGATGTAAAGCCCATAATGGTGGACTTTTTAGTGCAGGTTTGAAGGTCCTGACATGTGATGGGATCTGGCAAATTTTATCCTACATCCCATGTCTGGCACGTCAGGATGCACAGTTCTTAGGATCCAGCATAACATTCATCAGGTACCTATCATGAGACTAAATTGATGTCTGCCAACAGCCTAATCTGACTTCCTTCTCCCTCATTTACACGCCTTCACATTTTTTCTATGCCAGATCTCACCAATTCCTTCTAAGAAAAAAATGACAGCATTCAATATAACACTTTATTTTTGTATGCCTTCCTTTGCTTTTCTTTTGTCTTGCCACAGATATAGATGTTTCTTGTGGGCTTTCCTGTTGTAACTGTGCAGGCCCTCTCCCGATCCCACCTGAGTTCTCTCCCGATCCCATCCTCGTTGCCATGTGCGAGCCGGGGGCGAGCCGGGCCTGTCTTTGTGCACGCGGGCTGTGGCCAGAAGCCCGGGCACGCGGGGTCAGAGAGGACCGGTGGCGAGCTAGAATTAGTCACGGACGCTTAATGGTTGATTTAAAGATTGTTTACTTACACCAAAGATGGTCATGGTGTAGGCTGGACAGTTTCCAGGTTCAGCTCCACTTAAATCGTCAGTAGAGGACTACAACAATTCGTTCTTTGCCCCGGAGTTATTGAAGCTCCGCGGGTTCGGTAGTTTCTTTGCCCCGGAGTTATTGAAACTCCGCGGGTTCAGTAGTTTCTCGTACAGGAAGGGATACGTCTAGGAATTTATCGGCGATGGGGAGAGGCTAGAGGCTGTTTGTTCTTTTCCCCGGAGTTGTTGAAGCTCCGCGGGTTCGGTTATCAGGCCTCTATTGCCTTTTAAGAAAAGCGTTGGGTCCGTAAGGATCCGCAGCGCTTAGAGATCTTCACGCTCTCCCTCTCGAACTCCAATTGCTCTCTCTCCAACTTGGGCGGAAACCACCCAAGCTCTTTATATGGCTAGCAAGCCAATCGCTAGCCGCCACGTGTGCATGTATTAGAATCGGCCAATAATGTGGCACGAATCTTCATACAAATGGTGGGAACTCCTTTGCACCGTGCATTTCTTGGATGCAAAAGAAATGCACCATGCAAAGAAAGCTACAAATTTGGAGGGAATACTCCGTTGCACCGGGGTTCTCCTCTGCAGCAGAAAACTCCACCGTGCAAAGAAGCTGCAATTTAGCGGGAAAATAATTTAGCAGTGCCGAAGCACACACAAACAAAAAATCACAACTTTGGGTTGTGACAGTAACCTCATCACTTGTTTCAGAGTTTCCATCCTAACCTATCTCCTCATCTTCCTCATGTCCACTCTCATTCTTATTCTCAGTTGCTTTCCTGAACTTCTCACTTCCCTTTGGGTTTCTCCACTAATTCATTGAATGCTTTATCTGTAAGCACTGTCTGGTGTCCCTCTTGTCCTACTCTATCTTAGACTGTCTCCAATCCAGGTATGCCCCTTGCTCTCAGTTGCAACAATTCCTGCCAAAATTATTAATGAGCATTTCCTAGTCAAATCTTGGAACCAGTAATCTAGCCTTATCCTCTTTGACTTGACATCATCTTCAGTTCAGTAAACCTTGCCTTCCTTAAATCAGTGATTTTTGACCTGGGTGAGAGGGCTCCCAGGGGTACTGTGCGATACTTCTAAGGGTGTTGCACAATATTAGCACTGTTGCACATAATTTATGAGGTAAACCCAGAGCTTTCAAATAGTGTCAAGAACATTTTGGTCTTTCTGAGTTCTTTGCAGTAGAAGAATTAGCTCTGTTATTTTTTCATTGTCAAAAAACAAGCAAAAACTAAGAGCTGGCATTTTCTGAGAGGTGCCTTGAGTCTAATAAGGGGTGCCCTGAGTCTAAACAGGATGAGAACCATGGTCTTAAAATCTTTTTTTCCATAGGCTTCTATAACACTCTTCTCTCTAGCTCAGTTCCTCTCTCTCTCTACTTGTTCCTTCTACTTTTCCTTCATTCAGAAGCTCCTCCTCATCCATCTGACAAAATCCATTCTTCTACACTTGTATCCATTTATCAAGCTTCTGCAAAGATCATTTTTGTAGTCCATCTCTTTTTACTCAAACCTTTTTCTTTCTTGCATGAAATGCTGTATTAGGCCTTAATAGTCTACTACAGGGGGGGGCAATTATTGTGAGTGTAGGGCTGCTTACCGACTTTTGGCAAGCTGTTGAGGCCTGCATTGGTAGCCCTGCCCTTTGACAGATGCCTTGTCCCTGGTCATCATCTTGTCACCAGAAGTCCTGCCCCCTAACCCCTGACCTTAGCCACCAGAAGTCCCTCCCCTTGCCCCCTGTAGTACTCCTTTCAGCAAGGGTTTTGCTATTTCAGAACTGGAAAAATACCAAATTATATTCTAAAAAGCGAACTTCTACAGCATTCATTAATTTGGTTAAAAAAAAAGTCTTGGTTTACATGTGTTTGTGTACTGTACATAGAGATGATTGCATGATAGCTTAAAATGAAGTCTTACTCTTGTATATTGTGGGGGGTGTGTTTAGGTTTGTGGGGGGGCTGTAGGTATGTGGGTATGTGGGGTGAGAGAGTATGTGGGTGCATGTGTGTGGATATGCGGGGTGTAGGTGGGTATGGGGTTTGTGGGAGGAATGTGTGCCTGGGGCGTATGAGGGGATGTGATGGGTCTGCGTGTATGGCAGTGCAAGGGGAACGTGGGTGCATGTGTATGCTTGGGTGCATGTGTGGGACTCAGCCTATGAACACATACACATGCTCTGCCCCTGCCTACACACACACACACCCTGTCCCTGCCTGCTCCCTACACTGTCCCTGCCTGCCCGCCTCACTGTCCCTGCCTGCCCACACACACAAACACACACACACAGAGTCCCTGCCTGCCCCCACACATTGTCCCTGCCTCACACACACACACACACACACATATGAGTCCCTGCCTGCACACACACACATACACACACACACACATGCACACACTGTCCCTGCCTATACATGTACACACGCACACACACACAAGTCCCTGCCTATACATACACACTGTCCCTGCCTGCTCTCCCCAACACTGTCTCTGTCTGCCCCCTTACACCATCCCTGCCTGTATGTACACACACACACACACACACACACACACACACACACACTCCCTACCTGCCCCCCCACTGTCCCTGCCTGTACACACACACACACACACACACACACACACACACACACATACAGGTGTAGCCCCATGCTCCTTGGTCTGGTGATATAGCCATGTGGTGCTGGAGCAAGGCAGGGGCAGGAAGAGAATGAAATGGTTGGGGGTGGGTGGGGCTAGGCTGTTCAGCCCTGCTGAGGCTCCCCCTGGGCCCTATTGCACCTGGCTTTTGTCAGCTTTGACAGGCAGCCAGGGGCAGATAAATATTAGTTTTCTAAATTTTGTAGGGATACCGCGGACCGAATAGAACAGCCTGGTGGGCCGGATGCAGCCCCCAGGCTGTATTTTGCCTGCCTCTGGTTTACTACCTCCTCATCTATCATTTCTCATTCAGTACCAGGATGTTGATTTCCACTTCCAGCTGGCTCTTGATAACAGCCATAATAAATCACATGTTAAATATTCAAACAAGTAGCTTTCTGCTTTCTTCCATGCCTTACATTTAGGCGCACACAATCATTCATTTCATTGTTCTTTTTCAAAATCTTCCTCAAAACACTGCTTTACTGTTGTGCTTATAAAACCTTTATAAAGGTTAGAGTGCTGGTATACTAAGACCAGTGCCCATTCTGCTCTCATATTTTTTCATGGCCTCCTTGTACTGCCCCTGCTGTTTTATTCATATAAATAGATGGTAAATTATGCAGGACAGGGATAATTTTTTATTCTGTGATTGTACAGTATGTAGCACAGTGGGATCCTGACCTGAGAGAGAGCCAACATGGCTTCGTGGTGGGTAGATCTTGTCTAACCAACCTGATCTCCTTCTATAACCAGGTGATGCATCACCTGGATAAAGGAGAAGAGGTGGATATCATATTCTTGTACTTCAAGAAAGCCTTTGACCTGGTGTCCTATGATGTCCTCATGGAAAAATTGGGGAATTACAGCCTAGACAATTTCACGGTCTGATGGCTGGGGAACTGGCTCCGTGGATGGACCCAGAGGATGACAGTTGATGGAACCAAATCAACTTGGCACACTGTAACCAGTGGCATCCCCGAGGGCTCCGTTCTTGGACTTGTACTCTTCAATGTGTTTATAAATGATCTAGATTCAGGTGTTACAAACAGACTGGCCGACCCCCCGCCAGGGCGGGAGAACAACCCAAAAACACAAACAAAACCACTCACCCTAAAAACAAAAACGGGACTCAAATGAGTCCAGCCAGGTAGGTATCCAGCCTCTTCTTAAAGATCCCCAGGGTAGGGGCCAGCACCACCTCCCTTGGAAGTTGGTTCCAGCTCCTAGCCGCCCTAACTGTGAAGTAGTTTTTTCGGATGTCCAATCTGTACCTCCTCTCCATCAACTTGTGCCCATTACTCCTTGTTATGCCAGCGGGGGCTAGGGGAAACAGCGTCTCCCCCAAACCCTTCTGGTTCCCCCTAGTGAGTTTATAGACAGTCACCAGGTCCCCGCTGGTTTACAAGGTGGGTGGATCAAAACCTGATGGCATTCAATGCTGAGAAATGCAAGGTGCTCCACCTTCAAAGAAAGAACCCACACCATACTTATAGGATCAGCAGTGCTACGCTCACTAGCACTGCATCCGAAAAAGACTTGGGGGTCAAGATTGACCACAAGATGAATGTGAGCCACCAATGCAATGCCACAGCCAGCAAAGCAAACAAAACTCTGGCCTGCATCTTCCAATGAATCTCAAACAAGACCCTGGAAGTCATCCTCTGACTTTACTTGGCCTTGGTGGGACCATAGCTGGGATACTGTGTCCAGTTCTGGGCTCTACAATTCAGAAAGGATGTGGAGAAGCTCAAGAGACTCCAGAGGAGAACTATATGAATTATTAGAGGACAAGAAGGCTGGCCTTATGAGGAAAGGTATGGCACTCTTCAGCCTGGAGAAGTGTAGGCTCAGGGGTGACTTGGTAGCAGCCCATAAGTACATAAGGGGTGTGCACTGGGAACTGGGAGAACATCTGTTCACCAGAGCACCCCATGGGAAAACTAGGTCCAACAGTCACAAAGTCTTGGAAGACCATTTTAGGTTGGACATAGGGAAAAATTTCTTTACTGTCCAAGTCCCTGGAATAAACTCCCCCCAGAGGTGGTGCAGGCACATACTCTGGATTTCTTTAAGAAACACTTGGATGCCTATCTTGCTGGGATCATTTGAACCCTGCTGACTGCCCTGCCCTTTGGGCACGGGACTGGACCTGATGATCTTGCTAAGTCCCATCCAGGCCTAATGTCTACAAAATCTATGCAACAGTAAAAGCTCCCAAGTGCTTCAGTACAAATATTAAGACTTATGCATTCCTGTGAAAAGTTTCAATGAACTAGTGTGTTCTGATGGCAAAATGGTAATTCAGAAAAATTCTGAATAGCCCTGTTATTCATTAGGTTGGAATAGCAGTGGGGGCACTGTATCCTTCAAGATGGCCATTATGGAGGAAGACAGAATAGATGCATATGTTTTTGTGAATAGTACACATCATCAGATGATTGCTAATATCTGATGAATTGTGGTCTTGCTCATCTCTGATTCAGTTAGTCTATAAGGCAATCCATACCATGCTTTCTGCCTGACTTCAAACTAACACAACTAACTTCCTCTCCTCATTATATAGTGACAGAATTGCTGGATCTATTTGAATACATAGGTTGTTATAAAGAGCAACAAAATGTACTCACTTGACATATGGGTCAGCACACAACTTCCAGAACGTGAGATTCAAGGCATAATCTTTGCCCCACTCAAGTCACTGGTACAATTTACTATTGACTTCAAGAATGCCGAAAGGGTTCAATTTCAGGACAACTCTAAGTTCCTTTCCCATTGGGCCATCCTGTTTTCTTGTAAGATTGAACAAAATAAATGTATCAGTGCTTTAGGACCCTTAAAGGGTTACCAGATTTCTTAATACAATATAAGAAATACAGCAAGGGAACAGATATATTTTTTCTTTCACAGGTGTAGAACCACATATAAGACTTCTTTTTGGTGATCTTCACAGGTCATTGCTCTGTTGTGCATGATATACAGGGTTTAGTGGAGCAACTACTACAAATGATAATGTTAACAAGTTGCCCTGAGGGGTCAGGCCAATGCTCAGGATCTCAATATTGAACCGTTAGGCAGGAAGGCATGGTGTACAATTGCACATATACAAACACACAAATAAATTAGGTGCATACACACACATACTACCAGCTCAGGCACATACCCATTCAAACCAGCCTAGACACATGCATACCTATTACCAATTCAAGCGCATACACTAGACACCCCAGAAGTTAAACACAGATCACTAATTCGTATATCATGCACACAATGCCATATATATACACACACACACATATATATATACACACACCCCACTCACACTAGCAACTCAGATACACACACGTCCAAAATAACTAGTCTAGGTTCATGCACACCTATCACCAGTTTAAGCCCATACACGCTACACACATCAAATTTAGACAGAATCAGTTAACAGTTACCAACACCTGCACATCCAATACACATACGTGGATTACTAATTTATATACCACACACGCAATGATATCTATATATGTATATATATGTGTATTCACTAATTTACACACATACCACCCACCTACACATACACACAGGTGAGTTCCTAAGTTGGGTGTTGTGATGCATATGTATGCATGTGCTTGGTGTACTTGGGATACCTGGGGAAAGGTTAAGGTAAGAAAGTAGAAGTGTAGGGAGTTAAAGTTACTGGAAATGAGTCACCAGGACCAGGATTAGAACTGGTAGACTAGAGGGGCCTGGGCTGAAGAACTGAGGCTCGGGGGTAACTTTAGGTTAATTGATCTTAATTGATTAAAAGACAATGCCCAAAGCCTGCAGAACAGGGAAGCATGCTGGCACAGAGTCTGGGACTGAAGCCATAGCTACAGGGGAGGTGAAAAGGTAGATGGGGACAAGGAAAATGGAACTAAGGGAAAGTGTGGGTGTTAAAGAGGGGCTCTGGGTGTGGGGAGCCATGGATGGCTCCGGGGCAGCTAGAGAAGTTGCAGGGAGCAGCAGTAGGTACTGGAAGCTGGAGAGAGCTAATAGGAGCTGTGAAGTTGCAGGGGGGGTGGAGATTACAGAAGATGCGGGGGAAGCCTGAAAACAGAGAGATGGACAGCAGGAAGCAGGGACAGCAGGAAAGCAAGGAGAGGCTGAGAGGTGGCAGAAAAGGGGAGATGGAATTGGAAGGAAACTAGCAGAGAGGGTGGGAACTGGAGCTGAGAGAGAGAGAGAATGAGGCTGGAATTTAAGATAGGGAAGGGACTGGGATTCAGTAAAACATGACCCAAGTCAGGGTTGCAAATGACAGTGGTTTTATTGAACAGGGGAGATAGTGACACAATGCCACATTGATTCCCTTGCACCCACCCACCCACACACACACAATGGCAGCAGGGGTTAAAGAGGCTTGGTGGAGGGGCTGAAGTCTACTGAAGTCCAGGAGGAGAGAGAGACAGAGAGAGAGAGAGTCCAAATTGTAGGAGGAGGTGTGCAGGTAATATCTACCTATCCAGGCTGGAAGGGGTCCTTGTCCAGTAGGTGTTGTCTAGAGTGGGGTCGCCGGCAGGGCTTCTGGGTGGATAGGTGGTGTGGCATGGTGCTGGTCCAGATGGAAATGGCGTTCCCACTGGGTCTGTCTTCACTGCCCATTTTTATAGGGGCAGACCTTGTGTGACCCTAGTGACAGGAGGCATGCCCAGGTAAGGGTCAGCCCTGGCGTACTGAGCATGTGTGCTCCATGCAGGGATGTGCAGTTTCTGGTGTCTGTAATGGTGAGAGTTGCTGGTTTTGCAGGGTCTCTTGTCTTTCAAATGTTGGTCTTATCTCTGTTCCTGTGTGAGGTCCGTGGTTCCTGGATAAATCAATGCGAGGTGATGGCCCAGTCATTACCGGCCATTCAATAGAGGCCTGCTACCATTGTATTTCAATCATTTCCAATCACACTCATTCACTGGGGAACCAATTTATATGGGAGGGGTATGTGACTCATACAGTTGCAACATGGGATGCCCAGGCAGAGGACAGAAGGTGGAGACTTGACATATAAAATGGAAACTTGATGTGACTTTGGTTCACTTACAAACACAGGCCTAAACCATACAATATCCACATGAAACAATAAAAATCAATATGAAAATTATAATAATACAATATACAACAGTAAAAATCAATACAAAAACTAATAATTATACAATGTAAAACAATGGGTATCCAAAACCAAAAACTTGCTACCAAAATAAAAATGTTTAAAGCTTATCCTAAGTTTGAGCTCACTTTTACTTATCTATAGGGAATAGAGAGGGAGAGAAAAGGTCAGAAATGGTTGGGGAAGGGGAGGGAATGCATTTTAAAATAAATACAAAAAAAAAAAAAAGAAAATAAACCTGGGGGTTCTACTACAAACACATCATGCTGAAAACATGCCTCCTACATTAAAGAAATAACAAAACACAAAAAAGAGTATGCAGTCCAGAAAGTTCAGCTACAGTCAAGATTGATATATCTTCTGTCCCATTAAGCATAGGTTTACTACTTTTCAGTGAGCACTTCGCTGAAAAAATAGACTGCATCTCAGTGGTGGTATCTTCTTTGCCAACACAACATTTTGACAGTTTGAATATTTTTTTCCTGAATGGAAAGAAAAAAAATGAACTAATTCTAGATGTTAAAATGAGGTTGAATTGCTACAGAAAGACTGGAAATGTCTTTTACTCAACATCCCTACTCAATACATACTTATACAAAACCATTTTCTGCTTTATGGTTGATTTGATTTTCATCAGAAAGTTTCCTGGTCTAAAATGCTAGACTTAATTCCATTGGACTTTGAGAAAGTTTGGAACCCAATTTTAACGTTGTAACTTAGATTCATTTCTATTTTAAATTAAAGTATCTTTCAGAAGAGACAAATTTGGATAGGAGAGATTGCTAGTGCTTTGATTGCCATATTTGTGCCAAAAAAACCCAAAACTTTTTTCCTGGCTAGTCCCAAACCTATCTTTACTTGAGGCTTTCATTTCTTGTACAACTGTAAGTTGATAGGGAGAAAAGGGGATGGAAAGGGGATGGTATGTAGTAGAGCAAGAAAATCAAAGATCAGTTGGGTTTACATGACTGGATGAGTTCATCTAATTTTTGTAAGGTGTCCAGATTTCTCAGTTTTTAATATGATATAATTACGTACCTTAATTCTACAGCAATGGGATATTATTTCCCAGCTACTTGCCTCTGTGTATTTAATTTAGATGGGATCCATAAATGTGTTATGAGCATATTTTCCAATATTTTCTTTCATGTAAATCAGAAGTAAAAAGTATATCTGCTCTTCCAGACACACCTCAGTCCACTCCTCTGACATCACATCCTTATTGTATTTTGCATATACAAGTTATTTTTTCCCTGAAGATGGAACTATGCTCTTTATCTTGGTTTTGAACTGTAACCCTAATCAGGTTTTGATAATATGAAATACTTATATGAAACACTACCCAGAAGCCTTTTTTTCTTTGATAAAGAAGGAGAAAAAACTCTTCATATTTTTTGAGGGGTACAAAAGAATGAGCTAGCTTAAAGTGACCAACTTCAAGGTCACTTTAATAGTTAATGTCCTTTCAATAAATTTATTTTGATTTCATAGTCTTTGTGGTGACATTAAAATGATCACTATGGTGTATATATAAACATTCTGAAAGTATTATCTTTGTATTTTACATTATATCCTTGTTTTTTTCCTTCTTTTAGTGCATCAGGAAATTTCTAGTGATGGAATGAGTTGGTCTATCCTGGGCTTACCTGTAGTCTCTTATCTTGATTCTGGAGAGTACATTTGTAAAGCAAAGAACTTCCTAGGGGCAACAGAGGCCTTTATATCTCTCATTATCACTGATTCTGAAAACACAGATGATCCTAATGCTAACTCTAAAGGAGTCTGGAATGGAAAGGTAAGCAGTATGGAAGCAGCTGCTTACAATGATAAACTGATGGCTAGGTATGTTATCACAACCTCAACTTCACCTACACAGAGTGCCAGATCAGGTACAGAAGAGAATCTTGGGCTCCAGAATATAGTTAGTGAGCAGAATAACAACCGAAGAAACCTTTTATCAAGTCCACCCACTGGTCAACAGGAGCCAGAACGTATAGTAAGGTCTGTTAGAGTGATAGGGGACACAGATCAAAGTATCTCATTGGCTTGGAAAGCCCCTCTGGCCAAGAACACAACTGAATTCAGTGTTCTTTATGCCATTTTTGGAGAAAGAGACATGCGTAGAATCAATGTGGAGCCAGGTAAGATGAAGATCACTATTAATGGGCTGTTGCCAAAGACCAAATACATAGTGTGTGTCTGCATGAAAGGACTGATCCCCAGGAAAGAGCAATGCACCATATTTTCCACAGATGAAGTTGCCAGTGCTGGTGGAACCCAAAAACTCATTAATGTGGTGGTTATTAGTGTGGCCTGCGTCATAGCTGTTCCTCTGACTTTAGTGGTTTGCTGTGGGGCACTGAAAAGGCGCTGCAAAAAATGCTTATTGCAGAAACCCAAGGAAATCCAGGACTCCTATGTCACATTTGAAAGCCTCTCTTCAGGAGTGAAAACAAAAGGAACAGAAGGAGAATACTTGACTAGACATACCCGGGATGAATCTAACAGGCTGCTATCTGCACGATCCAGCGTGGACTCAGAGGCAATACCAAAGATGGAGGGGCAACCCAATGAGTACTTTTGTTAATATTAGCTAGGTTAGTCATTGCCACATTAGAGAGACAGAAACACATACAAGGGTATATATGATTTAACTCTGCAGATCACACCAGTACATAATGTTGGCAGGTACTGTGTTAATTCTAATGTTACCCAACATGTTCAGAAAAATAAAATGTGAAAAGACTGACTATATATCCAGGTTTGCTGAGACATTTTGTTAGAACTTTTTGGTTTTGATCACATTGAATCTGATAAGAAAAGCCCCAAAGATGTCTGTGATAAGTCCTAAATTTTTTGCTGTTCCTTGTACAAAACGAACTCTACTCATTGAATATGAAACCATCCCAATATGTTGCTGTTTAACACTTGGCTTGTCATATGCTACACATTTTAATATGAGATATTTTGAATTCCTTTAGGATGACAAGTGATGAAGTTTTTTCTAATAATACTAGAAATGTAACTGCAAAGGTTGGGGAGATTCCTGGACTCATGTGTTATTCCCAACATGATTAAAGGCTTATGTGAAAATATGCAACTTGTTGCTCAGTAACTCATTATATGCAAACATGCAGCTATGTATCTAATACAACAAACATAATTTATTCTAATGTTCATGTCCTGATCTGAGGAAAATTTGAAAAGAGCAGAATCAAGAGAAAAGACGTATACCTAAAGACTTTTTGAAATGGTCTTGTGATGCCATTTTGGCCCTCACCCTGCTATGGCTTGAATGATGCCAATTGTGATTTACAAGAATAGTTGTGGGGCCCTGGTCTTTAAGCAGTATGCATGGCTCTCATTTTCAAACACTTCTGTAGTTAGTATTGTTTGTGTATTAAAGCAGCTGTGTTAACTGAAGTCATGCCAGACTGTCTACATTTTTAGAATTTAGAAATATGTTAAGTGTGGGTGCAAAATATGGTTGTATCTATTTTAGATCTATTTGTAAATCTCTCAGAGCAGCAGCTTCAGCACACAACTAAATCTTCACCGATGATGCTAAGAGAGGAAGCAATGTAGACAGCTTAGTCAGATAATTGTATTTTGTCTCTGTGTTGTTTAGTTATGCTCTGAGTGGGGCTAGATGGGCTAGATCTCTCATTGGCTAATCAACATTGATGACCCCACTATTCATACCACTAGTGGAGCTACTCCAGTGGTAACGTAATGATGAGAAATTTCTTAACACGTGGAGTGGCCGTGGACCTTATTTCCCCTCAGTTAGGGAATTTCAAGTATTTTACTAGTCTTAATGTAAGTGAAGAGGTTCCAGAAGCTTGGGAAAGACATTCCAAGTCTCTCTAAACTTAATTTTATATCCAGGATAAGCTAATCATCAACTAGACCCTTATAAACCTAAACACATTTGGATACAAACGCTCGTCTTGAAACAGAATCCCTCTTACCTTTTAAGGATAGCTCATGAAATGCATTCTGCCAAATGGTGTAGAAGGTGGCTTCAGGCAGGTTGTAATGTAATTTTAGAAGCCTCAACTTTGAGTCATGGTTAAATGTATATTTAGAAATAAATTTGAAATGATCTGAAGTTGTACTACATAGTTATGTGGAATATGTGTAGATTAATACAGTCTTCCTGTTGGAAATCTGTGTCAGATCTGGGTAGTACTGTACCCACTTGCTCACAAGTATTTCAGTTATGTATGAATACATGTCCTGATAAGTAATTGCTGCTAAACTAAGCAATAGCTAGTTACAAGGAATGACTGAAAAGTTTCTTCCAGTTTGAGAGAGATTGTTAGTTTTACCTCTACTCCCTATTTATAGTACATGGGACTTCTCTCAAATGGTAGCAATTTGCCAAAAACTAAGAAAATGTAAGTGTGATCCCCGTACTTAATATATAATACTATATCCCTTATAGGCTACATGGATTACTGTTTTTAAAATTATTTTGAAAGGTGCTGCATTTTAGCACAGTCAAGTAGCTGATGAAATACACAGTGGGCATGTCTACACATACATTTACACCAGCTTAAATTTACTGCACGATAGGTGGGAATAGGCCATTGTCTACATGTGAAGGCACTAAAGCACATTAATGCTATGTGTGGACTGACTTGGGAGTAAAGTTAGTCTACACACAGTGTTACTGTGCAGTGTTTACATGTGCATTACAGCGCAGTAAATAATCGGGCATAAATTTGATACCTGCGTGATGCAGATATCAAATTTATGCTCAAGTTGGTGTAAGTCACCATATTTACTGCACAGTATGGGTGTGCATGTGTAGATGCATGCCCATACTGTGCAGTAATTTTGGTTACTGTGCAGTAAATGCGCATGGGTAGACATGCCCAGTATACAATTAACTCAGTATGAAACTCACTATGTACCCTGCAATACTGTTTGCACATACTGGCTATGTCTACATGAGATGCTGACTGTAGTCATTTAGTACTTGGATAAACAAGTACTAAATGACTGTGCAGTAACCCGAGTACTGTGCAGTAGCGCTGACAAATGTCTTTTTCGTAACGCTACTTCTCAGTAATCTAATGCTACTGCAAAGTAACATCACATCACAGTTGTTGCCATGTGACGTTACTGTGTAGTAGTATTGGGTTACTGTGTAGTCAGTGTCTCATGTAGATGCAGTCACTATATTTCTAATGGTGGTTTTAGATTCTTCCTAATACAGTGATAAACCATTCTTGCAGTGAATTAGTTTTGGCAATGTGAAAATTTCTAATACATTCATATTTTTTTATAATAATTTAATTTTATTGGTCAGATTCTTCCTTCATTTATAGCAGTGTCAGTTGTGAGTAACTCCAAAATCAGGAGAATTACTCCAGATTGGCAAAACCTAAATGGATATAATCCAGCCTTAATGAATGAAGAGCCAAATATTCCAAACTTTCCTGATGTGAGTAGAATTACTCACTTGAACAACTCTGAGAGGCTACCCACATAAATGAAGTGTTTACAGATGACAATATATATGATGTAGCTGACTGTCATCACAAATCATGTGGATGTAACTTGTCCATCTATTATGAGAAGCTAGTGTTTCTTTATAATCTATTAGTACTGGCAAGAGTAATTGTTCATTATACTGCAGACATATAGCTTATTTGGGAAGTATAAACACTCATACTTTGAATATTGTTCCTCTATGATTGACGGGAAAAGAGAAGTATGTCAATTCAATCCATAACATTCATTATGGGTGTGATAAGTTTTACAAAGGTTACTTTTTACACTTTGCTTTTGAATAAATAGATATCTAAAAGAGTTAGTGCATTTCTTTCTTTCTGTGCATTTTTTTTGCTTTTTGTTGTCTGAAAAGTCATAGTTATACAATAACAGAACTCCCTTTACTCTAAACAAACAAGTATCTCTTTATATTACAGATGTGAACCAGAAAAGTAGGAGATAGAATATAGCCATTAGCTTACCTAATTGATTATATGTGGTGTTAGTTGGAAAAACACCTTTGTTTACTAAACTGTGGTTGAAATTTCAAACCATTAAGCAGCTTGATATTCAACTGAACTGAAGGAATTTGAGTATAAAGCCTACAGGACATATTTTCAAAAGTATTTAGGCAACTAAAGATGCAAGTAGGTACCAAATTGGATTTTCAAAGCAGTGGGAGATGAACAGCTAACTTGTATAGGCTAACCTGCCTGCACCTTTAGCTACATAAGTAACTGAAAATCTGTTCATATAGTATGTTGGCAAAATCCATTTTATAGAAAGCTCCAGATATAGAACAATTTATGAAGAAGGAAATGAATACCAAATATACATTTTTATCATCATTCAATTATATTTTTTGTTTACTTAACTACTTCTTTGTCTCCAAAGAATCATCAGTATTTAAAAAACAACAGTTTCATAGCATGCTAGAACCTGAGCTATGGAGATAATTGGTCTAGAAAATAAGTCTAACTTTTTTTAAAAGTGGAACCAAAATAAGCACATGTCAAAAAAACATGGCTTGTGTAGAAAAGGAATAGTAGTTCTAATATATTGATATGATATAAATGATTGAGTTTTTTTTGTATAGCTTCATCTTCAGTGGAACTAGCTGTGAGTTTCTCAGCACTGGATGAAGAAAAAGGGTCATTCAATATTGTTCCCAATTATATGTTTACATCTCTTCATGTAAATTTAACCAGTTATTTTCATGGTAGAGCAAAGTAATGATATAAAGACAATTCTGTTCTCATTTATAGCAGTGTAAACCTGGAAATAAGACAATTTAGTGATCTGACTGATTTTTCAACAGGGGCCATATTCTGGCCTGCTGTGCTATGTTTAAACTAGATTTTTAAGGAAATTACCCAATTTTCCCCACTAATGCTGGCACAGCTCCTGTGATAGATGCAATAGTGAGAACAGCAATATAGACAAGGGACTTGCATTTGCCTGACTGAATCACTGAATCCTGCTCAGGGAACATCTTCATGATATTAAACATGGAACTGAACATTTGGGCCTCTGTTTACACTAGCATTCCTACTACTGCTATCTTCCCTGAAGCCCACCATTGGTGGTATGCAGTTGGGAGGTTTCCCAAAAGAAGCTGTTATGGGAAAGGTCACTTATTGGTCAGATTAAAGGGTAGGTAAAGTAGGTGGCTACCTACCCTAGCAAAAAAGTTCATGGTAACAAGAAATGACAGTTTGCAAATGTGAAAAATTTATAATGCACCAACAAATAATTCTTCTTTGTTGAAATCAGTGATGATGCAGAATTTTTTGTTGGGGAACAGTAGATGACAGAAGACTATTTGGCAGTGTCCATTTTTATTTGGTTGTTTGTTTAGAAGTTCTTAGTTCAGCTTGTATCATGCACATCTGTAGTTGGCTAGTGGTCTCTAGTTACAGTGTAAATAATCATGCCTGAAAGTGAGACTGGTGACCTTTTCTGAAAATGGGACAGTCATTTTGGAGGTAAATATTGCAAAAGAAAAGCTGAAAGAAAAGACAGCATAGAAACATGAAGTCAAACACTTTTAATGTTTCTGAAATGAATGGCTTGGCTTTCACTTGATGCTTTGAAATGCTTTTAATTGTGAATGTTCATGCAACCAAAATGTCAATTTTCTTACCCCTGAAAAATAAACTTCCTGCTG
>NW_005842383.1:247929-251794 GCF_000455745.1 Alligator sinensis | reverse complement strand
AATAAGGTTTTGTTTTTTCTGATAGTTCCTCTAGGTCTGAAAAAAGAGATAATATTGTCTCCAGTAAGGCAGTTACATTTGTGGATGTGGATGTCTTAAGCAAAAAAGCCAAAAAGTGACCCTCCCCTCCCCTCCACGCACTTCCCACCTTGATTTAATTGCCAAGTAATTCAAGTAATATAGGACGGTTGATGGAACAAGAAACTCTGAGTACTGCTGTTCTGAAAGATCCTGTCAAATGGCCACCACCAAATGCTTGTGAAAGCTGCCTCCATGCAAACACATTTTATCTCTGGATAACAATGGACAGAAATTTACAGTTTTCTCCATTTCCTGCCAGCTGCCCAATGGAGACTATGTAAATCAGAACTAGATTCTCTTTTCCACTTGAACTCATTCTACTTATTAGTTCTGCAGCAAGATATTTAACTTGGAGATTTTGCTTTAGTTTGGAACTGTGACTGAGACTGGAAAAGCAAAACTTTGGCACATCAGGTATTGTATGTGGAAAGGCTTAACATTAGTATTAACAAGAGCATATAAATGATAAAAAAATAAGTTCTTTGTTGAAATGCTGTCAAGCTATTTTGGAAAAGCTTTTTGATTTGATCGCCCTGCATAAAATAGAAGAGATTCCCCTGCATAAAATAGGAAACATTCCTCTACAAGGTGTAAGCCATATGGCAGGCTAAGATCAGTAAGATTTTAAAACTGCAAATCTGAAGTTCTATGGGAAGCACTAGAATTCATCAAAACATTTGGACTTTATTCAAGATCATTCAGAGATGGACAGGATCAGTATGAACCAGTATAAGGAAAGCATGTAGGATGGTCCTGCTTTGAGCAGGAGCTTGGACTAGATGACCTCCTGAGGTCCATCCCAAACCTAACTTTCCACAATTCTGTGGTACAAACGAACTTGGTACAGGAGATAAAAATGGCATGTAGAAATGGTATAAATAAGTAAATTATTAAACAGGAGATTGTAAGGTGCGTGGCAGCAAATGTGATTATGTATGGACAATGATGCAAACTTTATGTTTAATCCTCCTCTATCCCATGTTGTCAGCCAGCCTGATCACTTGGCTGATAGCATGACTAAAGGCTACACTAAGTTCATACTGCTGTGTGATTATTTGAGCCATGTTGCCATAGGACTTACCAGGTCATTGGAAGCAGCAACATAAGACTCAATAGACCAGGGGTGGGAAAAATGTAGCCACGGGCCAGATGCAACCAGCCAGGCCATTGTATCTGGCCTGCGGGGCCCCTAAAAAATTTAGAAAATTAATATTTATCTTCCCTGGGCTGCCTGTCATGCAGCCCTTGATGGCTCACCAAAACTCAGTAAGTGGCCCTCCGTCAAAATAATTGCCCGTCCCTGCAATAGACAAATCCTAGTCCTTTAACCATGAGAATTTTTTTAGATTTGTGGAGCGTCTTGGAAAATACCATGTTCTTTGGAAAGAACAGCTCCAAAGAATCACTTCAAAGGAAATTTATGATCATTATCTGGACAAAAATGTCCAAAGCAAAATTATTCATATTTTTAGGATCACGATCAAAATGAAATTATTTGTGCCTTGAAAGCTGCCAAGCGTTATTCTTGTGTACTTGACAAAGACATTAGTGAACAAGAGTGGATGACAATGCTTTATTTTTTTTCTGAAGAAGCAGCAACTGAAGTGAGGGGAAGCAATGTAACAAACAAAGAATATTTTGTTGAATGAGACAGATTCTACTGATGCTTTCCTAGGACCATCAAAAGAAAACAGAATTTTATTCAGTGCTTTCAGAAACCAGGGCTGCAATGGAGAAATTCTGAAAAATGAGGATGGTAGAGTACAGAGGAGAATTCAGGGCATATTCTTTGAGTCTCATGCTCTGTGATGCTCTGAGTTGTTGTGCTGAAGCTGTGGTATTTTTCAACATGGTTTATATATTTTTATTGCCTTGCAATGTGCCAACATGTGACCAATCTATTTTCAAAGCTTTTCAGATAAACAAGATAGGAAAGCTAAGTAGAAGTTAACATATATGTTGGTACCAAATTTCAGAAGACTTTGATGCTTTAGTTACAGTTGCCAATAATTCAAATCTAAAGGCACCTGCAGGAACCAATATTTCAAATGATGCCAAAGGCCCGACTCACAAATTCTATAATTGTAAATTCTTGTGCTTGGCATGGCATACTTCATAAATTCATTATTACAAAAAAACACTTCAAAGAGAACTGAAGTAGTTATTGAATATACTACAGATCAGTTAAAAGTCTTGAAGGATTCCCTTGTCAACTACTCATCTGATAAGGGATTTGTAAGAGCCTTGGCTGAGGCTATAGATGATAAGATGGAAATCTAAGCTATTTTCCCAGAGGAAAAACAACCTAGAGAACAATTGAAAAGGGGATGTTTGATTACTAGACCTGAGAATAACTGTTCACAAATCCAGAAAAAGAAGTATAAAGTATTTTTTCTATTATTTTAGATACGGCCATATAGTTACCTGAAGAAGGGGTTGTATAATGTTAGGAATTCCATAAGTTATTTTGGTTTTTGTATATAAGAATTACACAGAATTACAGTAGTAATACCTTATTTTAAGCACAGCATTAGAAGAATGGTAAGGAGACTGTCTGACAAATGTACTTCAACTTTGCATTGTATTTAAAGCTTTTGAATCATAGGACACTCCAAAAAACCACATCAGAGGAGTTCCTGTGCAAAAATAAATATATTTTATTTCCAAATGTTTCAGGTGCACACATGATCTACTATTCCTGTCTGCAACTTCTGCAAACAAACAGTTCAGTTTATTGAAACTTATGCCTCTACATATTTGCATTCTATAATGGCTCACTTTCAGGTGGTGGGCTTTACTGTAAATTTTAATTGAAAGCCAAATTGTGGAGACTATTGCTGTGAATGATGATATCCTTAAGTCCATGTGTATTAAATCAAGAAAAGTTAAATTTACTCTAGGTGCTAGTTAGTCCCAAATCACTGGAAAAAAATTAAAGAACTGGTGATGTGTTTCATTTTCAAATTCTTCACTTTTTTCAGACTTGCATTATCATCAATAAACAAGAATAATGAATTAAATTGTCTTAGCACTTTTTTGTGGGGAGTTGTAAAGCTAAGTGGGGAGGGGGGTGGGGAGAAGAATAGTAAAAAGAACTCTTACCTGGACTAAAAATAAGATAAATCTAGCCCAGAGGATGTACTAGAATTTTTATGGGCTGTACTCCAAAGGTTATGCTTATCGCTAAAACCAATTCCTGGATGTAAGTACTTCCCACAGCCTTTTCTCAGAAAAAAGTCTAATGAAACTTTCAGTAGGCCTGGAATTAAAAAAAACAACCCTGCTTTTTTTTCCAATAGGCTAGGGCGTACGCAGTTCAGCAGGGTGGGGAAGACCCAAGTTCAGTTTCCTTGCCTGGAGATTATAACTCCCATGTTTAAGATGAGTACCTTAAACTACCAGTCTATAACCTGGACTGATTGTGGATTTCTACTGAACAGTAATTGGTCATAAATGTGAAAAAAATCCTGGTTTATGGGAGCACTTACCACTTCCCGCTGCTGGGCAACAGGTCCAGAATTATAAATATAGAGGTAAGCTCATGCTGACATTCTCTTACCATCAATTTTGCCTCCCTATATTTGCCATGCTCTAAAAACAGGGGTGGGAAACACAGTAACCAAGTGTTGGCTAGTGAAAAGGCTCTTTCTTGCAGGTTGAAAGATCATAGAATCATAAAATCATAAAAGAAGGGTCGGAAGGGACCTTGTAGATCTTCAAGTCCGACCCCCTGCCTGGGCAGGAGGGAAACTGGGCTCAAGTGACCCCAGCCAGGTAGGCATCG
>NW_005842383.1:221435-246430 GCF_000455745.1 Alligator sinensis | reverse complement strand
CGCCGCCTTTTTGGCAACCAGGCATTCCCGGATGTCCTTGGTGAGCCAGGGAGGCTTTCGGGCACTCTTACCCCCCTTGCTCCTTGTTGGGATCGTCACCCCTTGGGCCCTGAGTATCGTCTCCTTAAGGAACGACCACTCATCTTGGGCACTGAGTTCCCCTGTCCTCGAGAACCCCAGCACCTCTCCCACCAATCTCCTCTACTCGTTGAAGTTTGCCCTCTTGAAGTCTAGGGCTACTGCCTTGCTGCAGGCCCTTGACACCCTGTGCTGGATGATGAATTCCAGCAAGTGCTGATCGCTGACACCCAGGTGGTCAAGGACCTGGAGCCCCCTTACGAGATCATCGCCTGTGGCCAGGACCAGGACCAGGTCCTGGAACAGTCTGACCTGGCTGACTGGTCCTCCCAGCAGATGTCCGGGTAATTTAGATCACCCATGATAACTACATCCCTTGCCTTAAGTGCCTCTGCAACCTGGTCCGAAAATTCCCGGTCCAGCTCCTCCCCTTGGTTGGGGGGTCTGTAGTAGACCCCCACCGTTAAATCCCTCTCCCCATGACCCCCTTGTATCTTGACCCATGTGGGTTTGAATCTCCTTAGACCATTCACAATGTGAGACATTGGCTTGATTATGTCCTTGTTTGAAAGAATTGAAACCATACACCACAGGATTGCTTGAACTGCCAGACAATAAGATTGATGGTTCCTTTATTTTATATACAGACCTTAATTAAGAAAATGTTAGTACCCCTGGGCAGAGAGTAGAACCTAAGATCCCTTCCTCCTAGGGTCATGCTCAAACCACTAGACTGACTGCTATCTTTCTTTTTCCTGTCCTCATGAATCTTGCCTTCCTGTCTGCATAGTGGGATAAATTGAAGAGAATGGGTAGAGCTCAACCTAACCTGATAGTCTTATGATTAAATATTCATCTGTGCTTGAGTATCTAATCTAATGTCTCTTCCTGTGTGAATGCTCTCAGTCTTCTCAGACCACTTGAAAGGCAGCTGGCTGTAGAGTAAAGCTGCTACTTTTATTTTTTTCTACCTGGTCCTATGAAGCCTGCCTTCCTGTATGCACAATGGCAGAGCTTTGAGAGAAGAGGGTGAAGCACACAGCAGGCCAGTGCCTGGTGAAGTAAGAAATCTGGGTATGAGTCTTCTTAAACAATTTAAAGGTAGGAAGACTTTTTTATGCACATATTTACCAGTGGGCAGTAGTTATGGCTTGAAGAAAATAATTAGTGTAATCCCTATTTGGGTTTGGTTCATCCTGTAGAAAACCTGGGTAGTTGCCCAGGGTAGCAGAAATGGGGCATTCCATTGTTAGAGTTAATTAGTGACCAGTATTTTCAGATTTGTTGGCATGCAATGCTATGTAAATGAATGTGTCTGTGTGTGTGTTTTCATGATATAAAATGGAAATTATTGTCCTGTTGTTACAGCTCAAATTGTATAGTGCTGATGTTATAAAAGAATGGGATTTTCAAAAGTGGTTATTGTTCACTTGCTCGCATCAAAGTCAATGGGAATTACTAACTTAAATGGGAGCATAATTATGCTGACAGGGAAAGCTTTGGAAAATCTTACCCCAAATATAGTGTATATTTGTGTACCATGGAAAAACTATAGCAACTGGCTGCTATGTGTCACGTGTCACAACAATTCCTGTTAGGAAGACTCTCTCATCTGGTATAGTCATCAGGTTCCCCTTTATAGGGGATCATTTTGAAATTGTGGAAACTTTTAGGGCTTAGGCCATGAAGAGCTGGAGGCCAACAAGCCTGACAAAAAATGAAGTGGATTGGGCAGCTAATATATTTCTTTTCTTAGAAAAATTTAATGCTTTCTGCCTCTCGGCTTCTGATTCATAAGTCATTGTTAAACAAATGTCAGGCAGTGACCAGGATACTAGCCTGGATTGTATTCTCTAGCATCATCTTTCAGCATCTAATTACATTATAGTTGAATCAGATACTGCTTCTCTTATAGATTTATCCTTTCCTTCTCACCTCATCATATTCTTTTCTAAATCTGCTTTTGCAAACCTGTACTTTTTCATGCTGCAGACACCAGATTTGAAATATTAATTACTGCTTTAACTATTATTGCACATATCCTCCATGGCTAAGGGTTAGTACAGGGAATTCAATGCCAATTTACCAGCTTGGACATGACCTCTGATTTTCTTTGATACTGAGATGCTAACTGCTGAAAAGATAGAATCTGACTCTCTCTCCTTCTTTTGTTAAAAGATGCTCTTTTTAAAACTTCTTTGTGATCTTTTGGGAGCTTATGTTGGGAATTTGCAGTCTGTTAGGTCTTTTTTCAATACATCTAGTGGATATTTCTTTATCAATATCCAACATTACCTGTTTTTTAGACAGCCTACACTGTGCACTTAACTTTAGCTAGGATGCCACATGTCCGTGTAGAATACCTGAAGTGAGCAGCCTTTGTTTAGAAAAAGTACAATCACTATATTGACAAACATAAATAATCAGACTGTCTGGCTGTAACTATGATGAACAGACAACATTTCTAATCCTTTCAGGTTTGTCACTGAGATTTAGTTTTAAAATGTCTAATCAACTCACTTGTAATATTTTATTGGTCATGAATTTCTAAATTTAACACTTGAACACTGCCTTAATAGTGTTATTACTGCCACACTATACTGTTGCAACAGCTGGAAATATAAGTTTGAAAGGGCATCTTGTGGTTGCTTTGTAGAACAGAATTTTTGGTAGAGTTAATGATCAAGAAATGAGACCAGAGAGATGGCATTTTTGTTTCCTTATTCTATATAACTAATTTATTTAAATTAATGTATTTCCTAATGGTAAACAGCCTAAAACTGCATAGACTGTCTAGGTGAAGTCATTAAAAGATAAAAGCCACGCATTTCTGTCAGTCACATACTGTGATTTGTCTGTATCTGGGTGAAAAATGTACAGGAAAAACCATGATTTCTATATAATTGTTCGTGACAAATATTTATACTTTGCCCTCCAATGTGTGGGTCTCAAAATGTTTTGGCAATATTAATACTCATGCCTAATTTATATCCCTCCTCTCATGTGGATGAAATAAAAGATGTGAATGATACTTATGTTACAAGCAAGGCCCTCTCATACATATAAACATGTAATATTCTGCCTCACAATGTTATAATAGTTCTCCTTTAATATGTTAGAAGTATGAACAAGCTTTGACTCTTTTAGTTCCTGATTCTGCAAACACTACTGAGCACAGTGCCTTAGCTGGAAGGTCCCAAATCCTGGTGAATGGAATTATTCCTGGTAGTTAGCAATGCATTCGGTAGCAAGTGTTTGCAGGATCAAGGTATGTTATTTGATGAGATCATTCAATAAACTTCTGAACATTTCTAGTGTAAAACACACATCTAAAGAATAACATTATATTTTATTGATTTACTTCTTTACCAGTTAAATCAAACACCAAACTCCTAATGAATTCAAAAGCTGAAAGATCACTTATGCTTATAGTAATTAAAATTGTTGTGGTATCTGAAAATACCTGAAAGTCAATCTAATCTGACACTGGCACTCTATAAATACTTCTCTGTGCTGGCCCAGTAAAGTAATAGGTTAAGTAGATTCAACTAATCACAATTTGTGACCCAGCTTCATGCTTAAAGGTAGTATGTCTAATCTCTTTTTCATTGACATTGGTGTCTTCTGTAAATTGCAGTAAAAACAGTGCACGCTAGATGTCCCTAGGAGAACATAGATTTTCACTCTGAAACCTGTAGATGAAGACTCATCTTTTAAGAAAAAAAAAATCCTTGTCACTTACCTCCTCATTATTAGATGATTTTAAAGATGAGCATTTAAACCAAAGCTTGGTTTTCACAGGCTTGTAAATGTGTTAGAAGATGAATTCCATTTGACATCCAACAGTATAAAAGGGATAGAATAGAAAACCTAGGCTTAAACAATGAAAATTAATTTAAATATTACCTCTTGTCTAGGAATTAGTCAATAATTTTCTCAGCGCACACAAAATTTATCACAATTGCTTTCATACAAGTATTTGAGGGTGAACATAGAGAAAGAGACAGGCTTTTTCACATAATGTCTATTGAAACTCTTCAGAGGAAAAGTGGCATGATATATTCAAGCCGTACAAAATAATTACTATATTTAAGGACAGAGATGTCATTCACTAGTGAGTAGTATCTTATTGTGCAAATAGTTCTATTCATTTCTCTGGAAAGTTTTAAAGTAACCACTATACACTATGAGTAAGTTGGTAAACTCTGGCCTTCAGTGATGTGCTTCTACTCAAATGAACTTCATTATAATTCATGTGACCATGGCAGGTAGGAAGGTGATTGTACATAGTGTGCAGAGAAAAAAGTTTCTATTGGATCTTGACTACTTTTGAATATTTCAGGGAAAGATGTTATAATTTAACATTATCATCCAATTTAAATGTCATTTTCTTTGAACCAGTAGCTCATTGGCTAAAGTATAACAATAAAGGTGACTTTTCCTTTGGTTCTATGGATGCTTTAGAGTTTTGAGGCAGCAAATTAACAATGCATCTCCCTTGTGGTTCAGAAGCATTTACTCCTGCGTCAAGGAAGATTATAGCTAATAGGATTTGGGAGCTGGTGGCGTGACTGGTGCAAGCCCCTGCACTGCACTTTCTTAAAGAAGAATATGGATCCAATTTATCATGTATTCTTCCTCCTTCTAGGCTTTTACAAGATAGACCCAGCACTTTCTACTTGTGTCACAGGATGCTCTTGTTCCACTGACAATTTTGGACGGTAAGAAATATTGGCAACCTGTTTGTAGTCTTTAGCAGAGTGTCTTTGTAATTCTTAGACAGGGTGGCCAGGGTGGCCTTGCGAGTACTAGACAATAACAGATGGATGGATCATTAGAATGTAGATGTTAATAGTTATAGCACAAATTAGGATTTTTGGTATGTGTCTTTTAATATGTAGCACTTTTGAGTATTCAATTTTCTTCTTGGTGGGAAGATGCAAATAATCTAACTCTAATCATGTATTTTTTAGGAGACTGCCCAATTTATAAGTGCTTTAAATTCTTCCAGTATCAATTATACATATGAACTAGAGAAGACTGTTACCCATGAATGTAGTGTATTATCAAAAGCTTTATTGATTTCCTTCTAGGAGTTTGTTATGCATATCATCATTTCTGAGAAAGGTACCTGGGAACATCCCTCAAGACATTAGAAAAATCAGAATAGAAAATTCTCACCTTACAGAATTGCCTCGAGGATCATTCTCCAATGTTAGTGCCTTGGAATATCTTTGGCTTAATTTTAATAATATCACAGTTATGCATCTAAAAAGCCTAGAACGCCTGAAGAATCTGAAAGAGCTAAGACTGCAGGGAAACAAGTTGAGTTCAGTACCATGGACAGCATTTCAAGACACAACAGCGTTAAAAATCTTGGATCTAAAGCACAACCGGCTGGATGTTCTCCCAGAACATGCTCTCAGGTATCTACCCAACCTGACCTACTTAGACCTATCCTCAAATCAGCTTACTGTTATATCCAGGGATGTCTTTTTTAACTGGCCCATGTACCAAAAAGCCCAGCAGGCTGAAAGGAGGATGGACGCTATCTCCAATGCAGTCCTGGCTTTACATGATAACCCCTGGATCTGTGACTGTCGCTTGAGGGGCTTTGTCCAGTTTATCAAATCCATTGGCCCACCTGTTATTCTGATGAATTCTTATTTGACTTGTTCAAGCCCTAAATTTAGGGCAGGGAAATTCTTTTATGACGTGGAGCTCAACAGTTGCATGAAGCCATTAACCTCATCCGTTGAAGCCAACCTGACTGTACAGGTGGGGTTAAATGTTACTTTGACCTGCTTGGTGCAAGCCAGACCTTCTCCTGTTGCGTGGTGGACCTATGCACTAAAACATTTAAGGGGATTTAATGGTAAGGAATAGCATTATTATTTTTTTTAATTTACAATACAAGAGGTTAGATCCAGCCTCAATGGCAGATTTCAACCTTGTTTGACCAGGGCCTCCTGTAAGTGTTATTCTGAATAAACTGAATGATTGGATGGTGAATAAAAGGCTGTTCAGTAGACAAGGAGCTCAGCACAGGATCCAGACTTGTTTTTCAGATGCCTCCAGATTAGGCTTTGGAATACTTAAAACTTAGACACCTGGCCCTAGGAGACTGGTAAAAGGATATAAGGGTAGGCACTGAGGCCTACCCTTATACAGTCAACAAACAAAGTTAGGCAAGTTAGGCACCTCTTTAACATGATTTATGGAGACCAGATATTGAGCACGGAACTGTAGAGTTAGTCAGTATGGAATACTAAGCAGAAAGCTCAGTCTAAATTCTCACCCACTCTGGAGAATAGACACCTCCATTAATTGGGATCCAGAGCATGGAGGCCTTTTCTGAGGGTAAGTGCCTAACTGGTGCCCAGCTGTTACATGGCAACAACTGGGTAGAGCACTCACCAAGGAAGTGGAAGACTTGGTTCTTAGCCCCCCTCCCTTGTTCTGAGGGCATTTTAGGAGAGTGCCCTAACCAACAGGCTATTCAATAGATATGTTTCACCCTTCTGTTGAACCTGGGCCACTATGCCAACCAGAGTGCGGGGTTCATGGGGCCAGAAGGATAGCAAGCAAGAGTGATCTTGAGTCTGTGGCCTAATGCTTTAGGTATTCAGATGGGAGGTGGAGAGAGGCGAGTTTTGGGCATTGGTCTTTGCTTTCTGAACTGTTTATGTATTTTGTGTTAGATAGTCACTGGGTAAAACCAGAAATATTCCTGGAGGATCATTTGGGATTTTTGTAGTATAAAATGTAGCCACTGAATAAATTTAGGGACATAAAATGCTGAGACTAGTGGAGTGGGGTATTCAGGAATGATTTTTGCAACTGGATTTTGCAATTTGTCGCAGTTCCACCAAGTCCTGTTCCGATGCCTAGTTTACTGATCTGGAATTTACCCTAAGTTCAGCAAAAATGTTTTAATTATTATTTAAGAGTCACATACATTTAAGCAGAGAGAAAAAAGAGATTTCTATTATCAAGGGCCTCTCTTTTCTATGATTACAATTATGGTGAGAAAGAGAGGCTCGGAATAAGATAAGCATCCATTAGGCATGTGTCTTTGCCCAATTCCTTTTTTCTAACATTTCTTTTGTACTTTGTCCTCTCATAGAGCATATACTGCAGTCTTGTTTTCTAACTGCTAACACTATTTTCCTACAAAGCAAAATATATACTCTTACTTCTTGCTCTTCCTAGTCCATTTTGAATTTTATCTATCATAATAAGCTCTCCTCTAAAGATTACAATATTTATTAATATTCCTATTTTTTCATAATTTAGACTCTTAAGCAACCTTATCACATTAACCCTTATCATCTTAATTGCTGTCAGAAGGGCAATTTACTAATTTTCATAAGATCCATTTTAATAAAGAATTTGGAACTCTATACAGAGTTGTGTGCCCCCATTACTCTTGCTACACACATTAAATAACATTTTCATGAACCTCAGAATCTTGTTTTTATTTAAATGTTTTCTCAGCACCTGTGCTTATTTCCTTAATAAAATATTATATTGATTCTCTATATTTTCCATGCCTAGTTATCTAGATCTCTACCCTATTTCTTCTCAGCCGTCTTCTTTCCAGAAGTCCTAGCCTCTTTTAGGCTTATCTTGTACCTGCTTCATATCCCTAATCATCTTTGTTGCTGTTCTCTGTACCTTTTCTAATTCTCCTACATCCTTTTTGAGTTGCATAGAGCAGAACTGCACACAGTATTCAAGTATGGGAACATCATGGATTTATATAGTTGCATGATGGTGTTTTCTATTTTGGTTTCAATTTCCTTCTTAGTGATGTCCCACACTTCATTGGCTTTTTTGGTAACTGGTACACATTGAACTGACATTGGACAGAATATTTTTACCAAGTAGCAAATACAATTATTAAGTATTATTGTAAGTTCCATTCTAATCTATCATTGTAAATTCATTCCATTCAAAGTTGTATTACTCATAACTTAAATTTTCCTGAGGCTAAAATTTTCCTTTTCCAGTTGAATAGAGGACAGGGATTTTCATAGGTATCCTAGGTAGGATAATCCTAGGTAGGAATCATAATATCCAGACTTTAGTTATTATGTAATTTTATGCTAAATTAGTTGTTCATCATTATTTAATGAAGACATAACACTTCTGTCTGCCTTTTAAATGGAGGAGTTGGGTTACAGTGTTACCAACCTGTTCCCCCTTGATCTTAAACATCTGACTCATAAGATGATGTGCATTTATCACGATATGTAACATAAACCAGTGAGTTAAATGTCCAAAAATATAGACCCCCTCCCCCCGCCAAATCCAGAGCATTTTATATTTGGACTTGGTCTTTTGCTTGAAATTTGAGTAGAAATTTTGTGACTTGTTTACCAGCAAATCCATATTTCTGTGGTAACTCACCCAAATCCGTGATTAAAATAAAAAGCCACCTACAACCACCCCAGCCCTGCTGGTGCTCCTCAACCCCCAACACCTCCTAGCCCTGCTGTTACCCCTAACTCCCCTTTACAGTGGCCCCTAGCCTTGATGGTGCCCCTCACCTCCTGCCGGAGGGGGCCTCCAGCTGCCAGAGCTATGGGGCTAGGGGTGCGGGTCCACAGCCCCTTGCCCCTGGCAGAAGGGTGTGGCTGCTGCAGCAGTGCAAAGCCCAGCTCCACCCTGCTGCCTGCCTGCCTGCTGTGGGCTTGGGCAGGGGCAGCCAGCTCCCTGCTGCTGTGTGCTCTCCCCAGGGGGCAGGGAGGACCCGTGCCCCTCAGATCTGTGTGCAGGATGGGGATGGGGATGGGCGTAGGCTGCGGGCTTGGGCTCCCCACCGTGCTGCCCTACCCCAGGGCCTCTGCAGCCCAGCGGGCATGACACAGAGGGTCAGGGAACAGCGGGGCCACGAAGAGAAGCTGCTTGTTGCTGCAAGCTCCACGCTGCCCTGGTAAAGCGTCCCCTACATGCACAGCTGTATAACCAGGGCACTGCTGAGCTTGCAGTGACAAGCAGCTTCTCTGTGTGGCCCTGCTGTTCCCTGCCAGGCTGGGTCATGCCCAATGGGCTACAGAGGCCCCGGGGTAGAGCAGCAGGGTTGAGAGCCTGACCTTGCAGCCTGTGCCTGCCCCCACCCCTGCTACAGATCTGGGGGGCGTGGGTCATCCCTGCCCCCTGGGAGTGCATGCAGCCCTGGGGAGCCAGCCAACCCCCCACCCCCTTGGAGAGCCACCTGCAGCCCCATCCCACTCCCCGCTGGGGCCCTGTAACCACTCATTGTGGCCCTGGGCCCCAAGCCCTGCTCACTGCCCAGCTGGGCAGCAACTCCAGTACCAGCCCCAGCCCTGACCAACTACTCCCTCCCTCCCTACAGGGGCGCTATTCCCCCTTGTCCCCCACCTACTTCCCGTGGGAGCTGCTCTCCAGGCTGCCTGGGGCCATGTGCATGCACATGAACATGGTGCCCCCTGCCTGACTGCCCTCCTCCTGCTTCCTCTGGGCCCCCTGCAGGCTGGAACTCTGCCAGCCTGCAGAGGGCTGATTGCAAAACTGCAAAATCCATGGGCCTCTCCAGTAAAATGAGAAATCTGCATTTGACTCCAGTAAAAGGTAATATCTGAGGTTTACACCATTTTTCCATGGGAAATGGAAAATCTGGATGCCTGCTCGATACAATTCTCAGTTCTAGAATGACAGGAACTCATACAGGCACTGCACCTATCATTCTACTGGTGCGGAGCAGTGCAAGTGAATATGTCTACTGTTGTGTTCCTTCTCTCCCTAGTGTCCACTGCATATATCGGTGAAGATACAATCAAATCTGAGTTAATCATCCCTTCAGCTCGCCTTATGGATGAGGGCAATTACACCTGCACAGCTGTCAACTTCATTGGTAACAGCTCCACAAAGATTTCCTTGAAAGTTCAAGCTCCCAGAGTGGTATCCTCTTCCTCTTTCTCTTCATCTGGTTCAGAAGAGCATCCCTACATTGATGTGAGGATTGCCAAGCAGACAGTGTATGGTATCACTTTGGAGTGGTATGCAGTGACTGACAATCCCAGTGAAACCTGGTACACCCTTCATTTTGGGAGGTATGATGATTCCACAAAGGAGATGATTTACATTGGTCCTGGTGTCAACACATACTCAGTCAATGATTTGCTGCCAGCTACCAAGTATGAGCTGTGTGTCGCTTTAAGGAACCAATCACCCCAAAATGGACAGTGCATTGTGTTCGTCACAGGCCGCGACATCAGTGACCTGGAGCAGAGAGAGAAGCTCATCCACATCATTATTATTGTGTGTGCCATGGTGCTGGCAGTGCCTGCTGGGATGTATGCATGCACCATGGAGACCAGTTTTAACTGCCTAGAGAAGTGTTTTGAACTGTGCCACAAGAACCGGAAAGGGCAGAAGAACCTGAGAGAAGGCAAGAAGGAAAACACCTTTGACAGCTTACCAAGTGGCAGTGAGGAAGGGCTGTGTCACCAAAACTCTGGTGAAGGCAAGAAAAAGCAGAAAACCCAGGAGACTATGGATAAACCCAACAAACAGAAGTCTGATCACAGAAACAGTGCTGACCTCTATTAGCTGATGCAAATGGAATCCTGTATTAAATTAGATCAATTTAGATATGGGAGTACCACCCCATGGTGTCTGTTCTAAGTAAACTCTTTTTCATGTATGTAAACTCTTTCTCATGTTTTTTGTGTGCATGTGCCAGGCAGACATACAAACTTGTTTTCAAAAGGGTTTGGGAAAAGCCTAAAATTTTGAGGAAAATGGGATTACTGGTAGACAGGGAGTTATCCCTGAGTTGTCATGGGAGCTGACATAACTACTTTCAACTATTTGTGATGGTTCTTTTATCACAGTATTCAGAAATCACAACAATCCTTTAGGAAATAACTGCCAGAAGTGTATTTCAATTTTTTTCTCTAATAAAATATGGATATGTTTAATTCATATGGTTAAATATAAAAATATTTCATTAGCTATCTGAGCCAGGAAAATGTCTTCTTGACCTCTTAAAGCTTACTAGCAGCTAAATTCTGACTTGCAAAATGATACCCAATTATGGAATGAAAAGCTAAGTCTGAGACAGAAGTTGTGTTCCTTATTTGATTGGGGAATTTTAGGTCTGGGAAAGCATTGTTTGATTTCACATTGTTAAATATGTGCTTTGACTTCCATGCTGTTTGGAATGAGAGCTGAGTTGCCAGCTCAACTGAAAACGTAGAAAAAAAATCTTTGTTTTGGATAAAATGGGAACAAAAAATGTTTAGGTCCCTCTGCAAACTAAAAATGAAAAAAAAAAATGGTTTTCCTGAAACTTTTTTGTTTGTGGGCTAAATTGAAGTTTTTCCTTTGTTATCTTTGTTTTTAAAATCCCTTTTAAATTTGTTCTAACAACAAAATATAGGCAAAATATGAAACAAAACCATAATTTTAAAATTTAAATCAAAACATTTGCTTCTGAAAATATCAGAATTAAAATTATTACTTTTATGGTTTTCCTTTTTTGCCAGAATATTTTTTCTAAATTACACTTACATTTATGAAAAATAGTGTTTCACTCAAAACCAATGTTTGCAATAAATGATTCATCTGAAGACATTTTCTCAGCTCTGTTTTGAATAAACTTATGTACTATAGCATTGGAGGTAGTAAACCCTAGAATTTTTTAAGGTGGCTTCCCCTACAGCCTCTTCTACCTACTTGTAACTTTCAGAAAATAGCCTTTAGGATTACAACTTTTATGTATTAACCCAAAGAATTATTATTATTTCCTGGGACTGTTTGAAGGACTGTTTCCAAAATACATATTTTATCCATTTTAAGGAAAATTGGAGAAGAAATTTGCCCCAGATTATTACAAAACAGCTGTACTCAAGTACTTTGAAGTTCATACAGATTTTTTTTTGATTAAGAACAACGTATTTTGAAACTGAAAATTTGTATTGTCTATGTACAGCACATACTTTTGTGGGGCTATGCTAACAACTGTCCAAGTATTGTGCTAGCTAAGTGTCCTTTCAGTTAAGAGCCTCAGCTGCTTGAGAGTTGCCATTTTTAATCTTAGCTTTTTCTATAATAGATACATTCACATTTACATGTCCATGCACAAATACTACCATAAACAAACAGGAGAAAATCTAGATCCCATGGAGGCAATGGCAAAATTCCCATTGGCTTCTGAGAGGAAGGATTTCAAGGGCATATTTTTTATGTACACTGACTCTCTTACACTGATCTGGCCCAGAGCTCTAATTCTGAATGGATAAAGACAAGACTAAATAAAAAAAAGGAACTCTACCTGTTCAATTGTATAGGTACAACCTTATTCAACTTACACTGTCTGAGAATTTTTACCTACATTACAGTCCTTTTTACCTTTGCAGTCTTAACAATCAGACACACCATCAGTTTCATGGATTTGCTTGATTCTGGAACTCCTCTGGAAACAACTCTGCAGCATCTTTGAAAACATATATATATATATAAAAAAGAAGAAAATTATCTAATTTATAAATTATAATTATTCTGCAGATTCAGTATGCTCACTTTTCTACTCAGCATAAGGGGGGGAAAAGATTTTCTCAAGGGAATTTATTGGTTACTATTTATTATACACTACGACTATCTGTATACATGTATTTTTATTGTTATATATTTATTATTGTAACATCTAGGAGCCTTCACCATGAACCAGGATTTTATTGCCCCAGCTGTTGAACAAATCCAGAGCAAAAGAATGGTTTTTGCCTAAAGACCTTACCGTCCAAGTAGTGCTTATCTTCACATTTCAAAAACAAAGCTATTTTCCTTTAGAGGCATAAGAAAAATCAATTACACCCTTTCTGGCAGTGTAGCAGTGTTTGTCTGGCGTTGGAAAACACTTGACTTTTTGGCCTCTTGCTTTCAACACAAGAAAAGCATGGGGCCAGGTGGTGTGAATGGTGCATTGTGCTCCTGTAATACTCTTCAGAGGACAAAATAAGGTGGTAAACACTGCTTCAGGGAAACTTGAATACGGTTCATTGGGACTCACTTTATAGGATCCTAGGTTTTATGATTATATCTTAGTACTAAGAAGTGAGCAAAGCTTTCTTAGCTATCATACATGCTATCATATACCTTATGGGCTACATTTTGGTCTCTAATACCTCCTCAAATTCTTTTACAGATCTCTAAGTATGTCATCAACTTACATTTTAAATGCATTTCATTTGAGTGTATAGTCTTAAGAAGTAATACTTAGTTGTTAAGATATTGTTTTGAAATAAAGCAGAGATTTGAGAAAACACAGAGATTTGCCCATTTAATCTCTATTAATGTTTGGTCCTTTCTTGTATTTTTAATAATTGACATATTTGAAAGATGCCTATATACCAGTTGTTAAATCATCACTGCAGAGCACATGGAAATGGCAGGAGGGCCACTGGGCTGTGCCACATCTGCTTCTATTTAACTGCTTTACCAGGTGATGATGATTGAGGTTTACTGTAAGAGAATGGGGGCCTTCTTACCTTAGCAGGGCAGAAATCTAGCAAGCATGGTTATTCTCAGTGGAACCAGCACTGTTGCAGAAAGTTTAGTAGGAAGAAGTAAGTAGATTGTGTTGCCCTGTGGGGTCAGGTCAACTCTCAGGATCTCAAAATTGTGCTGTTAGATGGGAGGGTGTGACACAATTGCACATATACAAACACACAAATCAATTAGGTACACACAGACACACACTACCAACTCAAGCACATACACATCCAAGAGTACTAGCCTAGGCGCACGCATACCTACCACCAATGCAAGCACATACACACACCACAAATTAGACAAAATCAGTTACCAACACCCACTATACATACATGGATCACTCATTCATATATCATGCACACCATGATATATATATTCACCAGTTCACACACATAAATCTACTAACTTGGTGGTATGGTGTCTATGGGTGTGCTTGGGATACCTGAGGGAAGGTGAGAGACTGAAAGTGTAGGGAGTGAAAGTTGCTGGGACTGGGATTAGAACCGGGAGACTAGAGAGAAGCTGGGCTGAGGACCTTAGGCTTGGGGTTACTTAAGGTCAAGTGGCCCCAGGGTTACTCTAAGTCACTGGTGCTAGGGTGGAAGCAAGGGAAAAAGCCCAGTGGCAAGGAGGAGATAACCAGAAAAGAGAGGCAGAAAGCTGGGACACTGGGACTGGAAATGGAGGCAGAAAGCTGGGAAATTGAGGAGGAGGGTTGGGAGGTCAATAAGACAAAAACCCAACTTGGGGTTTCAAAATAACAGGTTTATTAAACAGACAACACACTACACAGCCCCACAAAGTTATTGGTTCATACACACAAGCACTCACATACACACCCACACAATGGGAGCAGGAGAAAAAAAGACTTGGTGGAGGGATTGAAGTCATTGTGTGTAGGGACAGAGTCCAGGTCCTTTGCGTGGGGAAGGAAGGTGGGTGATAGCTACCTATCCTGGGCTGTGAGTTGATCCTTGATGGCCAGCTGGGGTCTTCTCCAGCAAGGTGTTGTCTAGAGGGGGTTGCCGGCAGGGCCTCTGGGTGGATAGGTGGTGTGGCATAGTGCTGGTCCAGATGGAGGGGGCATCCCAAGGAGTCAGTCTTCACTACCCCTTTTTTATGGGGCAGACTATCTATGATCTCCTATGGGGAGGGCATGTCCAGGCAAAGTCAGCCCTGTTTCAGAGGGTTCCAGATGTTCATACTGAGCATGTGCAGCCTTGGCACAAGGGTGGGTTGCCTGGTTTTTGCAGCAGTCTTTTTCTTCCAAATCTTGAGCCAGGGAGGGTCAATGCAGAGTGATGGTTGGATCATTGAGTTGATATTTCAGTCATTCAGAGGGAGCTATTTTTAGACTTACTGCCATTGTCTCTCAAGCACCCTCATTCATCCCTATTTATTTAGGAACCAAGTTACATAGGAGGGGTAGGTATGAGTCACACAGTTACAACAGAGTTACAATAGGGTATGCCCGGGCAGGGGACACAAGATGGAGACTTGACATTACTTGACATTACTTTACAGACACAGGCCTAAACCATACAGTATTAATATGAAACAATAATAATCAATGAAAAAATGATAGGAATACAATATAATACAATACAAAACAGTAAAAATCAATACAAACATAACAGTACACTGTTTGCAATATAAAAGGGGGCTTATTACAATAATAGCATACAAGAACTTAGATTACCTAGTATTACTTGTAATCACTTATAAGGGATAGAAAGGGCAGAGAGAAAGTCAGAAATGGTTAGGGGAAGGGGAGGGAATGTATTTCAAAATAAAAAACAAACAAACTGGGGGTTTTGCAACAATAGGGAGTACCAGGAAGGGGCTGTAAGGATTGAAAGGCTTAGAAATCAGCTGATGTAGGAAATGGTATAGGAAGGTAGGAAAAAGCTGTGAGTAGGTGAAATTTCATAGATTACAGTGAGGTCCCAGATAAGCAACTGGAGAAAGGGTCTTCCACAAAAGATAGATTGTAAATTAGCTAGGGAAGGAAGTACTGTTGTCCCTGATGTGTGTTGAAGACCTGGCATGAAGCAGTTAGAGGGGTGTCCAACCTTTTCGAATGTGGGGCCAGATCATGAACTTTTTATCACTCAGTGGGCTGGTGAGCCATATTCAAAGATGTCACAGGAAGTGGTATCATATTAGAAAGTGATGTCACATGACCTTTGACACCAATGAAGTCGCAGGGGTTGACATGGTGCTGGTTGACATGGCATGCATGCCCGGGTTGACATGGTGCTGCAGGAGCTGCTTGGCTACAACCAGGTTGACCTGGTGCTGGAGAAGACATGGGGCCAGGCCAGGGTTAACCTGGGGCTCGCCCAGCCTGCTGGTGCCATGCCCGGGTTGACATGGTGCTGCAGGACCTGCCCGGGCAGAACCGGGTCAGCACCAGCCAGGAAAAGCAACATGACGCTCCCCTGGGCCCCACGGGGGTAAGCAGGTCCCCTCCCCTCGCTGCCGATTGGGGCCCGCAGGCTGGCTCTGCCCACTTTGCCATGACCCCGCCGCTGCTGCCACGGCTCCGTGCTCCGCGCCGCCGCCGCCACCGTGAGCCAGATAAAATGGGTTGGCGGGCCGCATGCTAGACAAGCCTGGGTTAGATGATGGTTTGGTCTTTATGTTTACTCCTGCTATGCAAAGACGACTTCATCATTTGGTTGTGGACCTTGAAGTGACTGTATTCAGTAGTGCTAGAATCTGCTTATTCAAGAATAGGTAACTGAAGCGCCTGGAGCTGAAAGAGAAGAAACTAGATGGCAAAGGATTAGCTACCAAGGTACTCATGTCATGATGTACTTAAAACAGTGAGGGAGGGGGGAAGAGAGGAAACTGTCTGTCACATCAGAGCACATCCGCAAAATTCTTCTCTAAGAGGAGATACTAGGAATTGACAGAATGAGCAATTCTTCTTCCAGAAGAGTGAGGCCTAGCTGGGCTCCTATGAGAAAACACTATCTTATAAACACTGAAATTATAGCTAAATACCTGTGCTAATTTTGTTCCACTTGATTGAATTATGTCAGATGTCACAATTCCACCTTTCCTAATAATAAACTGATTCATAAAGGTCAAATTGTAAGTTGGACTATGCAGTGTACAAAGGAATAAGCCCCAACCGTCCCCGCCCCAACTGTCCCCCACTTATTTTCCTGCATGTGCAATTTGGACTCTGGGCCCAGCAAGTTTAGGAGACTGGTCAGTGGGTAGAGAACAGTAGTCTTGGTTCTGCTCACCATATGAAATTGTGGCACGAGCCACAATTTCAGCTATAGGATAAACCACAAGTAAATTGCTTTACCCCAAAGCACGGCCAAAGGTGTCTCGGTGATAGAGTGCCTCCTATGTTGGTCATACCCTTGTTGTGTCTATATATTAGGATCTACCTTCTCTGCCAGAAAGCCATCTTAAAGCCATCTGATTAACCATCACAGTCCCTGGCTCTCTCGTAAGACATCCACACAGCACAGTCTCTCCTGTCACTTCTACTATTAGCCACCTTGCCACTTCCACACTGCATGGGTAAAGTCACACTCCCACAGTGCATGCACAGATACTGGTCTTGGGCAGACTGGTATCTGACTTAGTCTCCAGCTTTATATCACCCCACCTGACTGGCAGCATTTAGTGTGCTGTCAACTAGTTCAGGTCTCTCTGCCCCTTCAAGAGCAGCATCTGGAAGGGCCTCCTTTCTCTCCCCCACACTCCACACAACTTTTTAATACTCACTTCTGGGAGTTTTTCAGCCAGGTGGGACTGTCTCTCTCCCGCACTGTTGCCTGCACCTTATGGTGCTGCAGCCAGAGTGCTGGCTGCACCTCCGACAGGTGTACTTTCTCCTCAGCAATTCCATTCCCAAATAAAACTATGGTGGTCCCAAGCCCACAGCTGGGTCTGAGAGCCCTTGTACCCTCATCACTGCAAAATGCCCAGATGGCTATCATATGTAGCTTTCCACTTTTATGTCCTCCATTAATGTGCTGTTAAAACACAAGCTTACGCATGTCATCCACACACAAAAGAACACCTTGGGGAGCCCCAAACCACCTTTGTGCTTTTCCTTGTACAGGGTGTTCCACAGCACTTTTTCCCCATATTTCCACCATATTTTTTGGAATCCCCAAAAAATAATGAACAGTGCCCTTTGCTGCCTGCAAGCTACTTTCCAGGAGAGTGGGAACACCATACCCATGTACAATAACATGGGTATTAGGATACTAGTGTACAGACACAGGGAGAGTATGATAAAAGATTGCTTTGGGCTGGGGCTGGAAACCCTGAGGTTTGAATGCATCTCAGAGGAAGACTAGATGGAACATTGTGTTTGAAAAGCCAGATGGGAGGACAGGGGGATGGGGGGGAAGGAGGGATGAAGCACAAAGGCTGATGTGGAGGGATTTGATGCAGTAAAAATGGGTTAAGGAGTTTGCACAGTAAGTTGTAGTTGCTGAAAAGTCTATATTATAGTTATTTTCCATGCTTCTGGGTTTTTCTGGTTGCCTCCTTCCCCACTTTCTGCTATGTGTGTCAGGGAGTTTTTAAGCCTTCTTCAGAGGCATTGGGTGTTGGCTGCAGCCAAGGCTGGGGATTTTGACTGGGCTGTGCCAATGTTTCTGTTGGGATTTAAAGCCATAGATTCTTGGCTAGATGGTTTGTCCCTCCACTCAGGGTCAGACTGATCACCATATTTGGGGCTGGGAAGGATTTTTATCACATGGTCAGCTTGGTATGGCTTGCAGGGTTTTTTTTGCCTTCCTCTGTAGCAAGGTGGCAGGAGCAGGGGTGCAGGGAAGAGGTCATGGACCTCTACCTGGTATCACATGAGTATTAGTTTAGAACAGGGGTCAGCAATAGTTTTGGCCAGAGTGCCAAAAACACCCCAACCTCCGACCACTACTTGGCTTGGCATGCCAGAGGTGGAGGAGCTACAAGGGGCCTGATCCTCATTGCTAGCAGCAGCTGCATACATACCTTGGGGTGGATGGTGGGGGAGGGATGGGAGTTGTGCTGCCCCAGACCTCTTTCCAGCTGTGCACCCAGAGCCATGCATGCAGCCACCATCATGGAGTCAGTGCCAGGGCTGCAGAGCCCTGTGCAGCTGTTTGTATCCTCCTGGCTGCCTACCACAGAAGGCCTGGGACCTAGGCAGCTGCAGCAGGGTGCAGGCAGGTTGCAAACAACTCTGCTAGGCTCTGGAGCCCCAGCACCAGCTCCGTACCAGCGGTGAGTGAATTGCACCTTGCAGTATACAGTGGGAAAGCGTCAAAGGCAGCACAACCCTGGCCCCTCCCCTGCCATCTCCTCCAAGGCATGCATGCAGCCACCACCAGCAATGAGGAGCAGGCCCCTCATGGCTCCCCCGCCTCTGGCATGCCAAATCAAGGTGTGAGTGGAGGTTGGGGTATTTTTGGTAATCTGGCCAAAAACACTGCTAACTAGGGCTATGCAAGTCTTTGGATCCCGCTTTGGATCCAGCACTGCTTCGGATGCCGAAGCATCCGAAACGGCACGCCTGGATCAAAGCGCAGGCTCAGCAAAGTTATCTGAAGCAGCTCGGAGTATCCCAGCCTGCTGAGAAGGGGGCAAAAGCAGGATCCTCATCCTCAACCCAGAAGTGGGGGAGAAGTGTAGTTCGGATCCGCTTTGGATGGCTTTATTTACAATTAGAAGAGGAAAGGGGAGTGAGGGGGGAGGGGGAAGGGGAGGGAGAGTGGGAGGGGAAGACTGACATCTGGCAGCGTCTGTGGGGTGGGACTAGAAACGGCATAGAAGTCTCTGTTTGGGGGTGTTCTGTACCTTTTCGCAACTTGTTCCCTTTCAGGAACTTTGTGAGAGGAATGCTCAGACTGAGACATTGAGGCTTGCTCTGGCTCAGTACTAGTTGAACTTGCCTGCTCCTTTTTCTTTTTACAAAGGAATGGGTAGGATTTAGCTTAGCTTAGCTTAGTTTAGCTTAGTTTTCTCATTAATTTTTATTAGTATTACTATTCTTATTCACTTTATTTCTTTGAATTTATATTTGCTCTTTTTTCGTGTGGAAACTTTGAAAAAAGAAAGGTGTGTTTTCCCTGCCAGTGTGATCTATCACTGTGCAGGTAGACACAGATTGCTAAAGGAATGGGTAGGATTTAGCTTAGCTTAGCTTAGTTTAGCTTAGTTTTCTCATTAATTTTTATTAGTATTACTATTCTTATTCACTTTATTTCTTTGAATTTATATTTGCTCTTTTTTCGTGTGGAAACTTTGAAAAAAGAAAGGTGTGTTTTCCCTGCCAGTGTGATCTATCACTGTGCAGGTAGACACAGATTGCTTGTACGCGCGCACACACACACACACACACACACACACACACACACACACACACACACACAGATATACAGACAATATAGACAACAATCAGATATTCATAGCAGAAGAAGACAGACAGCACACAATTTTTACATAACCCTTAACACAAACATTCAAAGAAGAGGCCAGTGCACGCATGCAACAGAGGGAATAAAATGCATACTACAAAAGGATTCATACACACAGAGAAACCTTTTGCAGCACAGGAAAGATCAATATGAAGCGTGCTGCAAAGGCAGGTGCCAGGTCTTCTGGCAGGAGAGGGAGAGGGGGTAGGGGGAAAGCTACAGCTACATGCCACCCCTCCCAAACACAGACGCATTCTATTCCTGAGCAGCCATGACATCAGAGCTGCCAGTGGAAGCCAGGAGGTGGGACCAGTGTCTGCACCTGACATTCCTGTACCTGCAACACCTCTGCTCAGTCCAGAAGTGGGCACCAGCAGTGGAATCATCGTCTCCTCCACCCCAAATTCAGCTCTCAGCGTGAGCCTCCCACTGCCAGAGGAGGGGCTGGAGCTGGAACCAGGGATGCTGAGCACACTGGCTCAAGCAATTCTGGGGATTGAGGGGGAATCAGAGTTTGTGCTCCACACCCCTCAAGTTTCCCCTAGACTCAGGTCTCCTCTGGAAAGCAGCATCTTGGAGGAGGCTGAGGTTGTGGAGGCAAGTGGCTCAGCTGAGGCAGCTCCTCCTGCTGTTCAGCCTCAGCCTGCTAAGAAGGGGGCAAAGGCAGGATCCTCACCCTCAACCCAGAAGTGGGGGAGTAGCGTAGTGTGGGATCATTTTGAGGTGGCAGATGATCCCAGGTTTGCCATCTGCCAGCATTGCCAAAGGTACATGAGCCATGGCAAGGATGTGAGACACTTCTCCACCACAGCGATGCTGCTGCATCTGAGGAGGCACCACCCTCTTGTCCTTGTTCCTGCTCAGCCTGGCACCAGTGCAAGTGTGCCAAAACGGGAGTCCCCCACTTGCTCCAAAACCCCCTTCCCCACAAAAGCAGAGGCAGGCCACCCTGGACCAGTGGGGGAAAGGTGGACAGCAAGGGGGGTGCCTTCCCAAGGTGAGCAAGATCACCCAGAGCATTGGGGAGATGTTTGCTCTGGATAGCCAGACCTTCTCCCTAGTTGAGAGGCCAGGGTTCAGCTGATTCATGGCACTTCTGGCCCCATTTTACAAAGTGCCTGCATGCACCACCTTTAGCAGGATGGTGGTGCCCTCCCAGTATGAGGCATGCAGGGAGTACTTGAGGAGCTGTGCAAGGCAGGGTCGCAGGTAACCTTGCACTTCACCTCCAATATCTGGAGCAGCTGGGGTGGCGATCATGCCTACCTCTCCCTCATGGGGCACAGGTGTAATCAGTCAGGCCGTTGGTGCTGGATGAGTCCCACATGGCAAGGGAGATCATGGGGGCCATGAACCACATGGTGCAGGGGTGGCTCATTCATTGGGCAGGTCGAGCTTACCCATGGGTTCATGGTCACTGACAACGGGGCCACTATGGTGAAGGCTGTCCATGATGCCAACCTTTTTGGCATCTGCCGTGTGGCACACAGGCTGCACTAAATAGTGACAGATGCCTTGGAGGGGGACAGGGCTGCCAGTGATGGCACCATCACTACCATCCAGCTGATTGTGAAATGCAGGAAGGTGGCAGGCTACTTTCACCTCAGCATCAAGGCGGGCAAGAGGCTGCAGGAAAAACAGGCAGAGCTGAGCATCCCGTGGTACAGAATCATACAGGATGTGGAGACTCAGTGGAACTCCACATACCTTATGCTTGAAAGGTTGGTGGAGCAACAGAAGGACATCCATGAGATGGCCTTTCTTGGGGAGATTGGGATCAGTGCCGTCCTGAACAGAGATGAGTAGTGTACCATCTCCCAGATCGTGGTGGTCCTCAAGCCCTTCCTCGAGGCCACCAAGACCCTTAGTGCTGGCAACGCCCTCCTCAGCCAGGTGATCTCCCTAGTGAGGGAACTGGAGAACCAAATTGAGAAGTTCCAGGAGATCAATGTTCCTGGATGGGGCAGGCCGCTGTCACCAGACATGGAGGCAATGATGAGGCAGCTGAAGGAGGGCAACAGGAGACGGCTGGATCCCTTGTGGTCCAGTACAGTCCACACGATGCTGGGCACGTGCAACCTGAGGGTGAAGGGGAGCATGTGCACTGGCAGCCCCAAAACCTTTGATCATTGGATGCAGGTGCTGGTGAATGAAGTCAGGGAGGCCGAAGTGCAGAGGCAAGGGGAAGTGGAAGAGGGGGATCCACTTTCCTGTGCCAACCCTCCCAGCACCAGCACCAACCAGCACCAACCAGTCTTCTCCATGCCAGCCAGTTACAATGTGGGCCATGGGCATGGCTTCAATGCTGGGGTCCAAACGCACCAGACCCAAGCCTCAGGCAACTAGCACCGAGGCTTTGGTGGCTACATATCTCACTGAGGATGTGGAGCCACTGGACTGTGGCCCCTTGGCCTACTGGGCAAACTGCAGGGAGATGTGGCAGGATCTGGCCCCGGTTGCCCGGCAACACCTGTCCTGTCCACTGACCAGTGTTCCCAGCGAGAGGGTGTTCAGGATTGCTGGGGATGTTTTGACACCCCACCGCACCTGCTTGGATCCTACATTGGTGGAGCAGCTGGTGTTCCTAAAGGTGAACCTCTCGCTGCTGGGGTTCCCCAAGCTCCACCTGCAGACAGACTGAGTGCCACCCTCCTCACTCTGTCTGCACCAATTTCCTTTCTGACATTTTTAAAAGTCGAGTAATGCCCCGCTCTCAGCTGGAGGGGACACTAACTGCATCACCAGCCAGCAGGGGAAGAACATGTCTCTGCTGAGCTCATTCCCCTGCCAGAATGAATTTGGAGGTATGGGATTGGGGCTATGGGGAAGGACGAGGCCCCAGGTCCTGGGCATGACCACCAAAACTGCACCCTGCCAGGGTAGGGAGGCCTGGTGGGACTGCTGGTGGCATGGCAGCCCCGTAAATGCCAGGACCAACGATCCCCTGGTGAAAGGTGGGTAGGAGGCATCATAACCTCCAGCTAATGCACATATGCACAAAGTCTTGGCTGGGGAACATCTTTGACAGGCCTGCTGCTTGCTGGTTGCAGTGCAGTTGTGAGGCTCCCAGTGAGCTCAGCTTATCTGCCCAGGATGCCAGCTTTTGGGTTGAAAACCTCTTTGTCAGGCTGAGGAAGTGCCTGCACTTGGTCCTGGATGGAAGGAATAGTAAAGAAGCCAGAGGTTGGCCTGGCCCGCAATACAAGTAAGAAAGCCAGTACAGTTCATAGGCCCAGCTCTGAAAAGTGGTTTGCATTGTAATTTGTTCCCTCTCAGGATCAGGCCTGAGAGACTGGAGGCAGAGTGTTTTTTTGGTGAGGAACGTGCCCCCACAGGTAGTTGGCTACCTGTGGGGGCACGTTCCTCACCAAAAAAACACTCTGCCTCCAGTCTCTCAGGCCTGATTCTGAAAGGGAACAAATTACAAACCACTTTTCACAGCCGGGCCTATGAACTGCACTTCATCAGCCTCCTAGGTAGTAGGTACAGAAACTCATGGACTCAATATACACAGTGGAATTCTGGAGCATTGTGACCTGCTGGACATCTGACACCCCAGGCATCTCTGCACTCTTACCTGTGCTGCTACATCCCCCTTTCTCCCCTACCCCCAAGCCCAGCCTTTCCCTCACCCCCTGATGCCTCCATTTCCATTTTCCCTGACTGGCTTTCTTGCCTGCATTGTGGGCCAGGACAGCCTCTGGCTTCTTTACTATTCCTTCCATCCAGGACCAACTGCAGGTACTTCCTCAGCCTGACAGAGAGGTTTTCAACCCTAAAGCTTCCAAAGATACATTTTTTTAAGTACTCCTTTTTTTTCATAATACACATATAGACATAAAAACACAAGATAAGCCATCACACACCATGAGCAACATCATATATCCAACTCAGCACAACATCTTCTTACTGTCAATTCCTTTATAAAAAGAAAGGCTCTGTGACAGTTCCGTTTGGGTACCTTTGATGCTGCTGCTGGTGTTGAGTCAGCTAACTTATTTTACCTGTTGTCACGTAAAGTGGAGGACTAGCTGTGAGGCTGTAGGGGAGGAGGAGGGCTCACTGCTGTGTTGTGCAGAGGCCCTAGCAACAGGAAAGGTCCACCTTAACACACACAATGTCACCCACCCACATCACAAGTTTTGCCTGTCAGCAGCTTGAGGTGCAGGGACCTGGACGACAGACTCCCCCAGCGAGATGCACACAGCTGGCAGGCTTCATGGCCTAGCAGGGCACAGCACCCAGGCCTGCACTAGATTTCACCCCCTTGTGCCCCAAGACAGACGCAGTTGCCCAAGCACCCACCCACATAATGTTTTGCCTGTCAGCAACTTGGGGTGCAGTTTCCCCCAAACCCCCGCACCAATCTTCTTCTTGAAACTTGGCAGGCTGAGTGTGTGACTCTCTCCTTGAGGTAAATTGGACAAAGCCTCCGGGGGCATGAAACTAGCAATTTGTGCAACAATTTGGCGAGCCAGCCAGGAGAAGCTCTTGGACCACCCCGGGGTCGGACGACAAGACCGGAAAAGGTGTCCGTGAAGGTGCCCCCCAGACCGCTTTTGGAGTCTGCCACGGCACTGGAACCGTGAGTCGGGACACCTGGGAGGTTAAAGGATCTCCCTTAAATGAGTCAACCAGGCTAAGTGGGTCCGAAGAGATGGTGCCAGGGTGTTGGCGGAGTAAGTATTCGCTTTCCTTGTGTCTTTTGAGTAGTCTTTCAGGGAATTTGGAATTTTGGAACGTTCAGCATATAGGTCTGAACATTAGCCCCAGGGACTTTGTTCGTTTAGAAACATGAGCTGCTGACCAGGTCTGGGACTAAGGCTGAGTCTAGCCTCCCCGATTCTGCCTGACAAGGTAGTGTCGAACGCAAGGGGGCTCAGCTGGAACCTCGTGACCCAGTGGACAGGTTTCTGAGTGATTTTGTATATTGGTTGACACAATGGGTTCGGTTAGCTT
>NW_005842383.1:219021-220858 GCF_000455745.1 Alligator sinensis | reverse complement strand
CCTCTTTCTCCCCGACTGCCCCCGATCCTCCCCAGACCCATTGGAGTGCTCTCCAGTCTGACCAGCTCCCCGCCCCCTTCAAGAACCAAGATCAACTCGAAATCAGAATCCAAACTACCGGTGTCCTCTGCGGGAGGTAATGACAGGTGACAAATCTTTCCAAATTGTATGAAGTCCATCAGGGGAAGGATGAATCTCCCTCGGTTTTCCTGGAGCGCTTGTTTGATGCCTTTAAGAAGTTTAGCGATTTAAGCCCTGAAGCCATAGAAAATCAGTGCATGGTAAATCTGATGTTTATTGGGCAGGCGGCCCCAGATATAAGGAAAAAGCTGTAAAAGACTGAGGGGAAAGCGGGTAAACCACTTTCAGAACTCGTAGAGATTGCGTATAAAGTTTATGGGAATCATGATCAGGTGGCAGAGAAGAGAGAGGAAAAGCATGGACAAAAACCTGGCAGCGGCCTGAGGCAAAAGCACAAATACCGGTGGGGGATGAAAGGAGAAACCTGAGGGGGGGAAGAAGAAAGAAAAAAGCCGATTTAAACCTGATGAGTGTGCATATTGTTGAGAGAAGGGACACTGAAAGAGAGATTGTCCTAAGCTGAAAGACAAAGAGGGAAACTCAGCGGGGGGTGGGGTGGGGGCCGCCAGATGCGGGCAGAATCCTCGAGGAAAGATCCCATGGTGAAAATAAGGGTCGGTGGCAGAGACTATAAGGCTCTGGTAGATACCGGAGCCACCTTTTCCATGATCCCCGTAAAGCTCCCTTCAGCTAAAGAAAGAGGAAAGCATGTGACTATAAAAGGTATTGAGGAAAAATGAACCAGATTGCCGATTGCCTGTGTGTAAGCCCCTCCTCACGAAAATTGAGAATAACATGTTGGAGCATGCCTTTGTAGGTTCCCCTGCCTGCCCAGTAGCCCTCCTGGGGCGGGATTTACTAACAAAGCTGCAAGTTGAAATATTCTTCTATGAGAACCTGATTGTAATGCAGCTGCCAGTGAAACAGGGCTCGAATTACCAAATGGCCCTCTGGGGAGCCGAAATTGTGTCAGAAGCCAAAGGAATTGAGATTTTAGAAAATGTTGATCCATGTGTGTGGGCGGATAGGACTCCTGCCCGGGCAAAATGCATTACTCCAGTCAAGATTCCCCTGAAGGAAGGAGAGGGTCCTGTGTGTGTGAGACAGTATCCTCTGAAGAAAGCCACCCACACGGGTTTGAAGCTGCTGATTAAAAAATTCAAGCAGTATGGGTGGTTAATAGAGGGATCATCCCCCTTTAACACCCCAATCCTGGGTGTGCCCAAAGCAGATGAAGCCTCCTTCAGGTTAGTGCAAGACTTGAGAGCTGTAAACAAAAAGATTTTAGTGGATCATCCTATGGTTCCAAATCCCCACACCATTCTGACCCAAGTTCCAGCAGATGCCAAGGTATTCTCAGTATTAGGTCTGAAAGATGCTTTCTTCTCTATTCCGCTACATGAAGATAGTCAGAAATTGTTTGCCTTTGAATGGGAGGACCCAGATACGTATCATAAGACTCAATTGTTGTGGACAGTGTTACCCCAGGGATTTGTCTCATCCCCCCATATCTTTGGAATAGCATTGCAAAAAGACCTGGAGCATTGGAAAGGGAGACACCCTGAGGTGGCGTTGTTGCAGTATGTTGATGATTTATTGGTAACAAGTCCCGATGTGCAGACAGGAAAGAGAGCGACAGAATCCTTGCTGAATACCCTGGGAAAGAAAGGGTATAAAGTGTCACAGGAAAAGGCTTAAATTTGCCAGCCAAAGGTCACCTTTTTGGGTTATGAGATTAAGGAGGGGGTTTGGGCTC
>NW_005842383.1:205041-216931 GCF_000455745.1 Alligator sinensis | reverse complement strand
CTGCCATGGGAGATCTGTTAGTTCGTCAGATAGTGGCTCCAGGACTCTATTTGGAAGCCCAGAGAGTGGCTTCTCAGTGCCCGTCCTACCAAAAGGTGAACCCAAAACCTGCAAGACCATCAGCCCCCATGGGAGGAAGACAGTGGGCCCATTATCCTGGACAAGCCTGGCAGATTGACTTCGCTGAACTTCCAAAGTCCGGTCGTTACCGTTATCTGCTGATATTGGTCGATCAACTGACTGGATGGGTGGAAGCGTACCCCACAAGAACGGCTACCGCATCCACGGTGACACGAGTACTACTCCACGAGATGATACCCCAATTTCTGTTGCCTAAGTCTACTGAGTCAGATCAAGAAAGTCATTTTGTGGGGAAAATAGTACAGGAAGTGTCCAAAGGTTTAGATATCACATGGAAGCTCCATGCTTCATGGAGACCCCAGAGCTCAGGCCAGGTGGAGCGCATGAATAGAACACTGAAGGCTATGTTAACGAAAGTCTGTACTGAAACTCATTTGAAATGGCCGCAGGCACTCCCACTGACTTTAACTCGTATTCGTAGCACGCCACGTAGAGGGATTAAAACCTTTTGAATTAATGTTTGGTATGCCTCCCAGAGTCTTGCCAGCGGGGTGGAGGGAACAGATTACTGTAGATTTGGGAAAATCTGAAATTTGGGAACATGTTATCGCCTTGCAGTCTGTTTTGTCTCCCCTACACAGGTTCGCTGCACCTTTCCAGAGTCTCCCACTTGACGCGCCAATCCACAACTTTAAACCGGGTGCCCAGGTCCTAGTACAAATGTGGAGAAAGGATCCTCTTGCGGAAAGGTGGGAGGGACCCTACCAGGTGCTGCTGACTACACACACAGCTGTTCGCTTATCAAACAGCGATAAGTGGACCCATTGCTCGAGGGTGAACACTTTTCATCAGGAGGACACCAACTCCCAGGGTGTGGTCACTCCAGACGCTGATAACACCCGGGAACAAAAAGCCAACAAGTGAAAAAGTGAACCTGCTGGAGGTTTGAAGTTACGCTTGCAAAGATGTGGACCCTAATCTATTTGTTGGGACTCTTGTCCCTTTTAGGTATATCGAACCCAAAGGTTATGTCCACCTGTTCTACTTGTTCTCAAAATGAGCTTGCAACCCTCAGTAAGGCTCAGAACGAGGCTTCGAAGTCTACTGTACTTAATGTCCACCTACATCCCATTTCCCGCTGATGCTTGCATCAAGAAATCATAATAGAATATACATTCAGTGTCGGTATACAAATAATGTGTGTAAAGTCAGTCCCAGAACTCTGGTTTACAATCCTTAAAGATTGGCCTTCCAATCTTGAATCCTTTACAACTGTGCCCTCAGTGCCTACAACTGTCAGTAGTATTTGGGGAACTAAAGGCACACCTATAAATACGTAGATAGGGAATTCATAGGTGGCCCTTCTCAGGGACTCAGCCCGAGCACTAACTAACCACAGTTGTCTTTTGTGTACACTTACTCCTGTTTCTAGTAATGAGGGGGTCCCTTTCTTGCCAATTCCCCTCAATAAGACAGGTATAGTCTCAGATTGGGGCTTTAACCAACACTTTTCTTTGAGATATAACGGTTCTGGACGGGTTATGGTGGCAAGGACAAATGGCTCTATTTGCATTTCCCAAAACGGACAAATTACATTATTAGACTCCAAGCTGTAGTGGAGATTATTACAAATAAAACTGCTGCAGCCCTATGCCTGATCGGGGACCAGCTCACCCAACTTCGTACCACGGTACTGCAAAATCGCTTAGCTACTTGCAAGTGAAGGAGGGGTATGTAGAAAGCTGAACTTGTCAAACTGTTGTGTCAATATCGACGATAATGGTGAGGTAATCAAAGCCTTAGCAGATAAAATGGAAAAGGTCACACATGTCCCCGTCCAAACATGGAATGGGTGAAATTTTGATTGGTTTACATCCTGGCTCCCCAATTTTAGATGGTTAAAAGGAGTTTTCCTCGTCTTGTGCCTGCTAATGTCATTGCTTTGCTTACTCCCCTGTATTTTACCCTGTCTCATAGCCCTCGTGAGACGGACAATTCAGTCAGTCATCAACCGAGAAATGTTTGTACATTATCAAAAATTAGTACTGGCTGAAACCTATTAAGATTAGAGTTAGAAAGCATCTTGAGGGGGGAATTGTGGCAAAAATGTCTCATAATCCCTTATTATCACTACACAAAGGGCCTCACAGCTAAGAACTGTAATCTCACTACACAAAGGGCCTCACAGCTGAGAACTGTAAGTTGTTTCTTTTTCTCTTTTTTCTTCCTGCATTAGATAAGCAGTAGCATAGTAAGGAACAGTCCGAACAAATGTTACACAAAGATTAGTTACTGCTTGCTTTGCACATAAATTTTGCAACCCTTGTTACTTGCCCGTTTTAGGACTACGCATGTACTAAACTTTGCAGAAAACTGTAGCCAATTACAGATTGCCACAATGGAATCTTGTTCATGAGAGCTATAAAAATGTAACTTTGGGCGTGGCTAGGGGTCGACTTCGCTTTGAGCACTTAGCTCCGTTGTCAAACTTGTTTACAAACAATAAACTCGAGTTGGACCCAGCCTGAGTGTATGACTCTCTCCTTGAGGTAAACTAGACAAAGCCTCCGGGGGCATGAAACTAGCAATTTGTACAACAGCAGGGGCCACTTCCCCTGCAGTTTTCAGCCTGCTGTGCCTTAACACACACAGGGTCATTTGTGTCATGAGTTTTGCCTGTCAGCAGCTTGGGGTGCAGTTCCCCCCAAACCCCTGCACCGATCTTCTCAAAGCTTGGCAGGCTTCATACTCTCAGCAGAGCATACCATCCCTGCTAGTTGCTCCAAAATTGGAGCTAAAACAACAAAGTTACAGATATTTCATTGATCCCCCATTATAGCCTATAGCCAGATCTCTGAAGCGGCTCCGAAGCTTTGGAGTCACTTTAGCCAGATCGAAGTGGCAAACCTCTCTGGAGCTGCGGAGCAGATCGTGGCCATCCAAAGTGGTTGGATCTGAAGCTGGATCAGATCACTGCTGACTCGCATAGGCCTACTGTTCTTGGTCCTTTTCAGCCCAAGTGGTTGTTGCACCCATTCTTGCCCAGCTCCCAGTTCTTGTACTTGTGCCCAACTGCCAGGTTGTAGAAAAGTGAAAGTAAGAGTGCACTCTATTCCACCTGTTGAAGCTCAATTGCTGTGCACAATGGATTGCAAAATCTATGGAGCTGAAGGGAAGGCAGATACGAGGGAACCTGAGCACATAGATTATTGATGACGGTTGACTCAGGGAGCGGATTTCTTGGGTTTTGGTCCCTGTGTTGTGGTCTTTAGCCAATACCTATCTAATGTAAAATGAAGCTTTAAGTCAGTAGTGCTCTACCTCTGGCCCTTAGACTAGATCCAGCAGGTGGAGCCATCTCATCTGGTCTGTGGGGCTCCCCACAGGTCCAGACATTTTACATTGAGGGAGTGGTGGCATAGCTAGTTGTCCCCAGAGCTGCAGCAATTAATGCTGCTACCCCACCCCTGATGCCAAATTTCTAGACCCATGGGGAACCTTGTGGTCTGTATGACATGGCCCTATTCATTGCACTGCACCAGCATGTGGGCACTCCATGTCTAGATCTGGCTTGCAGGGTGGGGTTGATACAGTGTAGCTGGATCCGGCATGTGAGGGGGTCACACCTGCGCACTGACCCCGCACTGAATCAAGCTTGCATACTGACCTAATGCAGGGGATCTGGCCCATGGGCCCACCGCATGTGGGGCTGGAGAGGTTGAGTACTGCTATTTGAATCTGTGTGAAATTTAGGGAGTAGAAACCAGAAACAAGAATTCCCTCCTCCTAGGGGAATGCCTGCCTCACTAGGCTACAGAGTCATGATCCCTCTTTCTTCTTTCTCTCTCTGGCCCCATGACTCCTCTGTGCGTGCCTTTCAAGCAGAACCCTCCAGGCATCAGTATAAAATGCTTCAATGTCTTGGCTTTGTGAAAATTGGGGGTGGGTGGGGGGCAGAGGGGGGGGAAGGGGAAAAGGAGAAAGGGGTGATCTGTTTCTCTCAAGCAAAGCAATGGCAAAGAGACTGTCTGCAATGCTGCCACAGAGGCTACATACTATTACTGAGTGGTATTAATATAGGAAGGTACCAAAATAATACAACTACAGCAGCATGGATGGAAGATGCTGAAACTACAGACAGCTATTCTGTTTACCAGGTCCCACTTTAGTGCAAGTGAAAGCATAATAAACCCTAAGCAGAGTGAATTAGCCCAAATTTTGATCATTAACAAAATAATTTTTTTGAAAAGGAATCCATAACATAATGGCAGTCAATATGTGCAGATTTTTTTAAACCTCCTTACCATCTCTGCTACATAGCATTTAGGATTTGAGAAGATTGTAGCTTTCTCTCTTCTACTGCACATCAGCAACAGAACTGAACCTCTAGCTTCCAGCTGAACCTGCAATTTTGCTGATGGCATGAGGCAGACTAGAATGAGATTCACTTTCCTGTGATGGTTCTGTGGACCAAACAGCAGAAATTGCTTCCTCTTCCTCTGTTCATTTTTTCCATTATAGCCAAAGGATGCGACTCAGATGCACAAAGTTACAACTATGTTGAGCAGGTGCTGATATTTCTTCCCTTATTATCAAATTTAGGGTAAAAGAAAAAAAACTAAACACACCTCTGTCAGGGGAGAGCGCTAAGATACTACAATTACTGGGTACCTTTAACAGATTTTATTAATAAAAAAAAAATCAGTTGGAATACAGCATAATAGGAAAGAATAGCTGTATCCGCTGGAAAATGAAGTCTTACAATATATAATAAAACATCTTCCCTCCCCTCATTTAAACAATTTTAAAAATACTATTATCACAATTCTTGTTAAATCTAATTAAATTAACAGTCCTTTCAGGTTCCCATTATATAAGAATAAACATTAAATACTGGCTTAAATATGACATCAGGAAAACAGTAGTACAGATAAGGTTACAAGCATTTGGAACCTCATGAAATGGTGTATGAACAAATAGTAACAAATAGTCACAAATAGTAACAAATTAAACAATTGTCCTACATAGAAATCATTACAGCAGATGATCATGGCCACTCCTGTACCTTACAAAAAAAGTACTTCTCCCTGTGAAGTCATGCATTACCTAGATGGTCTGGAGCAGAGCTGTGCAAATGCAGCTGATGGTGATTTTGTAAACTGTTTCCTGAGGAAGTTGAGCCACTGTAAATTGCTCCACTGAAGCAATGCTGACTTACATAAGCAGAGGAGCTGGGCTCTGTGGTTTAGTCATTCTTGCTGAGAATAAGAGCAAATAAATCAGCTCCAAAATGCAGTAAAATCCATGTGAGGAAACAAAAGGAAATAGTGGGAAGGGTGATAGCAGCATCTAGGCAAATAGTAAGGGCCGTATGGAAAAATTCAAACCTTGCTGCAGAGAAGCAAAGAGAATTTCACCAGTTTTGTTTTGTGCTGCGTCTCAACAGTAATTTGCACTTCGAGCCTCTTTTCTCTCTTTCACTTTCCAAAACTCCTATAATGCTGTTAATTGGAACTACACAGAATAATCAGTAGTAATAATAACAATAATCATCATCATTGATTATTGCTATTAATAGAGATGATCATAATAATGATAATAGGTCACATTTTCCCCACTCTCAACAACTTGCATAGTTCTACTTAATATTTTATTTATTCATTCATTTCCTATGTAAAAAACACTAATTGTATCACTCGGTACTTTGGAGGTCTCTTATACATTGCCCTGTTTTCCTTACACATGAGACTACAAAAAAGAAAAAGAAATAGATTCAGTGATCAGTACACTTGTTCTTGTAAACAATGGTTTTGCAAGTAGATAGGAAGAAATTGCTCTCGCCTGCAAATAGATAGGGATTGAGTCTCTACTCAGTTACACCAGTTTTAGGTTAGTATTACTCTAGCATACTGTAATGAGGCATCAGGTCCATAGTACAAATAATACTCTCCAGACTACAGTGTATGTCTCTGTGCAATTTCTGACCGATAAATATATATATTATCTGTCCTCTGTCCCTTTGGAAAGGCAACTTGCTTCCAAGTATAAAGTGTATAACACTGTTTCCTCTTTTCTTTTTAAGGACAGAAAAAAAAGACAGTGGACATAGAAAATGGATGGAGATTTCATAGAATGGATGGGACACCATGAGTCACATTTGTATAAAACTGGTATAGACAAATGAAAATCAGGGCTAATGCATATATAAAGTTGAAAGGAGTGGCCAATATGATTTTTTAAAGAGCCACATACTGTAATTGAAAAGGTAGTACTGTTCCACTGCTTTCTCTCATTAGTCCACACATCTATCATTCAGAGCTCTGTCTACAGGACCTGCCATCATATTTTCTTTTGTAGTGTCAGAGAGAGAGAAACGCACACACACAATGCAGCTGACTGATTTCAAATGGTTGTTTTACAATGGTCTGATTAGATGGTGAGATGTCAAAGTGGTGCAGAAAAGGAGACTTAAACATTCAAAAAGACTTAAAAATATGCAGGGTGTAGGGATACCCTTTTGAATATTAACTATTCCATGATAATTCCTGTATCACTGCTCATCAGCAACATGTGATCGTCTCATATTTTCCATGTCTTTTAATAATTAGTTGAGGTTTTGGTTCAGAGACCTCATCCCAATTATTTTTAGGAGCTTCTGTAGCTTGGATGCTTAAGATGAGATATAGGATTAATAGTGTGGGAAAGATGTAGGCAGATGAGAAGAAAGGAACAGAGAATCATGATGTTATATGCCACCCTCTACTGAATCAGTAGCAGAGTAGCATCATCATTGCCCCAGTGAAGACAGCACAAGATCTTACCTTCCCTGAGGGAGTCACATGATTAAGGGTATATGATTGGTTTCCCTTTAACTATCAGCCCAATCAAATAATCTGTAGATAAGAGTCAGAAATAACATAATCAACTAAAGAAACATTCCAAAGGAAAGCTGATGATCTGGAATACTTTACATCCCAAGTGTTTAGTTTTTGTTTTTCTTCCTCAATTTCATGGCACAGTCCTACGCTCCTCAAAGATGTTAAGAGAAGCCTAAAATATTTGGGGAGCTAACATATTCCAGAGGGCAACAGGGTGCAACAATGTGTTGACACAATAGCTCCCTCTACATGTTACAGATATTGCATAATTAACTGGTTAATTGTACAATTACCTTTGAGACCAGCTATACCTGCAAAGTAGCTATCCTGGCATGAAAGTTCCAATCAGCTATGAAGTTAGACCTCAAAACTGTGTGCTAACTTTATAGCTAGTTGCTACTGAGTTTCAATTTGCACATAAAACAGGGTCCCAACTGCAGTGGTGCACCATGCCTAGTCAGGGCTGCATGTCCCACAGCTGAGGGACTCTCAGTCCCAGCAGCTGCTGACTCTGGATCTTGGCAGCACAGGGACCCAGAGTCCCACAGCTGTGACCCAGATGGGCTGGGTGGATTGCAGCTGCTGTGATCTCCTAGTTTTGGGGGTGCATGAATGTCCCATGGCTAAGAGCTCCTCAACTAAGGGGGCATCCAGCCACAGGAACTTGTTTCTTGCCAGTGCAGGGAAGCCGGGGATTGGGCTCCCCCTGCATTAGCAATAAGGCGCAATCAGATCTAATGCACAATCTCACAATCATGCCTCCTGCCTTGCGTATGTTTTATGGCAGGATTGTGTGGATTGTGCATTACATCCTATCATATCTTTACCCACACATGTAGAAGGTCAATGTTATAAACACTGAAGTACCACAGCACAGTGGCTCTTCCAGAGGATGAGATTTTAAAAGGTTCACTTTCTTCTTGTCCCCAAGGAAACAAGGGGGCCTATTCTGTGGCATGCAAAGCAGCTCTTAACCTGGCTTACCTAGCTAATTAAACCAGACTTCAATTGTTTGCTTTGCTTGTGTGGTATAAATAGGCCAGACTGTATCAGCGAGTCAAGCTTTAAATTTCTTCCAATGCCTTATTCCATGAGACGCAAAGAAGCATTTTACTCACTTGCTTGTTAATTTGTATTATCTACCTCAGAACAAATAAGAGAGATTTTGTTTAACAATAATGGCAGAAGAGGACCCTATGGTAGACCATGTGAAACACATATCAATGCCCAATACTACTATTATTGCCACGCTACAAAGTACAGTAAAAAAACACTAAGTTGCAAACACTAGCAATGCTAGCATAGCATAACTCTAATATTTTAGGATTAAAATGGAAATTTAAACGAAAAAATCATTTTCTTTAACAACCATCCCCACATCCCAATTATTTCAGACACCATCTTGTCCGCCTGGTGTATCCTGCTTCCAAGATTCTGCTCTCATTTTTTCAGGAGCATTTTCCCCTCAATTTTAAAGGTTTATTCTCCTCCTTTATTCTCCACTGTTGGCAGATGTGTTATCTGAAGGGACTGTTAGCTCCACCTTTTGATGGTGTTGCAATTATTACATATGGGCCCACACCAGCTATGTTTGAAAAATAATAAGTAAGCTTTTTCTGTTCTTCTTGGCAGGCATTCATGGTTTGGTAATGGAGGAAAGCAGCACATTAAATGTACTCTGACAGCATAAACTGCATGACAATGAAAAACTTTTCTAAGTTTCTGTGCTTTGCACTTGGAATCAAAGATACTTAGGTCCTAAGCACACAAGCTGTTGCAAAACATAAGAGCAAACCACCTCTGAACACGAGAACCCATTTATGATCTACCTACTTGGAGAATCACAATTTATCTGCTTTAGCAAATAACCCCTTATAGTTGTTACACTGCTGTTTGTACAATAATGGCAATATTTACAAAAGTGTCCTGTAATTTTAAATGCCCAATTGTAGGCACCTTGGATCTGTTTTATGTAATGGATGAGAATGAACATCAACTGGAATTTTGGGTGAATGGCACCTTTAAAAAACAAATCTCTGGAAAGAAGTTTACATTGGAAACTCCCAAAACTGCAACATCATAAATCACTGGCCACTTCTGAAAACTTTAGCCTAAAGACAAGGACAATTAGCACCTTAGGAGGAAACCACCATTTATAAAAAAATCTGAGTGAAATTCTAGGAAATGACTTGATACCAATTTCATTATATGTTATAGACGAAATAATTCAATTGCAAAATAGATTAGGGTGTAATACTTGCACAAAGTAACCAATGATTATAGCTTGGGGTGCAGTTCCTTGTGTATTGATAGAACTTGGAAAGATTAATCACACCAAGTAACTATATACATGCACTGCAGTGATATGCAATCCTCCTGTATGGTGGATGAGGATTCATTAGAGGTGATGGTTGTTGCTGCCTGCATTCCTTTTTTCAAACTTCTGTTTCAGCTCTGACACTAGGGCATTGTGGGCACTGCTGTGACCCTTCTTTTTCAATTGCTTGTTTATAAACGTGGGAGTCAGGGAACCTGATACTGTGGGCACGCTCCATTCAGTGCTATTCTTCTTAGGTGCTAGAAGTGGGATTGGCGGTGGGGGTGGGCTTGGGGCACTAGGCAGTGGAGAAGGAATTTGGATGTTATTGTTGCTGTTTTCATTCTTCAGGCTCTTTGTGTCATCTTCAATGGCAAACTTCTCTGCAATGGTGCTGGGCCTTTTGAATTTCAGCCACTCCATCCTAACCGCCCTAGTCTGATGCGTCTGTCTCTTTCTTATGATCCGTCTTACCGGCATGATTTTGTTGGACCTCTTATTGCGCCAGAACATGACAGTAGAGATTATGATTGTGATCATCACCATTATGCCCATGACACCAGCTAGCACTCCTAAGGCTTTCATGGGGTTATCTTTAGTTTGCATCAAAAAGGCTGCCATAGGCCCTTTGTGAAGAGTCTGTAAAAGAGTACAAAGAGAATGTGATTTTACTCTATGGGACCAACAGTGATTTTGTAATTACAATTGTCCAAAATATATACCAACAAGGGTTGGCCAACAGAAGCTCACTTTAAAAAATAATTAAATGATTCAATTATTTTATATTTGAATTTGAGTCATTTTGATTTAATACCAACTGTACAGGAAAAAAAAATCCCTAGAATACTGTGTTGTTGTGCTTGGACACTGAAGCATAGAGTTGTTACTGAAATATTTGAGGATATTCCTATATAGCACTGTAACATATATTTATTTAGCATGAGCATGAAAAGGATTAACTTTAAGATTTGCAGTGGAATTGTTACACTCTATTTTAGAAATAATTCCAAAGTATAATGCAGTTGAATTTTGCTGGTGGGAAATGATCTTTTGAGAAGAACTTCAGGTTTACAGATCATTTAAGTTATTGAATATGGCATTACAGATATTTTGAGGCAACTTTTAAAAAAATATTGCCACATGCAAAATAAACATCTAACGGACAGGCCTATGTTATGTTTTGTTTCATAGTACTCTTTTACAGACGTAACAAAACTCTTTGAGGTAGGGGATCTGAATAGACAAAAAGATCTATTTTTTGGGGAGGTTGTTTTTTTTTTTAAAAGATAACATACTCTACATGTGGCATATTAAGGACAAATGAATTAACAGTTCATTTTGCAGCTTAGCATATTGAGCTCCTTGGAGGTCCCCGTATAATTTTTCTGATTTTCCCCTGTGGATGCAGTCTGGATCTTTTCAGATTTTTCCAGTATATGATGGTAGAGATCACCATTGTTACAGAAATGGTGGATAGGACGCCACTCATGAAAATCCCAAATATTGTCCATGGATGCTGCTTGAGGCCTAAAATATAGGATTTTACCCTTGACTTCATCTGGAAATGTCAAAAATAAGAGAACTGGTCAACTCATACACCTTTATATTCCAAAAAGGCTAGGGTACTATGGAGGCATGTGATAGCACAAACGTGTAAAAGGAGGGGCATTTCCATTAGGCAAGGGAGATAAAGGAGTATGTAATAAAGTAAAACTAAAACTGGGAACCAGAATGAATAACAAATGAGACATCCTACTGTAGGGCCTAGGTATAAATGACATTATTCATGACATTAGTAATCAAGAAATAATTAATATTAGTCCCTGCATGTCATGAAAAAAATCTATGGTGAGGTTAGCAACTGAGGAATGTTTATTTATAAATCTTCTCTCACCTGGATCATGCATCGTTGGGAAAGGCTATCTAAATTTAGTTTTTGGAATCTCTGTAATAGAGAGTAGTTATTAGAATGTGGCCTGCAGGACAGTGAGGTTGCTCAATGGGGAATCATTTGTTATAAGGCATATTGAAGTGTGGGGATGCTCTCTTCTGTTACCATGGTGTGCTTCACATTCACACACCCCAAGCATCATTATCCAAGACCGGTATTCTCACAACCTGAATGTGTCCTAGTGGCTGAGAAAATTGGCAAAGGAATGGCATCAACGTGTTGTCATGCCTCCTTCTATAATGGTCAAAATTCATCACGATAAACAAGGCACCACATCCAGTGTTTACATCATTAAAATGGAGATACGTCTGAGCTAGCACCCTAGATATAAACACCCTAAAACTGCAGTTTGGATTGTGGTCTAAACTTTGCTAACCGGTCCATCTCTGTATTCACTGAATGCTATGCACTTAACTCCACTCAGCTGAGAAAACTTCTACACCTCTCCAGTTACTTAACTGTATGTGAAAGTCTGATGAATTAAATGTCAGATAAAACCTTGGGAAGAAGTACGTCTTGAAATGAGTCCATTTATTATGAGTGTTTGTCAAAATCTATTTTGTGGCATGGCACTGAAGGCTGGATAGTGTAAGACCAACAAAGGGTGAAAAATTACATATATTTTAGAAGGTGCTATATTTGACTAGCTACATTGAATGAAAG
>NW_005842383.1:204698-205031 GCF_000455745.1 Alligator sinensis | reverse complement strand
TGGTTTGTCAGAGCAGAGATGTTTCAATGGAGCGCAACTTGAAGTTGTAATAGCAGTACAACCCTGGGATCAGATTGGAAGCGTCACCACTTTGCTTCTTTAAACTCTCTCCTAGCTCACTGACCAGTGGGCTTGGTCCAAGCATTTAGAGTCAGTTGCTTTATGCCAAAACTAATAACTTCAGTGTCTTAATCAGAATCAGCCTATACTGGAAAATATTTTATTTACCAGGTATTTGTTAGAAATGTTATATGGCTTAAATTTGTATATGCATATCAGACTATGATTTTTTTCTAATTATTCAAAAAGAATAGTCATTGTGTCACCTTGTGT
>NW_005842383.1:201229-204688 GCF_000455745.1 Alligator sinensis | reverse complement strand
TGCAAATGAGATGACATTCATAAAATCCACTGCAATGGAACCATCTCAGATGATTTGTGTGCTCAGTGTTGTGTGTTTTTGTTGTACTACTTAGGTCAGGGGCATCAAATTTATATCCTCTCAGGCTGGAGCCAGCACTGAGTGTCCTGCATGCAACACAGGGGGTCAGTCTGGGGTGTGTGCTGTATGCAGCATCCTGCTGGACCAGTCCTGCATGCTGGTTCTGGGATGGGTCCTGATTGGACGTTGCTGAAGCCAAGATTCATGGTTGTTCTGGTAGGGCTTGCTGTGCCTGTGGCACATGGGATTGGCATGGAGTATTCACGCCCTACGGCTGGCGGGCTGGACCTGATGGCAGAGGGGTCCTGGGGCACAGGTTGTATGTAGTGCCCCAGACTGACCCCCAGACTGTTACCTTCAATGCTGGGTCCAGCCCATGCAGTGAAGGCCACACATGTCTGGTGCTGGCCTTACATATTGTGTGCACAGAAAGCTCTGGGGCCTGCATGTGCAGAGTGCAACATAGAGGCTTGACCTGGTGCTGTGGCTGCTGCACAGAGAGTTGGTCTCTGGCCAATAGACAGGCCCAGCAATCATTATTCATGGAGCCAGATTGGGTCCTGGTCCCAGCATGAATCAGTCGAGGGTACCTCTGATATCTTTTATTAGACTAACTGACTAGTTGGAGAAATATATCTTAGCAAAAAACCCTTTGTCAGGTCGAGGAAGCATCTGCAGTTGGTGTTGTGTTTGCTTTTCTTGGATGGAATGAATAGTGAAGAAGCCAGAGGCTGCTATGCATGCAAGAAAGACAGTCAGTGAAAGTGTAAATTGAGGTGTCAGGGGGTGAGGGACGTCAGACAGGTTATAGTGTGTCATAAATCCAGTGTCCATATGGAGTCCATGAGTTTCTGAATCTAGGAGGTTGATGAAGTGAAGTTCATATGCTCGTCTGTGAAAAGTGGTTTTTAAATTTAAACAAGCACTGAACATCGCTAACCTCATCACCAGAAGAAAGCTTCCTACAGCCCAAAACACACTGAATGGATCCAGACCATACCATGACAAGAAATGCAAAACTTGCCAACATATCTCCAGTATCCCCACAAAACTACACCCCACAGCAGAACCATTATCACTCCTGGATCTTACAGCTGCAGCTCCAGAATTTATATATTTCATCCAAAGCACCAAATGCCCTGATGGAAAATACGTAGGGTACATCAAACAACAACTGCGCACCAGAATGAATGAACAACAGAAATCTATTACAGACAAGAATACCCAACTACCTGTCACAGCATATTTCTTACAAGAAAGCCACTCTGTCTCTAAGGCGTGATCCTCAAAGGGAATTTACAAACAACTTTTCATAGATGAGCCTATGAACTTCACTTTATCAACCTCCTAGATACAGAAACTCACAGACTCAATATGGACATTGGATTTATGACACACTATAACCTGCCTGATAGCTGACTCCCCAGGTACCTCTCCACTTTTACCTGCCCCCCCTACCCCCCCGCCCCCGCAGTCTGTCCCTCACCACCTGACACCTCAATTTACATTTTCACTGACTGGCTTTCTTGCATGCATAGCAGCCTCTGGCTTCTTCACTATTTATTCCATCCAGGAAAAGCACACACAACACTGAGCTGAAATGCTTCCTCAGCCTGATGAAGGATTTTTTGCTAAGATATATTTCTCAAAATATTCAGTTGGTCAAACAAAAGATATCAGAGGTACCCTCAGCTGATTCATGCTGGGGCTGGGACCCAATCTGGCCCCACGGATGATGACTGCTGGGCCTGTCTGTCGGCCATACAGAGACCAACTCTCTGTGCAGCACCCACAGCCCCAGCTCTGAGAGTGGGGCATTAAATGGTTTAAAAAATAATAATAAAAGGAAATAGGTGTGGACAGAGTGAGGAGGGTGGCACATACTCCATCTGCACATGGAGCTTGGGGAAGCCCAGCAGCACGAGATTCACCTTGAGGAACACCAGCTGCTCCACCAAACCAGGATCCAAGGAGGTGTGGTGGGGTGTCACAACGTCCCCAGAAATGCTGAACACCCTCTCCCTTGGAACACTGGATGGTGGACAGGATAGGGGTTCCTGGGCAACTGTGGCCAGATCCTGCCATATCTGGCTGTGGCTTGCCCAGTAGACCAAGGGGTCACAGAGCAGCGGCTCCACATCTTCAGTGAGATAGGTAGCCACCGAGGCCTTGATGCTACCTGCCTGATGCTGGGATCTGGTGCCTCTGGACCCCAACATGGAAGCCATGCCCTTGGCCCACATTGGCAGCATGTGTGGTGGAGCAGACCGGCTGGTGGATGGAGTGATGGCACGGGACAATGGTTCTCCCTCTTCCACATTCCACCGCCTCTGCCCTTCTGTCTCCTTGGCTGTTCACCAGCACCTCCATCCAGTGACCCAGTGTTTTGCTGGTGCACACACTCCCCTTCACCCTCGGTTCGCACATGGCCTCCAGCACATGGACCATACTGGGCCGCAATGGATCCAGTCATTTCTTGATGCCCTCCTTCAGCCACTTCACCAGTGCCTGCACCTCTGCTGAAAGCAGCTTGCCCAATCCAGGAACATTGATCCCCTGGAATTTCTCCGTTTAGTACTGACACTCCCTCACTATGGGGATCACCTGGCTAAGGCGGGCATTGTTAGTGCTGAGGCTCTCGGTGGCCTTGAGGAATGGCTTGAGGACCACCAAAATCTGGGAGAAGATAGCCCACTCAACTCTGTTAAGGGGCTGTTGATCCCAATCTCCCCAAGCGTGGCCATCGCATAGATGGCCTTCTGTTGCTCGTCCAGCATTTTGAGCATCAGGTATGAGGAGTTCCATTGAGTCTCCACATCCTGCATGATTTTGTGCTGCGGGATGCTCAGCTCTGCCTGTTTGTCCTGCTGCATCTTGCCGCAATTGATGCTGCAGTGGAATTAGCCCGCCACCTTCCTGCATTTTGAAATGAGCTTAGTGGTTGTGATGGCACCCTCACTAGGAGCTCTGTCTCTCTCCAAGGCATCCCTGACTATGAGGTAGAACTTGTGTGCTACACAGTGGATGCCAACAAAGTTGGCATCACAGACTGCCTTGACCATATTCACCCTGTTGTTGGTGACCATGAATCTGTGGGTGAGCTCGCCCTGCCCAATGAGCCATCCCTGTCCCATGTGGTTCATGGCCCCCATGATCCCCATTGCCATGCAGGACTCATCCATCACCTCAGCCTGAAGGAGAGCCCACCGACAGTCTAACTGATGGCACCAGTGCCCTGTGAGGGAGAAGTAGGCATGATCTCCACCCCAGCTGCTCCAGATGTCCGAGGTGAAGTGTAAGGCCACCTGTGGCCTGCCTTGCGCAGCACCTGCCTTGCACAGCTCCTCCCTCAAGTACTCCCTGCATGCCTCATACAGGAACAGCACCACTTTCCTGCTG
>NW_005842383.1:198709-201147 GCF_000455745.1 Alligator sinensis | reverse complement strand
TGGTGTGTGTGGGCATGTGGTATGATGGGGCATGAGTGCCGTGAGCCAACTGAACCCTGGCTACTTAACAAAGGAGAAGGGCTGGCCATCCAAAGCTAGCATCTCCCCAATGCTCTGGGTGACTTGGCTCACCTTTGGAATGTGCCCCATTCCAGGTGAGGAGGAGCAAGGACAAGGGGGCGGTGCCTCCTGAGATGCATCAGCATCCCTGTGGTGCTGAAGTGTTTCACCTCCTTGCCCCAGCTGGTCTTGCATTGGCAGTGCAAGCAGATGGCATATGTGGGATCATTTTCCACCTCAGAATGATCCCACATTACACTACCCCCTTGCTTCTGGGGTGCAGGTGTGGATCCTGCCTTATCCCCCTCCTCAGCAGGCACAGGCACAACATCAGGGGAAGCGGAGCCACCTGCCCCACAACCTCCTCCGCATTGCCTTCCAGAGAAGGAGACCTGGCTCTAGGGGAACTTTGAGGGGTGTGGAGCAGAAACTCAAATTCCACCTCCTTCCCCAGAATTTCCCTGGCTATGGCACTGAGTTCCCCTGGTTTCAGATCCAGCTCCTCCTCTGGCACTGTGAGGCTTAAGCTGGGAACTGAAATTGGGGTGAAGGTGACTATCATGCTGGTGCTTGTCATGATGGTGGTGTTGTGGATTATTATTGCTGGTTAGTGGAGGTGGGGCAGGTGCAGACACTGCTCCAACATCTTTGTTCCCACTAGCAGCAGAAGCCTCATGGCTGCTAGGGAGGAGGGTACATCTATGTTTGGTGGGGGAGAGGAGCTTGCAGCTCTCCATCTGGCCCCACTGCCTGCCCTGCCAGAAGACCGGGTGCCTGCCTTTCCAGCACTCTTCATGTTTGGTGTACTGAAAAATGTGCACAGTGCACAGTGTGATTTCCTGCACAGTGATGAGACACTGCCAGGCAAAACACAGGTTTCTTTTTGTTTGGGGTGAAAAAACCCAAGAAGAATAAATAAGAGGATTTTTGGGGAAGAAATATTTGAAAGGGATTAACAATAGGGATGGTAGGCAAGGGTAAGTGGGAAAGGATTGGCTAATGGCTGGCTACAACTTGGTAGCAACAAACTACCTACTGTTACCAGCCTGGACCCTTCAGATCCTGTGCTTTGCTGCTCGTGTTGCAAGTGACAGATCTCACAAAAGGCAGAGAGGAGTTCACAGACAGCCTTATATGTTCTTTCTCCATCCCTCCCTTAGAGAACTGGGACTGGAAGGGACCTCAGGGACAGATCGCAGACACTGGCCAGCTACAGATGCCAATATCAGAGCAGTCCTTCCCCACCTCTTCTGAGTTTCTGTGTCCCCACAAGCCTGCCTCTGAAACATTCCAAAACATTCTGAAATGTTTTGAATGGTTCTGTTTCATTTTGGAGATGTTTTGGAGTCTTCCATTTTGATTTTGATTTGGTGTTTTGAGCACTGAAACAGGCCAAAACACCTCCAAAATGAAACGGCTGCTGAAGTTTCGCACAGCTGTAATAGTTATTACTTCTTAGATATGAAACACTCTCAAATTATTATATTATTTAGGTTTTTTAATGTTTTGCATATCAATATAGAAAATAGGGATGAAAACATTGATTTGTGGGGCTAGGAAGTCAGGTTTCTTGCTGATTTCTTCTGATGTCTGGGGTTTCCTTGCCTTCCTCAGAAGCATTTGGGATGGGACATAGCCAAGGCTGGGGATTTTGACTGGGTTGTGCTCATGCTTCTATTGGGATTTAGAAAACCCAGAGGGCCCTGACTTTCTTCTCCACTCATGGTCAGATAGATTGCAACATCCATCGTCAGACTGGCATGGACAGTGGAAATTTTTGCTTTCCTTTGTAGTGGATGCATAGTCCTCTTCCTTGGATCTCCCAAATATATTTTAACAAACTAGTTCCTGTCCATGCAGTGGTGCAGTGGCAGAACATTGGAAGTACTCTGATTTCCCTTCTCTGTGGCAAGTTAAAGGTGTTTTAATGCTTTGGGCATTATGCCTATTAGTTGTGTGTGAGGGTTTGTTCCTGAGGCTTTTAATAACTGGTTAGACAGACACTTACGTAGGATAGTTTAGACAGGGATGGTCCTGTTTTGAAAAGGGGCTTGGACTAGATAGTGACCTCCTGAGGTCCCTTCCAGACCTACTTTTCTGTGATTCTATTTGAATGCACATACCTTATGTGCTGATGATATCTTGTGCTATCCAAATAGTCTGCAGAGTGACATAGATTTTATGGCTGCAGAATCCTCTACAATTAAGACCCAGATGTATACAGGCATTTAAGTCCCTAGTTATCACTGATTTTGGTGAGAGTTAGGTGGCACTAGAGCCCATCTAAATGGGCTCAGTTGCCAATGCATGCCTTTGAAGCTGCTTTCACAAGCTTTACTTCCAAGCTCAATATAAATGCTAAGTAGAAAGGGTGCTCT
>NW_005842383.1:177625-198699 GCF_000455745.1 Alligator sinensis | reverse complement strand
TTATTTGAATAGTTACATTGTCTGAAAATTGTGAATAAATGTTTCAAGGGGCATATATGAAAACTGATTACGGTAAGGGCATACTTCTGCAATGAATATAACTACTAGGGGTATGGTTAAGTGGGCCCTATGCGATTTGGATTCAGACTGAATCAGGGACAGTGATTCAATTTGCTGATTTGGATCACTGTCCCTGATTCGATTTGGCCGAATCCGAATCTGAAGATTCGATGTGGATTCAGAGAATCAGCAATTTGGACATAGACACAGCTTTATATGTTTTTTCTACATACCTTGAGGTAGCAGGCATGGCTCGTGATCGCTGCGATACTGGGGTGCATGGAACATCCCACAGGAGTGCGCGGGAGCCCTCCATGTGCTTGGCGGCAAACCCAGAAGGGGACCAGAAGTACTTCTGGTCCCCTTCTGGGTCTGCCAGCAAGCATGCTGGGGGCCCCCTCCACACCCTCCCAGCTCGGCAATCTGCCACAGAGGGACCCCAGCTCCTGCCCAGACCCAGGAGGCACTAGTCACTGAGCCGGGAGGGTGGGGGGGAACCCCCCTGTGTGATCCCTGGTGGACCCAGAAGTGAAGCAAAAGTACTTCTGGTCCACTTCTGGGTCTGCTGCTGAGCACGCTGGGGAGCCCCCTCTGCTTCTGTGGGACAATCCATGCATCTCAGCATTGCAGCATTCATGAGTCCCTGCTACCCAAAAGTACGTAGGAAAAACATTTAAAGCCGTCTCTATGTCAGAATCTAAGAAGCTTTCTGAGTCTCTCCGAATTGATTTGGAGGGTTTCAGTTCGATTCAGAGAGTTTCAAGGATCCTCTGATTCCATTCAAATTAGGAGATTCGGCCACTGAATCGGGCTGAGTCTCCACAGAATCAAATCAGGGACTGAAGCTTCGCACAGCCCTAATAACTACCTTTTTCTCTCCTTTCCCACAGCTAAGACTTCAAAGAGCAGGAGTGAACTAGATCATGTTAATATGACTACTTGCATAATGAAATGTTGACTAATTTTCTTAATTCCCCCATATCCTGTTTAGCACCAGATAGCCACACTCCTACTCTTTCATCTGGCCTTTCATATTTTATGTGACCATATATATACTTCTTAGTTTGTGTAGAGTATTGTTTAAAATGCACTACATCTTTGTACCCAGGGGTTGGGTATGATGTGGATGTCTGCAAGTTTATGGGCAACTCAGACTTTTTTCCCCCAAGGAGCAGCGGTCTCATTTTATGTTAGGTCTTTCTGGGGCATAATGCGTGTTGTTAAATCACATGAGTTAATATCTGAATCACCATTGCAAGCTGCTTTCCTCTGACTGTGTTGTCACACATTCATGCAAGGGAACAGCACAAACACTTGGAAAGTAATAACTGGTCTCTAAGATAGTGGATAAAACTCTTTGGTGTCCCTCACCTACCTTAACACTCATGGAAGTGGACTCTGAAATGGGGAGAATGTCCAATTTAGTTTATCATTTTTATCTCAGTTTGTATATAAAATAAAAGATTTAGGCTGAAGGTTTCAAATATGAGTGCCTAAAACGAGGCATATTTAGAGGTAGGTCTAAATAAATGGCCTAACCTTTTAATTGCTCAAAAGATAGCACTAACTTTACATGCCTCGGCATGCATAAGCCTCAATCCTATGTGTAAGGGTACCCCCATATCCTTGTAGAACCCCCTGGGACAATAATGGGTGGCACAAGTGTCCAACAATGGAACAGCTGAAACGATATGGGGCACAGGTGCCTAGTTTTAAACAGCTATGTTTGAAAAACTTGACTCTGGGGAATACATTTTAAACAGGGCATTTGAACATAAAGAAAATAGTGGTTTCTACAGCATCTGTTTCTTATTCTGTTCAGCAAGGATAGGAGATTAAAAAAAGTGTCAGGAGCAATCAATACTAATTTCCATAAAAACAGACTCTGTTAAATTAAACAGCCTCTGGAAAATTTTATCTCTGTATTATTCCAGGAGTAAAAGGTCTTTTTGATGTATTATACTGCTGAACTTAGCTGCCAGGCTTCTATCTCGAAGGGTACAGTCTTGCACTAATTGTAATAGTAAATGTTAATCAGAAAAATATGCCTCCTTAATTACTCAGTGTGATTAACACTGCAGGAAACCTCTAGTTATGCTGTCAAAAAAGCCCTTTATCCGTAAGTACTAATAAAAAAATCACCCAACATGCAGCCTTATAACTAATAGATATAGTGCACTTAGAGTGAACAAAGAAAAGATGATGAACGCAAAAACATAGGCTTTAAGTGACTATATACCCATAAGCTTTAGAAAAGACTGTTTCCCTTCATGTACTGTTGGTTAAGATTGTGTTGTATTGGAATAGATTTTTAGACTATGTCAACATCTTCCACAGGATATGAGTGAAAGCAAAAGGGTTGTGGATAAGATTGAATCTTTCAGGGACAGAAAAGTGATTAAAAACATTGGCCATAAATAGATTTTGAGAACTCTTTCTTTCATCACAACCCATGAAAAAGATTTTTGACCTGGAGACTGAATATCCCTCAGAGGTAAGGTGGAACTGGGATCATATTTTTAAAGTAATGATATAAAATGTGGTTGAGCACTGTGTAAAAATGTTTATGTAAGGTAACTATGTGGGATAAAATCTGCAGATCCTGTCCAGCTTGGCTAATTAGACAGTAGAATATTCATAGAGTCATAGATTGTGAGGCTGAAAGGCAACCCGGAAGGTCATCGAGTCCAGCCCCCTGCATTGAGCAGGGAAGACAACTGGGGTCCGGTGACCCCAGCTAGGTGACTATCCAGTGTCCTCTTGAAGATTTCCAGGGTAGGTGATTGCACCCCCTCTGGAGGGAGCTTATTCCACAGTCTGGACACCCTAGCTGTGAAGAAGTTTTTCCTAATCTTGAGTCTGAAACAGTCTTCTAGGAGCTTGTGACCATTATGTCTGTTTTTTCCCAACTGTTCTCCTCTTGGTGAATATCCCTTGATGTATGCCACTTTTAGTTCCAATATAATGGACTAAAAGTCCACAAAGGCAGCACTTGAGGGACAGAACACTGAGGTTGATTTTACTTGGAGGTGGTCCAAATAGATGAGATTCAACATTCTCCATTTGCTAGTTGGCTGTCATTTAAGTGGATCAAATTAGGAGAAGGAGTTCCTCAGTTCTTAATATATGATCATGATTGCTGATACCATGTGGAGGAATGGCACTTCAGCTTTTGTAGTGTACCAATAAAGGGAAAGGGAAGGTGAAGGATGAGGAGTCTATGTCTCAAAGCAGGTTTATAGACAATCAAACAAGTGCATGTGTAAGTGCATGTGCAGGATTCAGAACTGCCTAGGGGAAGAGCCCTTGTTTTTCTAACTCCCTTCACCACCTCTTCTGCATCCACATACCTACCCTAGGGAGTACCAGGAGTGGAAAGAATACCAGTTCTGTTCACCTATGGACTCTCTCTGGAGAGGGGAAAACTGGAGGCAGTACTCCCTCTTTCCCTTTCTAATGGAGGAACTAGCTAGGGGCCAGACTTCTCTTGAAGAAGGAAGGATGCAGGAAAGGGGCACTCCATTCTCTTATCCTTAGGAGCTGGGGCTACTTTTCAGCAAAACATTAGATTTTCCTGCTGTTCCCACTTTATAGTCCCAATGAGCCTTTAGATCAGCAGCCAGAGAACATGCAGACGAAGTGGGTTTTTGGGGAAGCAACTTCCCCAAGGGGACGGAGGGAGAAAGAGATGGGAACTTGTTCTCCTCAAGCACTGAAAATAAACAGGTGAGAACTTGACTACTTATATTTTCATACGCTCCTTTTTTCTAATCCCTGCTCATCAGTGGTCTATGCTAATATCCAGGTAGACAGTCACCTCACTGAAGCCTGGTACTTAGCCAGTCCCCTCAGGGTGGTATCTCATCAACCATTCCTCAGGAGAGCAGGGAGAGCTGGAAGTGGCAGGCTCTTTCACTTTGCTTTTCTGCAGAAATCTAATGTCAAAGCTAAGCACTACCCAGTGGTGGTGAAATCTTCTCTGGTGATAGATATCCTCACAGTTGTGCACCTGTCTATGTGTAGCTTATGAACAGATATATAAAACCAAGATACAGCTGAGAGAGCTGTGATTCGTTGCAGTAGCTGCAGCATGGTATTTTTACCATCTATTTTGATTCATTAAAGGCATCCTTTCATTAATTACAACTATGTCCTACTTGGAAAAATCTGGTAATAGGTTATTATGACCTTATTTACCTGTTGGAATAAAGGATGCCCTTAACGAATAGTTGCCTCTAGCCTGTGGTGTGTGTTATGTAAAGCTACCATTGACTTAGAAATACTGCATGTTGGTCACTGAACCACTTCAGTGTTTCAGAAGCAAGTTCCTTTTAGAAGTTAAGGCTAAGACAAACTTTCTAAAGTGAGTGTGCTTATTTTATACCAGCAAAATCTCTTTTGGCTCATTCTGCTCCAAAAACTTAGGTCTGTGCACATGAACAGCGCGTGCCCCTGGCGGCTGTGGTGGCACAGCTGAGACAGTGGCAGTGGGAGTGTGGAGGCAACAGTGGAAGCCCAGCGGCAATGGCAGGAGCCCTGTGGCAGGGAGCAGGGAGTTCCCGCAGATGTCACCAGCACCGTCAGCAGCAGGGGTGGGATGGGAAGCACCGACCATGGGTCAGCGACCATCCACAGACGCCATCGGCAGGGTCAGCAGCAGCCAGGGGTGATCAGGGACTGCCCGGAGGCACCGCCGACATTGTTGGCGGTGCCTTTTTGCAGGGGGTGCACTGCCACGCACAGGGGGTGCATGTGGGTACATGTACAGCAGGGGGTGCACTGCCACGCACAGGGGGTGCGTGTGGGTACATGTACCCCCCCTACATGTCGACCCTGCCTGTGCATACAAAAGAGCACTAGGGCATGCAAAAATGGTACTTGCATACTGAGAAAGATACCTAGATAAGCAGTTCCTACTGCAATTCCTTGGGACCAAATTATAACCCTTGTAGTATTTGGTATGAAAGCCCTATATCAAATTCACAAGCCAGCCCCCTCTTGCTCTGACTTCTGTTCCCACTCTGCTCCTGGAGCTTGTGAACTCTGTGTTGGCTTGGGCTCACCATTAGCTCAACAGTCCTAAATAACATGCATCCACAACTACTCACCAATAGTCACTGTGAAGCGTGAAAATAGCAAGTGTTTTAAAGCTCCCTACCCTCTTGAGTATGCACGTGTTCTCTCTCATACACACTAGACTTGTGAAGATTACTGAAGCCAATGGACCATGATGCTGTCACAATGGAGAATGTAGCTAGTCAAAGTATTTGTTCCCTCCCTACACACCAGTCCTCTCTGAAAACCACCTTCTCACCATTGAGTAAAGACTTGATCCAGTTCCTTGTTGACTCTATTAATTGGCAATGTGGAATTTAGGAACCAGAATGAAATTTGCTCTCAGATGTACATAGTCAGAATAAGAATTAAGAAATGCATCCTTCTCCTACCTTTATAACTCCTCCACTCAGGACTTATGAATCTATGGCTGTAGAATCTGGTTATACAATAGGGCTCTAGGAAGGTTCTAAACTGTGGGTTCACCAAGAATCCATATGTCAAGCTCTGATGCTTGGGAAAACCTTTTGTTGATGCCAACCCATTAATTAGTAAATTGCACAAAATCTACCTAAACAGCTTTCAAGGTGGGCAATTTCTCTCCAACATCAGCTTACCTCCTCTGTGATATCAATCTTCAGTACTGCAGTAGTGCTAAATGAAGGGGAACCCCGGTCTTTGGCTTGTACTATCAGGGACCATATACAGTCTTTGTTCTTTGTGATGTTGTGGATGATATCCAGGGATCTGATATATGACTTCAGCTTTATCTCCCCAGTGCTTTGGTTTATGTCAAATACATTGGCTGGATCTGCTTGCATAATAGAGTAGTCCACAATGTTGTTGGGTTCTTCTGCATCTTGATCTACAGCCTATTTTGGGGCATTATTGGAAACAGTGTGTTATGGCTTATGAATTTGCTTGAAAGCAGGGTATTCAATGTTTCTGAGCAAGTATTAACATACTATAGGGGCAGGAAAAGGATTTGCTGTGAGAATACTGAGACATAGCTGTGTGATCTTAGAGTAACATTTTCTCCTTCTCCCCCTCTCAATGTTGAATTTTTCTAGAGAAAAATTCAGTCTAGACAATTTCTGTTTGAGATTAAAAGAGAAAAGAAAAAAAATGCAAATAAGTAATTATGTATGGGAATACAATCAACCAGTCTGTAACAGTGGACATCTTAGACTATTTTACTGCGAGTCTTCCTGCAAACAGACTGGGAAAATTATTTTAAATGTTTTCTTCTTCAATGTTCAATTCACTGAAAATAATCTAACAGTCAGCTAGGTCCCCACACTATATAACTGTATTAGTTTTTGTCATACTTGTGTACTTACTTTGGCTAAGTAAAGGTCTAGTTTTGCCATCAGGCTTGATTATGTATGTCTGATGATATATCTTTTTTTTTTCTTTACCAGCAGATAATTTGTGCTGCTAGAAACTAAAACCCTTTCTTTACAGAACTGACCCAATGGCATGGACAAATGGAAGTATTCACATAGAATCTTACCAACAGGCTTGACTTGTTTTGAAGGTTAACACCATTGGAAACTCATGGATATGGGCAACTGTGATTTATCCTTAACTCAGCTATTCAAATAATGCTGCTTAGCTTTATTATTTTTATAGATTTACATTTTGGGCACATTTTTCTTTCTGAACAATATGCAAAAATTAGGAGTGCATGTTTATCTCTATGTTACATATTGCCACAAACTGGCAAAGTAATTGACATAGTGGGAGAGGGAAATCCCCTCCCCCCATCTAATTTATGCACATTTTGGGACCAAAGGGACCTCTTTGCATTTGATCCCATAAAGTCCCATATATTGTTTCTTGTCTCACCTCTATCTTCACTGGTGACCCAATGATCATAGTCTTTTCCTGGATGTTCTCATTGAATTCTGGTGGGTGATCATTGACATCTAGCACCGTAATAAATACCTCAGCCAAGCTGTATTTCCCCTCTGTGTCTTCTGCCTTTACATAGAAGTTGTACTTTGAGCTGACTTCAGCATCTAATACAGCCCATGGCTGGGTATAAATAATACCTGTTGATGGGTGGATCAGAAATCTGGAAGGGAAGCATGAAAAGCAATAATCTGTCACTTCAGGGATGCACATATCCTACAAAGATTACTGAACTCATACCCAGCAGAAATGAAAGCTCAGGTTAGTCTAGATAGATTGTGTCTGGCTAACAAAGGGCCAAAAAAGAAGCTTCTGACAGAATTAAATCATCATGTGGTACGAGTCTGGCATAACTGGCCCTATGCCCATGGTTTCTTGCCTGCTCCACAATGCAAGTTGGTATGTGGGAGGGTTTTGTTGGGTGAGCTCACACCATGGACAAAAGGTGCTGCATTACATCTGTGTTACTGCTCTAAATTATATTGGGTGCCAACTCAATCCAGGATTGGGGGAGTTGAAAAAACAACTGAGAAAGGAGCCACCATACAGATATGGTTTACTACAGGTAAGGTTTTTAAAGATCTGGGCAGTGACACAAGGCTACAAAGCATACAGTTGTGAGTCCCCTACCTCATTACTTTGAAAACAGATCTAAAACCTGACAGCTCCCTAAGCAATGACCCTACATATTTTTGCTTGTCCTTTTTGTTTTGAAAACAGAGAATTATTGTCACTTCTTTAAAAAAAAATATTTCTGTCTTTGCTCTTTCAGTTGCATTTGTTGTTGGCAGCTTTTGTGCTTGTGAAACGCTCAGTGTGATGGCTTTTTCCCAAAGTGATCTCTTTGTGTTAAAACATTAGAGAACTGCATATTCATTCAGTTTATAACACAGTATATTAGATCATGTCCTGAATAAATTAAGACTGATTGACACTTTCTGAATAGCTGAGGAAATTGTGTTGCATATAATATTTGCCTCTTAGTGTCTCAGAATGGATAACAGAAATGGCTTCTCTAACACCCCCAAAAACACAGGGTAATTATCTCCTCCAAAAAATAATCACTGTTTCATAAATTGGCACCAGGAGGTAGCAGGTATTCAGAATTATCTGTGGCAAGTTCAATTCTATGCATTTTTAATTACTGAAGCATGGTGAAGAGTGACAGGCAAAAGACTTAATTTATCTTAAAGATACCAGAAAGCCCTTTTTTAATGGACTGTCAGTTTAGCCACCAAATATAAGTTTTGTGAAAATTAAAGTCTTTTATGTGCTCTGTAATTAATGAAAAATAAAATTAATCCTTTTGTGCATTATTATAAAAAAGATGTTGTTATCTATGATCATTGTTTATACTACAGTTGTACCTACAGACCTCAGTTGAGAAAGAACTCATGGCATTAAACACAAAGGAATGCTATTAACTCCTTTTCATACAGCGGGAAATGAGACAGAGGTGTTCTGGCACACTCCACCTGTATATCAGAATGATAGGAATTATACTGATCTAACTTTTTAATTCATTTAACACTCCTGATAGAAATAGCTGAATCATTGTATCTAAGTCATACAGCCAAGGTAACTCTGGAAGTCTGTGGCAGAGCTGGAACAATGATTCGGATTTCTTGAGGTAAAAGCTAGTGCTTTAACCATGAGTAGAGAGAGCTAGTTAGCTACATTAATCTGAAGTCAGATAGAAGGCAGGTCATGGTGACAATTTATAAATTTATACCTCTCTGAAGGAGTTAGTCTTACCGTGCTTTCTGCCTGCCTTAACAAGATGACTTTCCTTTCCCTCATTCTGCCTAAGCAATGAAATTCCACACTTAAGGGGAATAAAATCTTATTTCTTACTTTAAATGTTACAGCTTTAGAAGTGTGAAAATCAGAATACACTTGCACATACTTTTAAAAAACATCTTTGGTAGCAGCCTTCGCAAGCTTCCTGGCACCAGCTGTTACATTTTAATCTTAACAGGTCTGAAGCCAGCATATGACCTTTGCTTGCTTGTGTATACCCAGTTAACAGCTTGCCAAGAATTAGTGGAGAAGCTCAAAATAAGGTGCGATTTAGAAGCTCCTGCAGATAAGTATCCTGCTGTTGGCAGTAGAAGCTTGGACATCTCCCAGTTAGACTATGGAATTCTAGGGCTTGCCTGGTTTTCCTAATTAGTTTTGTATGTAAAATGAGGAACAGAATTTGCAAGTTCTTCTTTGCAGTTATACGTTACAGAGTGTCCTTGAGTGGTTTGGCAGGATGATATGAGTGGCCAGTGATATCAGGGTGGCAGAGTTGGGGTGTTGTTGTACCCATGATGATCCAGAAAAAATGAGAGGGGCGAGGAATTTTGTGGGTGATGTCTTTTATTGGACCAACTGTATCATTGGGAGGGATAGAGACAAACTCCTGAGAGCTGAGGAAGGGAACTCCACACACAAAAACTTGTCTGTATCCTTCCCACCTATACAGTTGGTTCTATAAAAGATATCATCCATAAAAATCCTTACCTCAATGACATTAGAGATAGCTAAGAGCATCAGCCAGATACTGAATGAGATGGGAAGCAGCCTGGGAGACCTGATCAAATCAATGAGGTGTTTTTTATGCCCAACCATAAGGCAAGTAAATTTTTCTTTCCTTTCTGGGCTCTCCTGCTACAAGTTTTGGATGCCAATTCTAATATCCAATGCTAACAACCTCCAGTGCTAAAAGTGCTATTGGCATTAGACTTCAGAGAATACGGTAGAAATCAGTAGATCTTGTTTCCTTTGATCATTGGTGTTTTTGTACATTTGACCAAGTGTTGAAATTGTACCATATTTGCAACTAAGTATAGGTGAAACTTTTTCTACAAAAGCTGATCTTCTGCATTAACCAGCACAAAAAATCCTCCTTCCTATTACAAGTGTTTATAATTGATAAAATGCTCACATTCTGTGTGCTATTACTTTAGCAGTCTCTTGCCTCTTTGGGACTTGTGGGTGAACTGCTATAGAGTCATAAAACTTGTGTGTAATGACTTTGAATCTCTGTAGGAGGAGAAAATGATTTCATAGAAACAACTTATGGAAGGCCCAGGGTAAATTCCCCTTGGAAATGAATCTCAACATGCATTAGTCCAAGCCGTCAGCTATTGTCTTAACACTCACATTTTATAAGTAGCACCTTCCTTTTTTAATTTATTAAAAACTTAGCTTTTTACTTACAGATCAGTGCCTGTTCCATATATGGAGTATTTGACTTCTCCCCAAAGTCCTGAATCTGGGTCTGTAGCCTTAAGAAAATAATTTTTAAAAGTCCTGATTTATTTACCTGGAGAAAATTGTATTATGTAAACAATGCAATGGTCAAACACAATGGACTTTCCCCCTTCTAAGAGTATTTATTATCATGTTAATTAACATTTCATTAACATTTTTCATGTGGAAGTTTAGAAAATTCAACAGTATCTGATAATACTGAGTCTCATAACAAAACTTTTTTCAAACAGCATCCTGAGCACTCTGTTTGATCACAAGCAATATAATCTGGAATGCCCACTGGGTGGCTCTATTCTTTGGAGTTTAAACACATCATCTATTAACATCCTTCATTTCACAGAAATAAAGAATGCTTTAATGTGGTAACCTGCCAAACAACTCTCACACAAAATTTACTAGATATTAGTTAAACATTAACACAATGTTCTTGGCCCAACAGGGACTTTAAGGAACATATACACAGATTCTTTAATTTTTTCTGAGGATTGGGAGATGCTGCTGACTCAGTGATAATAAGCTGTTTCTATTTCTCCCTCTATTACTTTGTTCTCTATAATGAATTTTCTGTTAGTGTATCTGTTCATTGATGTCTACAGTATATGAATGTTAGTTGAACTAGGCAGGTGCCCTGCCTACATGTATAACTAGCTGTTTCACTTCATTTGCTTAAATATTGTTACTAATTTTATAGTCTTTAACAATATATTCAGTTTTCAAAACTCCTGCACAACCAATATACTATATGTGTAGCTTTATGGGGATGTGCCTCTGGTTCTTGACATTAATGTGAACTGTTTTCAACATCTCAGAATTAATAACTTCAGGTACTTTTTACTGAATTTCATTTTGTATGCTAATTTCTTCCAGAAAAACTCAGAATTCCCAAAAAATTCCCATGTAGCCTTTGTCTTAGAACAACTGCTTTCAGTCACATGATCTCAGTTTGCTTTGATATGGTATGTCTCTGAATCTGGGTCAGGCAGTGCTCTCAAGCATATTTGATACTGAATATGAACTCTTCTAATATGATGATTTCTTGCTTTTCACTAGATGGATCTTTCTTTATTGCTTTTACAAAATGGCTTCTTTTCTTATATTTTCTGCAGGCCCCCTTGATGCTGGACACTTTTTCTTTCTTCTGCTACCATGGTAATAGCAAATTGGAACCTCTGTTATGCTGACTCATGGCTGGTTTCCTGTAGAGTGTCTTGTCTCTCTTCTTTGGGTGCTTTTTCCTGTTTATTGCTTTCATCTCCAGGACCTTCCTTTTAATTCTTTCAGTACCATTTCTGTCATTTCACTGTCTCTGCAGCATGCCCCAAATCTACCTTGCAGATCACTTAGCATTCTGTCCCTGCCAACAGCATGTCTGTTGCTGAGCACTATGTGGTCTTCCATCATTTGCAAATTCACAGGTGGCTGTGAGGTGCCTCAGCTTTGTGACATACTGATCTATGTTCCAACTCAGTCTTAGATCCTCTGCCTCTGACTCAGATCCTGATTGTTGTATTAAATGGATGCTGCTTAATATTATTTATAGCTGGAAGATTTCTCCAGTGTTTCTAGGGCCTGTGTAACATCCTGCTTTTCTGACTCTGACACTGTGAAGTGCTGGTAAAATAAATAAAAAATCTCTTCCCATAACTGAACATAAAGAGGTAATACAGATTTTGGGATCTATCTTTCCCAGTTCTATTGAGTTATTTATAGTTTTACCTTTAAGCAGTATAATAATGCATATTAGCAGTCAGGTTCCCCCCCTGCAATTTCTGGAGGGTGGGACTAAAAGTTTACTAAGCAACCATCTTCTTTTCTTTTTTTCCTTGCCCTTGATCAAATCAAGCTGTCTTACAAACTCAACTTCACTTTGCCATAGCTAAATCATCCATGTAGAAGCTAGTTAGCTTTTTATTTGTCCAATGTGTGATGTCTTTTTTCTTCAGTGGCTAAGAAGTGCTAAAACCTACCCTGGATTGCAATAAAGTCATTCCTAATAACAAGCACCTTATTGAGTCCCTTGTATTTCTGTAACAAAAGAGGCTGCTTGTTTCCACACACTGGAATTTAATATACCTCTGCTATACAATAGGGCAGGGGTTGTCAACCAGGGGTATGAGTACCCCCAGGGGTACTTGAGAAGGACCTGGCAGGTATGTGTGGGTGGGTGGGGACTGAGTGCCACCATGCATCCGGCTGGATGCGGGGGTGGGGCAGGGAAAGCTTGCACGTGGTGGCTGTTGCTGCTCTACATTCAGCCACATGCCACCCCCGACCTCCATGCCCAGCCATGCGCCACATGCCCCCTGCTCCTTATCCAGCTGCTGGGGGTACACTGATCCAAAATGTTGAAAACTCCTGAAATATGGTAAATGCTGTGTGTCCATTCTGTCTTGATCTCAAGATGCACAAGTTTGCAGGAGTAGTTTTTCTCTCGCGTGTTGTTTTATACAACAGAGGAGTCAGCCTATGCCCCCTCTCAACATAGGGCTGGGTCCTACTTGTGCTGAAGACTTTGCCTTTAGTGGGATAGAATAAAGATAGTAAGAGGATATTGGCAGTGATAAGAGCTCACTCTGGCTGCTTTCCTGATCTTTCAAGATGCTAAAAATCCTTGGTTCTAAAAGCTTCAGTGGATACTGAGAATGATTGGCACACTTCAGGATTAGATCTATAACTGGGCCTCTGTAAGGTATAGCAGTGGTCAGGCTCATTCCCAATGGGCTGCTTCTATATGGAAGGGATGTGTTCCATAAGAAACATGCCTGCGTTTGATGAGAGGGTAGGAGGCAGGAGAATTTCTCCATGGAGTGGGCAGGAAAATAGCTCTAAATTTTCATAGCAAGATATTGAAGTAAGAAAAGGGGCAGACTCTGAGCAGAGAGGAGAAGAGTATTTCCTAAAGAACTGCTGCAACTCTATGTTATTTTGTTTGCTTTTTATTGCATTTTTACCTTATTTGAAAAAGGAGCCCAGAGGATCTGAGTACTGTCTGGAGGGACTTCTGATTTTGTGCTAGCTCCTTAAATAACCAGTCTCTTCTGTTTCCAGAAGAGAAAGACCCCTCCATTTTCTCAAAATAAATAAATAAATAAAGGTTTTCCAAAGATTATTGGAAGGAATTGGTATTGGGTCCAGTCATTGGACAAAATATGACTAAGGAAAATGTTTTGTTTTGCTCACAAGAGATTTCGTTGATAGGGTTTGAACACCTGCCTTTCCAAGATTCTTCGTTAAAGTGCCAGATATATTGGTTAGTTATTCTGATAGTCAGCAGGGTCTGATACATCTTTAATGCATTTAAAATAACTTACGGTTACAGCCACTACATTGGAACCTCCTGGGGAATTCTCAGGGATCCTGGCAATATAATAGTCAGATGAGAACTTTGGGACATTGTCATTGGTGTCCAACAGACGTATCACTATATCCGCTGTTGAGCTGAACTTCTCGGGAGTGTTCACCTCTATAGCAAGAAGCTAAGAAAATAAAATTGGAATTTAACATTGGTACTTGGAAAACATTCATCAATACTCTATGCAGGTGCACTTTACCCCATTTAGAACAGAACAGGGAGCATGCAATTTTGGTAAATGAATAAATCATGCTAAGATCAGACTCAAATTTTAAATGAATAAGCAGCTTAAAAGAGAACCACTTTAAATAAGTTTTTGAATATTTTGATTGCCTCTATCAAAAAATCAACTTGGTTCTCACAGAAACCAGATTTCAAATTTGTCTGCAATAGAAACCATATTTACAGTCTGTAAGTATCATTACTAACAGAGGAAGTATATGACTGATATAACCAATCAAAACACAGCTGAGACACCTATTGAAAATCAAATACCTACAAAGAGCTGCTCCTGATCAACTCGTAACATTAAAAAAAATACTATAAAAATGTAATCATTGAATTATTTAGAGCAATGAATAAAACTGCTGGAAGCAGCTGGTGAATATTTTTCATACAGATAGACTGCAAATTTGTCCAATTGTTCACTGCAAGGTTACTTGATCAGCTCCAGTGCTTAGCAGTCACCTATAGCAGCTGATGTCATTTCCTTGGAAGGGCTCAAGATAACAAACAGCACTAACAGACCAAATACTTGGGGCCTCCAGAGGCTGGTGCCAGTGGGAAACCTGGAAGCAGAAACACATTGTATGCAAGTTCACAAACACAGCCAGGCTGAGATTCCTATCTATTGGACTGAAAATTCCAGAGGTTTCATTAATGTGAACTCCCAGACTAAAGCTCCCTTGAGCTTTACCCTAGCTGAGCCATTCCTGATGCATATAGTCATAGCGAAGGTTAAAGGAAGTGAAAGTCTGTGCAGGGACTAAGTAATAAGGGCATTCTTAGTGACCAGCACCTTGAATACCATGTTGAATGTACAGTTCCTCCAGTGTGGAACTATATGTTCTCATTATTCAGATCTTCTGAAAAGACAGACAGGTGCATGCTGCACCAGATGCACAGAGACACTTTGTAGGATAACCCAGTTATTTTTAGGTTACAATGGTCTGGGCTTGAGGTGCCAAAAATATGAATTACCGCAAACTCCATGCTTAGAAGAATGGGCTCAATTTTCTAGTCACTGAAGCTGTAAACAGGCGTCTCATTTCAGGTGGTCCCAAATAATCAGAGTCAAAACCAAAGACAAAAGAGGAGTAGCAGTGGCAAGCAAGTAGCTTTCTAAGATGCACTGCTGTTCAGTGGCTAGGGAGAGCACATAGCCTGACAGGATTGCCCCTGGATTGATTGGATTACCTTGAATGAGCCACTAGCCACAGACATACACAGAACTGTTGGGAGGCGGAGGGGACACCTTTAGCACATTTTATCTCACATTCGTCACAGGTACTTGAAGTGGGATAAAGATCTGATAAGTCTTTAGTATTCTGGAACAAAAGACTTTCTCCCAGGAGAAATGTGACAGTTTATACCCTGGAAGTGAAAAATGTTTAATTCTATTAACGGGGTATCTAGGATCTAATAAATACCCAAGAGGATGAACCATTTTCATAACTGGAAGGCACATACTTTTGGGCAAGGCAGTAGCCATTGGCTCTGCTAAGTCTTTGAAATACACTCTGGTTGGATGGCTTTACCTTACTCTCTGGAATGTTAATGGATAATGGTAAACCAGCAGGGAAGGAGTTAATAATTCCTCAGGGGAAGATATAACAGGCCATGAAAATTGTTATGGAGTAGATGTTAAACATTAAAAATTCTGATTTCTACCAAAATAATTAGCTATAGCACATAAAAATAAGTGGCAAGTTGATTGAATTTCCCAGGTAAAAGAAAGAGAGAATGACATTTTATTAAAATGTATTTTAGTGGAGTTACTTTAAACCTTGCTGATTTCTACCCTTCCTCCCCTTCCTAATTCAGATTTGGAATTCGTCTTTAGGAAAACCTTCCAGTTTATCTTTAAACTTTTGGGAAAAAATTATCCAAATAAAATTATTGGTCTCTTAAGCAAAAGAAATATATTCTTTTCATTTGTAATTAATTCTTTTGCTATTCACTGCAATAAAATTAACTGCTTTGAATTTGATTAGTATTCATGAGGTTGCCATGTGTAACTTCTTTAGTGGTCTTCTGGTAATTTAGCATGAATAAATGTGCACTTATAATTAATTTGGGTAATACTTTATAACCTCTCCTGACCTCACTGTAATTCAATAAGAATATACAGAGTTTCTATAGCACATGTAATCTGAGGAGTTCAAGGTACTTTACAAACAAAAATGGTGAAATGAAGGCATGTTATAGTGAACTTTGTTAAATCATGTGGCAAACCCTTGGCAAAGGGGAGAAAAGAACACAGTAAATCTGACTCTTGGATTTCTCCTGGAATCATCGTGTAGCAAAACCCCCAGTTTTTAAAAAATTTATTTTAAAATGTTTTCCCTCCCCTTCCCAAACCATTTCTGATTTTTCCTCTCCCTCTCCATTCCCTATAGATAAGTATAAGTAAGCTAAGATGTAGGATAAGCTTTAACATTTTATTTTAGGTAGTCAGTTTTATTTTTCTCTCCCTTGTTTGCAAATAAGTTCCCTGATATTTTGATATCGATACCCACTGTTTTATAAGTGATAATTATTAAATTTGTACTGCTTTTATATTGCGTGGTTAATGTTTTAGGCCTATATATGTAAGTTAATGTAAGTCATCTCAAGTTTCCATTTTGTATGACAAGCCTCCATCTTGTGTCCTCTACCTGGGCATCCCCTGTGTTGCAACTGTATGATTCATGTACCCCTCCCACGTAACTTGGTTCCTGGATGAATGAGAGTGATTGGGAATGATTGAAATACAATGGTAGCAGGCCTCTACTGAATGGCCTGTAACGGCCAGGCCATCACCTTGCATTGATTTATCCAGGAACCACGGACCTCACCCAGGAACAGAGACAAGAACCCAATATTTGAAAGACAAAAGACCCTGCAGAACCAGCAACTCTACCATTGTACCCCACCATTACAGACACCTGAAACTGCACATCTCTGCATGGAGCACACATGCTCAGTATGTCAGGGGCTGACCCTTGCCTGGGCATGCCTCCTGTCACTAGGGTCACGCAAGGTCTGCCCCTATAAAAAGGGGCAGTGAAGACAGACCCAGTGGGATGCCCTCTCCATCTGGATCAGCACCATGCCACACCACCTATCCACCCAGAGGCCCTGCTGGCAACCCGCCTCTGGACAACACCTACTGGACAAGGACCCCTTTCCAGCCTGGATAGGTAGCTATCACCCCCCACTCCCTCTTCAACCAAGGACTTAGACTCTGCTTCTCTTCCCTACCTGGAGTCCAGCCCTTCCACTGAGTCTCTTTCTCCTGCTGCCATTGTGTGTGTGTGTGTGTGTGTGTGTGTGTGTGTGTGTGTACCAATAACTTCATGGGGCTGTGTAGTGTGTTGTCTGTTTAATAAAACTGTTATTTGGACCCCTAAGTTGGGTTTTGCTTTACTATGGTTTGGCCCTGCTCCAATTTCTGCTCCTCTAACTTCTGTCTCATTTCTCCCTCTTCTGATTCTGGCTCACTGCCACCTCCAACATCTGTCCTGAGCTTCTCTCTGCCTCCAAACCCCCTGTTTCTTTGCCACTGTCTTATTCCCACTGCCTTTTCCTTTTCCCCTGAGCAACCAGGTTTCTGCCTCAGTTTCTTTCCTGGCTGTCTCCTCCTTGCCACCACTTATCTGTCCCCCCCCATCCCCCCCCAATATCTCAGCTCTCTGCCTCAGTTTCCAGCCCCAGTCTACCTTAAGTAAACCCAAGCCTCAGTTCCTCAGCCAGCTTCTCTCTAGTCCACCGGTTCTAATCTCGGTTCTGGCAACTTTCACTCCCTACACTTTAACCATCTCTCTCTCTCACCCGAACCTTCCCCCAAGTATCTCAGGTACCCCAAGCACACACATACACACTGTACCATCCAAGTTAGGAACTTACCTGTGTGTATGTGTAGGTGGGTTGTATGTGCGTGAACTGGTGAGTGTGTGTGTATGTCATTGTGTGCATGATATATGAATTAGTGGTCTGTGTCTAACTTTTGGGGTGTATAGTGTATGTGCTTGAATTGGTGACAGGTATGCATGTGCTTACCCTGGTTTGGATGTGTATGTGCCTGAGCTGGTAGTGTGTGTGTATGTGCAATTGTGTCACACCCTCCTGTCTAACAGAGCGATATTGAGATCCTGAGAGTTGGCCTGACCCCAAAGGGCAACAATCATAATAATGCCTATGTATACAACAAAATTTAGCCTATACTAACACTACACTAGAGTAAAAAACACTACACTGAAACTTTGACAAGTTATTTTTTACAATTCATTCTGTCTAAATAGCTGGAGTCTTAGGTCCACTGAAATGAGTTGTGCCAGGATTTCATCTGGTAGGTCAACTGACATCAGTGAAATAATCCCCTAGACCTGCACAGTCTAGAGTGTTTTAAAGCCATCACAATATAAAATTTCTAAGTGTAGTGGTCAGAAAGCCTTACATTAAATGGATTAAATTTAATCCTCAATTACAACCTTATATCTGCAAGTAACTGAACTGAAGGAAGTATGTAGTTTGGTGAACATCATTTACAAAGAATACAACACTGTAGCACTAATTCAGATGGCTTGAGGAGAAATGAGAATAAAATAAAATCCATTAATTGTATAAGACTTCTAATTAGAGAGGAAAAGATAAGCTCCAATACCTTAAAGGATAACACCTGAAACTGCTCATAGTCTATGGTTGCAGAGTTTTCCACTATTATAGTAACTTGAGCTTCATTCAGGACAGTTTGGGGAACGACTCTGAATATGCCACCAGGTCCAACAAGTCGGAGGTTGAATTTAGCATTTGCCCCCTATAAAAAGAGAATAACAGAGTAAAATTATTGCATGGTTAATGTTGAAGTGATGCTGTAGCTTGAGGTCCAGGAAATATGCAAGAGAGAAAAATTTGTTTCGGTGATATCTTTTATTGGACCAACTGCTTGGTTGAGATAGACCTAGACAAGCTTCTAGGTCTATCACAACCATGCAGTTCATCCAATAAAAGATGGTTAAATCTCCTTCATCTGCAGGCCACATTTCTTTCTGCAAAGCACAGTCCCTGTTATTCAGTATGTGTATAATTAGAATGAGTGTGACTGCTTACAACCTTCTGCCTCCTCCCTACCCCCCATCTCTTGGGTAAGAGAGTGCTAAGAGGCTTAGTTAAATAATCTCTCCAGCTCTGGTCACAAGGCACAACATAGCTTTTTTAAAAATAGATTCACAAGCTTGACTGTGAAAAAGTACCTGTGGGTTATAGTGAATCACAAGCTGAATATGAGTCAAAAGTGTTCTGTTGTTACAAAAGTAGCTAGTGGGATATTGGGATGTATTAAACAGGAATGTCATATTAAAGTTGTGGGAAGTGTTTCTTTCACTCAACTCACCATTGGTAAACCCCACCTGGAGTAATGTTATCAGTTTTGAACACAACAATGTATTCAGAGATATGTACAAATTAGCACGCATGCAGAAAAGAGATTAGGGGTCTAGAAAACATGACATATGAGGAAAGCCTGGAAGAACTGGGATTATTTAGTCTAATGAAAAAAAAGATTGAGCGGGTATTTGGTAATAGCCTTCAAATAGAAAAAAGGTGTTGAAAGTGAATGGTTAATTGTTCTCTTTTTACAAGCAAAATGACAAGCAGTAAACAAACAAGAGGACAATCTACTACAGCTGTTGTCAACATTTTTTTGTACCAGGACCCATTTGTAAAAATTATTGGCCAGTCCTGACCCAATGCCACTCACTTCTGACCCACTGTGCCCCCTCCCATCCCAGACTCCCTGTGTGTGGGGCATAATCACATAAAACACAGATATTTGATTATTCATGTTACACTTTCCATTTCTGCCCCCAAAAGAAATCTAACAATGCCCATGAGCAATACAAAGGAGGGTTGGGGCAAGGGGAGCAGCATGGGGGGCCCCAAGCAGCCCCTTGCAGGCTGGAATTCTGCTAGCCTACAAAGGAAAAGCCACATTTTCCTATGTTTTTCTCCTCTAAAGGAGATTCCAGTTTTAAAGTTTGTTAACCCATTTTTAAAGTTTGTTCACGACCCTTTCATATATTCTTGAGACCGACATTTGGGTTTTGACCCATGGGTTGAGAAACACTGAGCTAGTAGATTGCTAGCTTTAGATTGTTGTGAGGAAGATATATGGAAATAGTAGGAAGAACTTTATGACTTTATGGCTAAGCCCTGAAAACAGATTACCTAGAGAGACTGTGGAATCTCTGCCACTAGAAATTTTAAAGGTCGGGTTAGACAGCCATTTGTCTGGGACGGATTAGACAGGGATGATTCTGCCTTGAACCAAGGGTTGTACTAATGCCTTCTTGAAGTCTCCTCCAGATCTGTTTTCTTTCATTCTATTTCTTCTGCCACAGTAAAAAAACATCACGCATGGGCTGTTGGGTGGGCAATTTGTTTGGGAGACAGGCTTTGCAGTGCTTCAAGGGCCATATCGCCTATATTAGTCATATTTCAAGATAGTGGGAAAGTGTAAACTGGATTATTCCCTCCAGATTCCAGACCAGGATTTTGGAACAACTTAAGTAAGTGAAGGGCTCCAAAGACTCCATCCTCTGTTCTGTTTGAGACCAGTACATAATGGGACAGGACAGAACAGCCTATTTTTTCCACTGGGTCTAAGTGCTCGTTATGCATCTAAATATAGTTACATAGGAGGCATTTTTTTCTTCTTATATGGATTTTAAGTCCAGTATTTTCTCCTGTGTGGCTGATTTAGTCCTTTTGAGCATACTCATGTAACACCCATACACACTTGTGTATGATAAAGTGTGTGCTTTTGGTTGTTATGCATCATGGGGGCGTTTTTTTGTGTGTGTGTTTTATATGGGCAAGATGGCCTCTGCTGTTTTGGCCATGTGCTCTGCACATGGAAAGCTGGGGCCTGTATGTGGACAAAATCCGTAAAATCCATTGGCCTCAATGGCCAAAGGAAGCAGAAGATTCTCCAGGCAGATTGAGTAAGAGAAAGGCTGGAGCATGGCCCTCTCTAATTGGTCAAGGCTTAGGTGATGTTGCACCAGGTATATAAGAACAACTTCACTAAGGTTTTTTTCTCTTTCTTCTGGGGCTGATAAGAGCTGCACAGCCGAATTGGGAGCCAGAAAAACTGCTGCCCATGGCAAGGTTCTCCTTCCCTCTTCACTGGAGAGGCAAGCAAAAGGTATGTGAAGGGAAAGCCTCTGCTATA
>NW_005842383.1:123281-177589 GCF_000455745.1 Alligator sinensis | reverse complement strand
CTGATTCCTTCCCCCCCCCCCCCCCCCCCCCCACTTTTTTTTTGATTGGGATAATACCATGGGGGTATTAATCCCCAGAGCAAAATGATCAGGAATGGTATCCTGGCAATTTTGCTGGTGGTTTTGGCTATACAGGCTTTGGGTAGGATAATACCATGGAGGTATTAATCCCTAGAGCAAACTGACCAGGAATAGGGTCCTGGCAGTTCCTGGCCACATGGGCCTTGCCCCCTCTATCTTGCATAGTGGTATAGCTGAGACTGGATGTCCAGGCTGTAGCCATAGGCCTGGGCCTTTTTTGGCTGTTTCACACCTATTACATTTTAGCCTAGCTGTGTGGCTGAACTCCAGCCATATGATTGGCTGGCAGATTTGGGCCAGGGTAGAGCCTGGCATGTTTTGAGCCAGGGTGAACCCCAGCATCACTTGTTGTTTATCTAGGCCTCAGTGCAGTATAGGCCTGGCTGGCTCTTGCTGCCCAGTTCAGGCCCAGTGAGATAGGCCTGCACCTCCTTTTGTCCCTTTTGTAGTTTATGTCCCAACCAAGTGGAGTGGTTGGGTGCTAGTTGTAGGTCAGGCCCAAGCCCTTTTAGTTCTTTTGCAGTTTTCTGCCCAGCAGAGCTGGGATCGGGACTAGGAATATTGGTGTGCGGTATGCTGATGAAAGCCACGTTTAACCCCTCAAAGCTGAGGAAATGGAGATTGGCACTCTACCATGTCTCCAGGAGCAACAGAGCCCCTTGCAATGCAGAAGGACCCACGCTCTCAGGCAGCTCCTTGCAGCACAGTAAACCCAAGGATCAGGTCAGGACTTTCCAGTGTAGGCCCCCCTTTTCAGCTCATTGCTGACAGGGCAGGTATAGGGGTGCAGGCCCCCAGAACTACCCAGTAGTTCCTCCTTCCAGGAGGCATATAAACACACGATAGCATGCATTTCTGTGTATGAAAGGGGAATAATTCTGCTCTCTCTCTTAAAAAGACAAACCCTGACAAAATGTGATAAGGCAGCAGGAAGCATTAGCAATTGATTTTTTTTCCCCTTTGTTATATATCCCCTGTAGCCTTGGTTAGGGTTTTTACCCCAAGTAGAAGATAAATCAGTAAAGCTGTTTCTTGTTTGCTTCCTCCTGCAGCAACATCCTCAGCAATAAGGGCAGTGACTGATGGAGCACTGCTGTGAAGGGAGTTATTTAACTGCTTGCTGCAGAGCAACAGGGGGAAGCTACTGGCTTTGATACAGTACAATACAGTTGGAGTGGCTCGATGCTGGGTATAGTTATGTAAGAGTATTCTTTTCAATAGCAATACAGTTTTCAGATATATTAAACTTTCTGCTGTAATGCCCTGACCCTGAGCTAATTCAGATGGAGGCCAATCATATAGTTTCTACCTTAAGGTTTCCTATAGCAACCATAACCATCACTGTACTTCCCAGGTCAGTTAGATTTGTAGTATGAGCTATGTGGTGCCTTCTTCTCTTCTCCTTTATATAGTTACAGCAGGTTTTATTCAAGGTATAATTTTTATGATTATATAAAAATGTTACTCCAGTGGGGACATCCACTGCAGGCTCCTGTTAATTAGCTATAACATGAAGGCCATAAGAAGGATTAAGCATAGGTTTTACTAACAATAACAATGCTATGCTTATGGACTATAGTCTTTCTTTAAGGTCATAGAAGACACAACAATCATGCCTGGCGTTTGTCTAGCATTTTGAATACATAAAATGCTACATATTCCTTCTACCTCCTCTGGGAAGCAGATGAGAATGTTTTCTTCAGAGTATTAGTATGAGATATTGGTATGCTTCATTTTATGCATGGGTATACAAAGTTGGAGAGGTGAAGAGCAATGAAATCAATAATATTGACTGGAGCGGTGTTAGATTAGAAGTAGGAAATCGAATGTGCAAGACCACAGGCAGAAGCAGTGTCTGGGCTATATCTAGAATGTATGACAAGTTCCTTGTTTCTTAAACTGGATAGACAATATTTCTTTCTTAAGTATTCACAGGTGGTTTATACAGTGCTGGCCAATCATATCATAGTATTACTAAACTATCATTGCCCCACTTCACAGTGGAATTATCTACATATGCCCCTGACCGCGCATTTGGTACTGTTCAATCTGGTACTGCTGGTACTGTGCAATCCCGGCAGTGCATGGTTAGTTTTATATGCTACATCACCATAGCAATGGTAATGTAGCAGTGGTATCATGGTTTGTGCCTACTGATGCTACGTTGCCGTAGTGACAAGCTATGTTGCTGTAGCTCATTGCTATGGCGATGTAGCATCTCATGTAGACGTGCCAAGTGTGACTGTCTGGGCACTTGTAGTGACAGATGTTGGAAAAAGCTTATCAAAACATTAAATGGATAATTTTGTACAAACTCACCTGATCTGAATCATTGACTGTAATTTTCAGCCCCCTCAGGATCTCACCCTCTGGTGGGTGTTCATACATAGTCAGTTCAAACCAGTTCTGAGGCCCATTTTCTCCATAGAATGTTGGTGGATGATTGTTGAGATCAACAATTCTTATAATCACTGTGGCAAAAGCATACACTGACGCATTGCCCTCCACGCTGAGTTCTGATGCCTACAATGAGGAAAAGATGCAAATAGGGACTTCTTTTTAAAGATGTATTTAGTTAAAAACATTTCTTCTCTCAGGTCCAGCTAAAACCATTATCCGCATGCACAAATCACACTGATATTTTGTACATGGACTAGAGGCTAGCACATGAACTTACATTTGCTTTTACATTTAATTCCATTTTGGAAATAAGCCTAACTTTGATATGAAGATTGAAGGTGAAATCATGTCACTGAGAAATCTGCCAATAACTGGTAAGGTAAGGATTTCACTCTAGAGTTAAACACACTTGCAAAAATCATAGATGTACAAAGCTGTGATCAGTTAACCCAAAACTTAATAAAGAAATAAGGCCATGTATATAGGAAAGGGCTTCACAAAACTTAATAAAGAAATAAGGCCATGTATAAAGGAAAGAGCTTCCCCATCCACATCTGTCTTAGAATCAAAACTGCTCCCTAGGGCTAAGGAAAGACATGCAAAAAGCCTGAGCCTGAACTGATTCAATCTTTGCAGGTTAGTCTAACCTGCCTAGGTTAACCTGGTTTGCAACCACACAGATATTCTCTCTAGATTGAAGAAATGCAGGCATATGCCTGCATTGGCTCAGGCTAGAAGCTGGGGGGCGTTAGATTAGCCCTCTCTTCCCTTCCATAGTGCTGAGCTGAGGGGGGATGTGGCTAGACCACAGGATGCTCTGATTAGGGATAGGTGTAAACCCCAACCCTGGCCTGCACTGTCTCAGGCTTTTCCCCACTTGCAGCTCACGGGGCAGAAGTGTAGCCAGACCGCAGCCCTGGGCTATCACTCTGAGACAAAGCAGGGTGTGTAGTGCATGCATCTGTTGATGATATTGAGCTTTTCAATCTCCCTCTCCCTGCTTCTTCATACTGTCTGCAAACCTGACAGGGCTGCAAATCAGCAAGAGGCTGATAAAACCAGTGTTTATCAGCCCATCAACAAAACAAAAGCCTCTCGCATCAGTTCAAGCTCTTCTTAAACAGCTTTTTCCAAGGAAGGAAAGGAGGGACATTACCAGCTGACCTGTTGATTAGCTCCAAAAAGCCCTAAGTGGACACTGTTCTGTCTGCCTTTGTCCTGTCCCAGTGAAATTGCACACACACTTAGTATTAGCATTAGCTAGCATACTACATGCCTAGGGTCCTTGGGGCTCAGGCCTGTGCTGTGGGAGATGGGGGGGGCGGGGCGGGGGGGGGCGGGGAGAATCCCTGCTTGAGCAGTGAGGGAAGCCAGGCAGACCCTGCTCTGCCTGCAGTCTCCCCTGGAACTCTGGATACGGAGGAGAGGGGCAGGGCTACCTTGTTCTCCAGAGCAGGGCTGCAAAGCACCTGGGATGCTGGGGACTCTGACTTAAGTTAAACCAGGAAGGGGTCTGGGACAGACATTGCATAAACCGGTTTGACCCAAATCAGTTAAGTCTGATACAATATTCAACCAGGTTTATCTTAAATCGGTTTCAGCCATTTTGAAACTGGTTTAATGTGCGCTGAACTTATGTTCTGTTCCAGGTTTAAACAAGATTCTGATCACTTAAACCGGTTTATATGTAATGTCTGTCCCAAGCTTAGGAGGTGTGTCTACACAAGATGCTACTGTGCAGTAGCAACTCATTGCTACTGTGCAGTAGCATTGCTAGGCAGTAACTGTGATGCAATGCTACTGTGCAGTAGCTCATCGCTACTGTGCAGCAGCATTGGAAAAAACGTGGGGTAGGTACTGCACAGTAATGCTGGTTACTGCACAGTCATTTAGTACTTGCTTATGCCGCTTGTGTAGACGTGTTCAGGGAGAGATTGTCCAAATTTATCTAAAGTAGAAGCTGAGCTAAAGTTTTGCCAAGAATGAAAATTGAAAAGGAACCTGAATCTCTTGGGTTTCAGAAACTCTTGGATGTTTCCTCCCAGTAGTTTCTCATATACCACTGCCTTTCCTGGCTCGGTAATATGTTGTGAGTTCATCAACAACACTCTGGACATTGCTGGGTTGAACTAACAGTTATTTATTATTATAATTCTCTGGAATCATATCCAGGGTGGATCTTAATAATGGCCCTCAGTAGATATATGCAGAACTTATACTTGCTCTGCCTCTGACTTGATCCAGTCCAGTCCTGTGGAGGAAGAGGAACCAAGAATGCCTCTGGCTCCTCATGGCAGAGAACATGGAGTCCTCAGTGATGCAAAACTGCCACAAAGCAAACTGAACTGCAGTGCTGAACATGAGGGATGCCTTAAAGGGATGGTATAAGGAAAACACAATAAGGACAACACTCCTTCCCCCTGACAGAATAGTCAGCCAACCATTTGGGAGGACCGCTGTGGTCTTCCCATAGATCCAGACTCAGTGAGGGCTTCAGCAGATGATGGCCCTGGAGACTCAACAGTGACACATCCTTCTGACAGTGATGCAAAAGGGTTTCAATTGGTGGAAACAGGTAGGCACTTTCTCAATGAATCCATGTCTTTCGGTGGTGGATTGGTGCTTGGAGATTGCTCAGGTATACAGTTATCAGTAGGAGAACATCCATGAAGCTGGTCCACATGATATCTCCAAATGTGTCCATTGTCAGTCTGGACTGTATATGATATGGGTCCTGTGGCTCTTACAATTTTGGACTGAACCCACTGTGGGCCCATCCCATAGTTCTGAGCAAACACAGTCTCTTGTGGAACAAAAACATTTAGGGTACCAGATGCCAATGCAGAGTCCAACTCCTTTTCTTTCCTAAACTGCATGTCTCTCACAAGGGCTGGGTTAACATGGTTAAGATATGTCTTGAGACGATGACCCATAAGAAACTCTGATGGGCTGGACCCTGTTGTAGGGCAAGGAATTACATGTTGAGCAAACAGAAATCTGGCCAGTCTGGTAGGCCAGTCTCCTACAACAATCCTGTTCAGTGCATCTTTTGTAGTCTGCACCATTCGCTCAGCTTGCTCATTGGCCTGTGGCCTGTGAAGTGCAATGGTAACAGTTCGAATGAGGTTGTGGCTGGCAAAATCTTGGAACTCTGCTGAGGTGAATGCACTGCCATTATCAGAAATGATAGTGTCAGGCACCCCATGGGTTGCAAACAGCTGACAGAGAGCTGTTATAGTGGTAATTGATGTAAAAGTTGAGATAGTAATCACTTCAAGCCATTTTGAGTATGAGTCAACAACAATTAAGAAGTTCTTACCTTGAAAAGGGTCAGCAAAATCAATGTGAATGCGTGACCAGGGTTCCTCTGTCATTTCCCAAGGGAATACTGGTGCCTTTGGTAGACTATGAAGGGTTGCTTGGCAAATGCTGCACTCCCTTGCAACCCTTTCTAAGTCATTGTCCATACCTGGCCACCATACATAACTTCTATCCAGTGCTTTCATCCTCACAATGCCTGGGTGTGATATGTGCAGTGTTGTTAGTATGATTTGGCGTCCTGCTTCTGGAATTATGACATGATTTCCCCACAAGAGACAACCCTTGTGGGCAGACAGCTCATGCTGATGTGATGAAAATGGCCTGAATTCCTGAGCCAATCTGTCTGCAGGCCAGTCCCTCCAGACCTAGTTGAGGACACAGGCAAAGCTAGGGTCTTTTGCAGTCATCCTTGCTATCTAATCAGACTGAAGAGGAGCTTCTGGCATGGATTCTAGCACAAGGACTTCTGCTGGCAGACGAGTAGCACAATCAGGTATTTGCAGTGGTAGGTGGCTCAATGCATCAGCATTTGCAATAGTTTTCCCAGGTTTCTACATGAGTGTAAATCATATGTGTTTAGCATGATGCTCCAGCGTTGCATTCAGGGAGATGAAATAGGAGTTGGTTTGTTCATAGTAAAAATTCCAAGAAGGGGTTTGTGGTCCATTCAGATTTTGAATTTGTGGCCATAAATGTAATTGTGAAATTTTTTAACTCCTTCAATGATTGCCATGCTTCTTTATCAATCTGTGCATAATTCCTCTCAATTGAAGCCATTATTCTTGAGTAAAAAGCGATGGGTGCATCTGTGCCATCAGGCAATGTGTGACTGAGGATAGCGCCAACACCAAACGGCAAGGTATCACAAGTAGTGGACAGTGGCTTCTGCTCATCATAGTGAACAAGGACAGAGTCTGATGTCAGCAACTTCTTGATGCCCTGGAAGGCTTCGTTGTGCTGGCAAGTCCACTTCCACTGAGCTCCTTTATCCAGTAAGTGATGAAGGGACTCTGCTATGGTGGCTTTGTCTTTCAAGAAGATGTGATAAAAATTGATAAGTCCTAAGAATGCTTGAAGATCCTGTTTGCATTTTGGTATAGGGGCATCATGTATTGCTTTTACCCTGTCTTCAACTGGGTGAATGCCAGAAGCATCAATTTGATATCCTAGGAATTTGATACCGGAATCTTCCAGTTGACATTTTTCTCTTTTACTCTGATACTGATTTATTCAATCTCTGTAAAACTTCTCTGAGTCTCTTGGTGAGTTTCTCTCTAGACGGCCCCATGATCAACACATCAAAGTATGGAACAACCTTGGAAATTCCTGCTAGCATTTTCTCCATGAATTGCAGGAAAATTCCTGGCGCCACAGAAATTCAAACTGGAGGTGCTTGACACGGAATGCTCCCCAGTGTGTAATTGTTTGGGCCTCAGCAGTCTTGTCATCCACTGTCAATTACTGATAGGCTTGAGTGAGGTCAAGTTTGGCAAAAACCTTCCCTCCTGCAAGAACAGACAGTAACTGGTTAATGGGAGGCATTGGGTGCAGGTCCTGCTTAAATCCCTGATTAACAGTGCACTTGTAATCCCCACAGATGCAAATGCTGCTGTTAGGTATTAAAACAGGAACGATTGGTGTGGCGCAGCTTGTATGTACAATTGGCTCGAGGACCTCTTGTGTGATAAGTTGATCTAGTTCTGCATCAGTTTTCAGCCGCAGTACGGAAGGTACATTCCAAGCCTTCATAAAGACAGGGGCTATCACAGGATCCATTTGGAACATCACAGGTGAACCAGACTAAATTCCTAATTCCTTGGAGAATACCTGGGGAAACTCCTTGCAAGCCTTTCCAGACTTTCTGTGCAGAGACTGTGTACACCTTGAATACTGATTCCCAATGGTGAGAACCAATTTCTCCTCAAAAGACTTTTGCAGGAACCCTTAGGGACAATCAGGGGTAGACACCGTCTAACAGATCCATACTGGACATCTACACTGCAGCTACCCAAAGTTTCCACAATCTGTCCATTGTAGTCATGCAGGTGACACTCGGGTTTCAATAGCTTGGGGAGAGGTTGCCAAAACAACTGGAAGAATGTTTTCATCTATGAAGGATACTCCCAAACCCGAGTCCACTTCCATTTTGTACTTCTTTACATTTATTACTACAGTTACAATAATCTCAGAACTGTTAATTTCAACAATACCAACATTTTGAATCAAATATAGTTTTTGTACCTCATATTCTGGGAAGGACTTTAATCTGTGAGTGGTTTAGGAGTGAATACATTTGCCACACTCTGTCTCCTGGAACTGGCCTTCGAGTGGCAAACCCTCTCTATGTGGTCCTTCTTTTTGCAGGCATAACACTTCACATTCCTAATCCTGCACTCCCTTCATCTATGTTGGCTGCCACAATTCAAACATGTCTGTGGATTAATTGGTTTATGTGGTGCTGCTGGTGAGGATATAATCCACTGAATTTGCTGGTGATGATCTGATTCTTCATCTTTTTGGAGTAAGTGGACATTGCTGGAGAATGCCTGGTGAATTTCTATCACGTTATGGGATGCTGCTTCAGCTGCCGAAGTTTTTTCTTGTGCAGTAGCCAAGGTCAAATTTGGTTCAGAGAGCAGGCGACATTGGAATGCTTCATCTTGAGCCCCATAGATGAGACGGTCGCAAAGCAGGAGATCCAGGAGATCACCGAACTCACAAAATTCCACAAGACAACAGAGCTCAGCTAAGTAATCTCCTATGTCTTCATTGGATTTTGGTCCCGTTTAAAAAAATGAAATCTCTGCAGGGCAACAGATGGCGTTGGGCAAAAATGTGCCTTTAGCAGAGCAATGAGTTCAGCAGAAGACTTAGTGTTTGGTAAGGCAGGTGCTGTGGGGGAAATGAACAATGGCAAATGTTTTGGCACCACAGACTGTCAGGAGCACGCTTCTGTTTTGGGTTTTCCACTTTTTGGTTTCCAGGTAATAGGATAGCCTTTCCACATAAATCCCAAAAAGCTGGCTGGCTTGTATCAAATTCTTCTATATGCCCCAATGTAGCCATCTTAACTAATATCAGCCATATAGAGAGAAAAGAAGAAGAAAAAAAACCTTTCCTCTGATCACAAAACACGACCTGGTCTCAGAATGTCATCCTCACAATCTAGGGGTGTCTTCAGCAAAGGATCCCATCCGTATTGCCAGATAATATGTTGTGAGTTCATCAACAACACTCCGGACACTCCTGGGTTGAACTACCAGTTATTTATTATTATAATTCTCTGGAATCATATCCAGGGTAGATCTTAACAATGGCCCTCACTAGATGTATGCAGGACTTTTACGTGCTCTGCCTCTCACTTGACCCAGTCCAGTCCTGTGGAGGGAGAGGAATCAAGAATGCCTCCTGCTCCTCATGGCAGAGAACAGGAGTCTCCAGTGCTGCAAAACAGCCACAAAACAGCTGAACATGAAGGCTTTAAAGAGACAGTACAAGGAAAACATAATAAGACACAATACTGGGGAAAGGGCATGGGAATGGAGGGGAGTGGGGAGGAGGAAGGGGAGAATCAGAGTGATGAAGCACTGTGAGACAAGCTATACTTACTTGGCGATATATCTGAAGAAGAAAACACAAGAGGCCTCTCTGTGGAGGCCTGTTCTTGGATTCAGCTAGCTGCAGGTGGATTGGATAAGATTTGGATAGGCAACTAGACTATCAGCACGTATTTGTAGGAACTGAACTACCACATATGTATTAAGTTCATTCATGCCTATTCTCTCACCATTTTGTGCTTCCTAAGCTTTAAATAATAGAAGGAACTGACTGTTTCTTTGTTTCACAGACTAGTTACCTACTGAATCCGTGAGAGGTAGGTACCTAAATATCTTTGAAGACATGGCCATTAACTAAAACCCATCAGATTTACCCCTGATCATGTGTACCCATTTCAATTAAGGGGTTAACCCAGCACTAAACTGGGTTTCATTTTGTATTTTACTTGTAGAAAAATATTGCTTTGATTTTTCTGATGCAACACACTATTCCATTTCCATCTTAAAATCTCTGAACATGTGGAGTCAGGTTTTCAGCCAGAAGTGAATACACTTAATATAGATACTATGAGCAGAGTAACCATGGCAGAGCAGGGTTCAGTATGGGCTACATGCCTCAATATTTACCCAGATTGTGAGGTAGGACTGGCAGCCTACACTGAACTACAGGCTTCAATGGCTACAGTGAGATGTCAGAGATCCTTTGTCCTGGAGTTTTACTAGTCTATGACATACAAGACTCTTCAGACCTTATTCAGTTTTTATCTTGGCAGATTTTCAGGGATTTTAAAATATGATTTCCATTTACATAGGTTATCATAAACATTGATTCTATAGAGTTTGTTTAAAAAGGAAACGAGGCATTTTTAATATCTGTGCAAATAAAGGGAATTTATTTTAATTTATACCACGTCAGGGTTGGGAAAGGTGAAAGCATAAATAGAACATGGAGCACTTATGGCATCACACATTTTACCTATTTTTAAATATATTTATACATTGGTGGACAACAGCTCATTGGAGACAAGTCTTGGGAACATACCTGAACTTTTAGCTCATACACCTCTTTCTTCATTTGGTTAGGACTTTTTATAACAGAAATGGCTCCAGTTGAATTATTGATGTCAAATGAGCTTTCACTTCCTACCATAAAACACAGATATTTCATTATTCATGTTACACTTTCCAATTCCCACCCCAAAAAAATCTAGCAATCCCCATGAGCAGTACAAATTATTTGCCATATTTTTTTACATACAACATGCCCTGGCTTATAATTTTGTTTTTGAAAGGTAGAATGAAGAAAAAGGTCTCTGTTTGTAATAAGTAACTGAGTAGCAGCTAGGGATATGAGCATTTTGCTCCCTGTGAGAGTCAAGTTGTAGATTTTACCTACTTTACAGTTTTTACCACCTTCCTTGCACACTACAATTTCCAGAAACTGATTTCTGGGAAAAATCATGTTGTATGCAAGATAATATGGTCCATATTATATATTAAAAATGTATTTCCAGGCCAAACCACAAGGTGGGGAAGGGTTGAATGGAACAGCAGCTAGCAAGTTGTTTGGAAGAATGCTGGCCCACTGACCAATCCTTGAATGATTATCGTGGAGCCCTGTGGATGTGAAGCAGAAATATCACAAATGATTCACCGAAGTTTAGGGCTGGAAGGGACCTTGTGAGATCATTGGGTCCAGTCCCCCTGCTCTGGGCAGGAAAGACCTCTGGCCTCAAATAACCCCAGCAAGGTGTGCGTCCAGTCTCCCTTTGAAGATCTAGAGGGTAGATGCCTGCACCACCCCCCACTGGGAGTGTATTCCAGAGTCTGGTCACATGAACTGTGAAGTTTTTCCTTACATGCAGTCTAAAGTCTTTTTCTAGGAGTTTATGACCATTGGTCCTGGTTTTCCCCTGGGGTGCTTTGGTGAATAGTTGTTCGCCTAGTCCCTGATGCTCACCCCTGATATATTTGAAAGCTGCTGCCAAATACCCCCAAAGTCTTCTCTTTCTCTAGGCTTGAAAAGAGAATTGAAGTGGCTGTTGTGCATGTGGAAGTCTTTGGCTAAATGTAGGTGAAGAGGGTTCAGGGCCATGAGCCTGAATTTCTCCTCTAGAGAGACTGGCACCAGTAACAGAACTGAATTTGCAGTCCTTGTCCTTGAAGAAGTACCAGGATTATGAAACTTCCCAGGCTCTACTCCACACACAGTCAGATGCCACTTATGTTTAAAAGGATAGGGGTTTCCTAAAAGGTAGCAAAAGTGAAACTGGAGAGCTATGTATAAAAGGGGGGATGCTGCCCCTCGGTGGAAGATTTAAGCAAGATGGACAGCATTTCTCCCTCTGTGTAAACACTATCTTCTGAACCCCAGACATGGGGTTCAGAAGATAGTGTTTACTATCTGTAAACTATGTTTACAAAGCAACTTTCTCTGTCTCAGAAAGTAGTCTCAAAATAAGAATGGGATTCACTGTACGTCAGACATGAAACTTATATTTTCCCTAGGAACTGGTGATTTCTGTTGGGTGCCCGACTTTCCGAACACTGTAAAGGGAATTGATTTGCAGAGTGCTGAAGCATTTAGCCCGTTTTGAAATTCAGGTTCTTTTCAGGCACCCAAAATGTCTTTGGACTCATATTTGCTGGTTTAGATAAAAATAAGATTCACACTGTAATTAGCACATCCAATTATATCTCTGTGAAAACAAGAACATCTCTTGATAATATCAGCTAAGTTGAGAAGTCTGACAATCTAACTAAAAACATTAAAAATAGTCATGTCTTCTGCAGGATGCACCTCTGGAGGCCTTAGGTCCTTGGACACTAAAAACAAAGGGTGCCTATACATTTGCTCTGGGGTGTGCAGGGGGAGGGGGGATGCAGCCTGCAATGTCTTGTGTATTCAGCATCCTGTGTTTCAAAATGATGCTGTGGGAACACTTTTACTAAAGCTGGTTCAATGAGCTTTGAAGTGCCCCTGCCACCATTTTGAAATGAAGGACGCTGAATACATGAGATTCTGTAGCACTCTAGAGGCTTCTGATTAGAATGCTCCAGCAGACGCAATTAATCTGATTAATCTAATCAGACCATGCCAGAACATGTGTAAAAGTGCCCATAGTCATGACTGTACTATTTAAAAAGGCCTTGAATAGATTTGGAGCATAACTCTGATCTTAACACTCACTGAGGGCCAACTAATTTACAAGGGGGATGAAAGAATCTGGGCTGCAGAAGTGAAAGGGCTGTGTGCTGGTTTCAGCACTCCCATTCTTCCTTACATTTGGCCAGAGAATAGATTACATTTGTGCTATGCTCCCCTTTTGACCTGGCTAATTTGTACATGAGCAGATGGCCACTTCCAGAGATGCCGTAATCACCTGCTTTGCTATCCTTAGCCCTCACTCTACCTACCTAATAGCATAGACAGCTGCTAGGAGAAAAGGAGGAGAAAATTAAAGCTTAGAAGAATGGCAGGGCTGTAAATACTTGATTATTCTGGGTTGGGAACTCGATGCTGGATGCTTCCCTCCCTTCACTTCAGCCTGCATAGAAAACTAGCCACATACAGTTTTTGCAGTTGAGCCAATTGTTGCTGCCAAAAACTAAAACTAAAAAAAAAAAAAAAAGTGCTTTAAAATCGAAGATTTCAGTCCTTCAGACATAAAGGCTGATCGTGTAAAGGCCAAGTCATTTTTCTCTCTCTCTAACTTGACTTTAATGCTCATTTTAAAACTGTCCAATAATGTCCCATTTTGCTAATATCTGCAATAACTGCGACTTCATTAAAGTGCATTAGACACAACATTGAACAGATATTGACTTATGTGGTGGTCAATTATCAAGATGCATAGGCCTGAAAAGTAATTTCTGACCAAGAAGAAGCTGAAGTCGATAGTAGTTTCAAGCAACAATTCATCAAGATATTGCCTAATTACCATAAGGAAATTGGTACCTCAGAGTATGTAGCATTATGTATTTCCTGTGAAAAAGCACATTTGAAAACTTAAGAGTTTCCTTTTAGAAACAAATGAACAAAACACACAGTTTGAAACAAAACAATGAATTAGCATATAATTAACAACTGGATGCTAGTACTTTTCTGAAATCTTGATAGCACAAATTCAAGGTTGAGAATAATGACCTGGCTTTCCACTGAGAGGTGGGAAATACTGCAGTGTTCGTCCTTGGTCTCTTACCTTTCTTTTCCCAAGTCAAGGGGTATGATTGGCCAGAAGATTTCCCACTGCCTCACACTCTAAAACCATGCTTAGTCCTTCCCTCCTTTTCTAGTCCCATTTCCTGCTAGAAATATCCCACTACAACGTACATGGAAACTTGGATAAAATTTGCTGGTCTTGAAGTTACGTTTACATTCTGGTGCTATCTGTGCTCTGTTCTCTTCTCTGCCATCCTTAATATTTCTCTTTAAACCAGTTTATTTCCTTTTTCTATGTTTTAATGACTCATTTTCCTTTCCATAACCACATCTCTCTCACATTTTTCTCTCTCTTTATCAAGCCCATATCTTTTTGCCCTAATTTATAGGGCTGTGTGAAATGGCACCATTCTGTTTTGACTTGCATTTCGATGGAACAGCGTTTCATTTTGAATTTCGTTTTGACTCGAAGCAGCTGTTCAATTTCGTTTTGCCGAGTTTTGCTGTTTCGATGTTTCACTCACAGGCTATCATGGGGAAGCTTGAAACAGCCTATAACTTTGTCATTTCTGACCTGATTTGGATGGAACTTGCAGGAATGGTAGCCTGCCGGGTTTCAAGGAGATAGGTGCAGGGGTTTCAGGGAAACTGCACAAAGTCTTGAAAGCAAAAAACTTATGTCACATGTATGTGTTAAGCTACAGTGGGGTGAAAACTTCAGGCATACTAGACCCTTCTGAGGCCACAAAGCCTTCCAAGTTTCAAGGAGATAGGTGCAGAGGTTTGGGGGAAACTGCACCTCAAGCTGCAGACAAGCAAAACTCATGACATGGGTGACACTGTGTGTGTTAAGATGCAGCAGAGTGAAAACAGCAGGCGTGCTAGCCCCTGCTGAGGCCATGAAGCCTGCCAAGTTTCAAGGAAATACGTGTAGGGGCTTCTGGGTTCTGGGGCCCTGCACCTTCGGCTGCTGACAGGCAAAACTTGTGACATTGGGTGCTTGTTGGGACTGTGTCAGTCTTGGGGCACAGCGGGGTGAAAACTGCAGGCCTGCTAGGCCCTGCTGTGGCTACAAAGCCTGCCAGCTGTCAAGGAGATGGGTGCAGGGCCCCAGAACCCAGACTCCCCCTACACCCATCTCCTTGAGAGCTGGTAGGCTTTGTGGCCACTTTAGGAGCTAGTAGGCCTGCAGTTTTCACCCCCCTGTGCCCCAAGACACACACAGTCCCACAAGCATCCAATGTCATGAGTTTTACCTATCAGCAGCTGGAGGTGCAGGGCGCCAGAACCCAGACTCCCCCTGCACCTCTAGCTGCTGACAGGCAAAACTCGTGACATGGGTGCATGACACTGTGTGTGTGTTAAGGTGCACCCTCACTCAACTGACACCAAGGCAGCAAGCAGGGCAGTTCAAACAATGCTGCCTTCTTTGCAGAGTTTCCATCCCTCCCCCTGAGCACTGGGATTGGAAGGGATCACAGGAAAGGATGACAGTCACTGGCCAGCTACAGAGACAATAATGAGAGCACTCCTTCTCCCTGCTTCCCCCTCCCTCTCCTTACTTTACTTTCTGTTTCCCTGCAGGCAAGCCAAGCTTGAGCTTCAAAACTCGAAATATTTCGAAATTTTCAAAACATTTCGACGAGCCTTGTTTCGTTTCAAAGTTCTCTGTTTCGTTTTGATGTCGCTGTTTCAAGCTCTAAATGAGTCAAAACAGCGTTGAAATGAAACTGCCAGAGAAATTTTGCACAGTTCTATTAATTTATCTCTTCCTCACATTTTCCCTGCTCCATCTCCTCCTTTTATTCTTGTCGCATGCCAACATCCCCTCTCCCCGTTGTCAATAACTTTTCCTCCCAATTTTTCTTTTCATTCTCTATCTTTCCTTCCCCCTGTATTCTTTGTTTCCTCTTCCCTGATTGTCCCTCCCCCATTATTTGCCCTTTTATTCCCATTTAAGCAGAAGGTATCTCCCATTCTCTCCCATTTAGGGGTAAAGCATAGAAGACCACTTTCTAACAGAATTAAATGTCATCACGTCTCTCCATACCTTGCCTTATCAGTGGCCGCCCGTTATACCACTTTCTGCCACCAGATCCAACCACCATCTATTTGTCTCATCAGGTGAACATGGTTCTTGTTACTATCTATTGACTCCTTTTGTAACTGGTACCAGGTTCTGAAACCTCCTCAGATTTCAGATATTAAAGACATGTACAAATGTTTAAGAACTTCTCAGGACAGTTGATGGAAAACTTTTTCTACCTAAAACATCCTGCTTATTCCAGTGTGGCAAGCATGAAGCCTCTCTTTATACATGAATGCCCATTCCACCCATAAGGCTTGCAACTGTTGACCTATGCTTTAAAGAATATTCATCACAATATGCACTATTCTCTGATATGCTCACTGTCTTCCTTTGTTTACCAACTTAGGCAGGAAAGTCCCTTAATAGTGGGACCATGCCTTCCTTTATATCTTGTCAAATGCCAAGTATACTATGGTGCTTAACAAAAAATAAGTATTATTAATGGTTTGAAGATGAGAAGTGCAGCTTCATGAAGAAAATACTAAAGGTCAATGAATCATCACTTTGCTGCTTCCAGCTAGACAGGGACTAGGAATAGTTTCAGGTGTCTGGCACTATTTTATGACAGTTTTCTTTAGACTTTATTAGACTCTAGCACACCACATTTTAATTCAAAGTTACATCTACCTTTGACATCCCTTAGGATTTCATACCAACTTAGTCTACTCACCATTCACAAGACTGTAATGAATATTGTTAGGCTTTCCTCTGTCACCGTCAAGAGCAATAACTGTTAGTACCTCAGAGCCCTAGGGAAGAATGGGGAATTACAGTCTATGTAGTGAGATCAAAGAATACTGAAATTACTACTGCATATTAATAAAATCCACTTCAGGCAGTCCCCCTGCTCTCCCCAACAGGGTGATAGATGCTCTTGCTGTGGTTGCATTAGGAATATGGCACGGACTCATACTTCTTAGCTTGAAAATCACAGCTTGACTTTGTGGCAGGTCATTTGCTTGGTACGGCAACAACTTTTTGGAGGGCCCAGGATTAGGTTTCAGGACCAGGCACTCGACTTTTGTGCCCCTTTCTTCCATTCTTCTTCCTGTAAATCTCCCAGTTGTTTATTCATGTGTAGTGCAGGTACTGATTCTTTCAGTGAGTTGTGATAGGAAGCAAAAAGCAGTGTCAGTACCTATATACACTTTCCATTCAGCAATGCAGGTTGACATCACAGCTGCTCATGGTTCAAAGTCTGATATTTTGAGCAGGATAAATCTACCAAGGGAAATGTGAGGCTTGGCTAGCAATTAAGTTTAGAAGTTCTGTCTCCTGGGAGAGAGAGGACTGAGATACTTCTTGATTACTGAACTTTTGCTTAGGACAGCTCTTTATCAAGGTGGAATGCCGTGTGGCTCATGGCCTTAGGTAGGTGGCCAGCCTAAGCAGCTGTCTAAGGCCAAATCAGACTCTGGTTTGACTAAGCAGTGCCTACAGATTTCCTAATTATTAACTTGAACAGAGGGTGGCCTGTACTGGGGAAATCAGCTGCTGCTACCGCTTGATGCAAAGTCTAGTCGAAGTTTTTTTCCTATTGTTTATAATGGTTGAATCTAGCAAAGTTGCACTGTGTTCTGTTTCTTTCCTCCTCCTCTCCCCCCAAAACGTGAACATTCATTTTGCAGCACTGTCAGCAAAGAGATTCATTATCTAATACCTACCCTGATCAGCTTAATGTCAGCATAATGTAAGGCAGGCAAAACCTTTGTTGACATGTGGAATATGAAGTTGGTCCAAGGTGAGATATTGGCTTGCAACAGTCTCAGTGTTGCTGCTGATGATATACTGTGTTATTTGCCCAACTAACATCTACCCATCTACTCTATCTTGTGCAGCTCTCTATAAGCAATGAGAATAAATAATGAGAATACTGATCTGCTCCCCTGTGGGGTTTCTGATGAGCACAGAGCTGCCCACATGAGCATTTCAGTGGCAATACTGACTCCATTAGCCTGAAATAGAGATTAAATTCCTCTCTGCGAGGGTTTTAAGATATCATTGCTTTTTACTTTATGGGGGAAAACCAACCATGAAAGTGGCCAGAAAGAACCTGGAAAACAATACGCAGACATAGGCTAAAGCCACAAAATTTGGATACAGGATTCTTAAGCAGGGTTTAGAAGTATTCAACTGGAAGGTTTTAGTTTGGCTTATTGCAAACTAGAGCCATTTGCAAAATTCAGATGTGAACTAAAATTTCCATTATGCCATACTATCCAAAAGCCTAGGAGAACTTTAATTTAAGACTCTGGCCCATTTCCACATCTAATTTTAATCCGAAGAAGCCACCTCTATTTCTTCTGTCCTCTTCTCATACAGACATACCATTCATATAATGGGAGTAACTTCCATTTCTTATAACTCCTTGATTGCAGCCTGATTTATGAAGTCTTTTCTCCACTTTTACTGATACTAAATGAGCTGAAGGAGCCTAGCATGTTGCAGAATAAAACCTCTACACCGATCCTGCAAATACCACTCAGCTCATATAAACAGCCAACATGTACGGTTCAGTAACTTGTTTAAATTTCCATGTTTTGGAATTGCAATGTGTTTTTTTGCCTTTTAGTTTGCCAAGAAATAGACAGTTACTAGAAGGTTACTTCATCATTTTTGTTCTTTCCAATTAAATTGAGATAGAGTAGAAACAAATTAGGGGGTCATATGGTAACATTCCTTGTAAGTACTTTGAAATCTCATAAGTGTAAAATCCTGATGAAAATTTGTTGTTGTCTTTAAAAGCTTTATGGGCTTTCCTTTTGCCTAACAAGCATCACTCTGGGCTACATTATTCCAAATTTGTTACTATTAATAATGTTGATTCACAGACATAGTTCTACTGCATCCAGGAGAATTCTTCAGAATACAAGTGTTCAGCAAAATATGCAAAGCTCTCATAATCTAACCCCTTTGAAAATGTTTTATGAGGGAAAACCAACCATGGAAGTGACCAGAAAGAACAACATCTTTATATGTCAATATCAACAGTATCAACAGTCAATATCTTTGTATGGGGAACACTGAGAGAATGTTAATTACTTGCAAAGAACAAGTGGGAATGTTTTCATGATGACCACTGCTTATTTCAAACAATGACAGCTTTCTGTCAGAGAAACAGCACTGTCAGAACATACAATATATATGCTAGCAAACACCAACCTCAAAAAGTCATTTAATTTACCAAACTTATGAACAGGATATTCATACATGAAACATCAATAAAAGTCTACTGAAAGTGTCAATATTTATTATTCCATGGGCTGGAGGCAGACTTTACAAAAAAAGATTGTGAAGGAAACCCAGAAGTTGATTGAGTACATGGCTGCTTCCTTCCTGGCTGTCCCACTGACAGCCTGTCCTTGACAGTCTGGTAGCTTTAGAGCGGTGACAGTCACATAGCCCATTCTGTCTCCTTAGTCCCCACTTAGCAGAGAAGTTCCCACAATATTAGATGTTAGAGATACTACCTCCATAGTGACTCCAGGGAAGGTTGTACTTGGGACCTTATGGCATAATGGGCAATAGGGTAGCAGAATCATAGATTCTTCCCTAGCTAATATTTGTAGATATCAGGGGCAGAAGGGACCTCAGTGGATCATCTAGTCTCACCCCCTCACCTCCCCTGAGGTAGGGGAGAGCACCACCTCCCTTGGAAGTCCATTCCAGATTCTGACAGCCCTTACCATAAAGAAGTTCTTCCTGATGTCTAACTTGAATCTGCTCTCTGTCAGTTTGTGGCCATTATTTCTAGTTACTCCAAGGGGTGCCCTGGTGAACAGAGCATTTCCTATCCCTTGTTGTCCCCCCCACATGAATTTGTAGATGGCCACAAGATCACCCTTCAGACTTCTCTTGCAGAGGCTGAAGAGATTCAGGTCCCTCAATCTCTCCTCATAGGGCCTTACTTGGAGGCCCCTAACGAAGTGCAAGTGCAGGGTGCTGCACTTGGGCAGTAGTAACCAGTGGCACACTTATAAGATGGGAAACTCCCTTCTTGAGAGCACGGAGGCAGAAAGGGATCTTGGAGTCATCATTGACTCCAAGATGAACATGGGCCGACAATGCAAGGTCACGGTTGGCAGGGCTAACTGGACCCTACCGTGCATCCACAGGTGCATCTCAAGTAGGGCCAAGGAAGTGATCCTTCCCCTCTACGCGACACTGGTCAGGCCACAGCTGGAGTACTGTGTCCAGTTCTGGGCATCCCACTTCAAGAGGGATGTGGACAACATTGAGAGGGTCCAGAGGAGGGCCACCTGCATGATCCGGGGACAGCAGGGCAGACCCTACAATGAGAGGCTACGGGACCTGAACCTGGTCAGCCTTCACAAGAGAAGGCTGAGGGGGGACCTGGTGACTGTCTATAAACTCACTAGGGGGGACCAGAAGGGTTTGGGGGAGGCCTTGTTTCCCCTAGCGGCCCCCGGGATAACAAGAAATAACGGCCACAAGTTGTTGGAGAGTAGGTTTAGATTAGACATCCATAAGAACTACTTTACAGTTAGGGCAGCTAGGATCTGGAACCAACTTCCAAGGGAAGTGGTGCTGGCTCCTACCCTGGGGGTCTTTAAGAAGAGGCTTGATGCCTACCTGGCTGGGGTCATTTGAGCCCAGTTTTCTTCCTGCCCAGGCAGGAGGCCGGACTTGAAGATCTACAAGGTCCCTTCCGACCCTACTTCTATTATTCTATATGAGTGGCCCTCCTCTGGACCCTCTCAAGGTTATCCACATCCCTCTTGAAGTGCAGCACCCAAAACTGGACGCAGTACTCCAGCTGTGGCCTTACCAGTGCCGCATAGTGGGGAAGTATCACCACCCTAGTGATATTCTACAGAACTAGCTGATGGCTTACGGATATGTGAGCTGGTAAGTAAAGGTATACCAAGACCAAATATATCTATTTATTGATATGCCCAGAGGCTTCTGTATCACCTGTGCTGGGGGGTCAGGTGAATGTGGTAGCTCATTTGAGCTCTCTTACAGCAGCTCTTTGATTCATAGATGTTAGAGTTGGAAGGGACCTCAATAGATCATCGAGTCCGACCCCCTGCATAGGCAGGAAAGAGGGCTGGGGTCAGATGAACCCAGCTTGAAGACCCCCAGGGTAGGGGAGAGCACAACCTCCCTTGGGAGTCCATTCCAGACCTTGGCCACTCTAACTGTGAAGAAGTTCTTCCTAATGTCTAGTCTAAATCTGCTCTCTGCTAGCTTATGGCCATTATTTCTTGTAACCCCCAGGGGCGCCTTGATGAGTAAAGCCTCACCAATTCCCTTCTGTGCCCCCGTGATGAACTTATAGGCAGCCACAAGGTCGCCTCTCAACCTTCTCTTGCGAAGGCTGAAGAGGTCCAGGTGCCTTAGTCTCTCCTCATAGGGCTTGGCCTGCCAGCCCCTAACCATACGAGTGGTCCTTCTCTGGACCCATCCTCAGTCATGGATAATTCTACTCACTGTGAGATCAAAGGGCAAAAATACCTTTCATTTTAGAGAGTGCAGGAGTAGGCTCATGTCTTTTCTGGTGATTGGACATAAAGAAGTACTAGCTTGAGATTTACCATAGTCTTTTCTGTTAAGGCTCAAGTCAGAAATTTGGATCTGGGTCTTTAGTAATGTAAAGTTGGTGCCATAAACTACTATGTAAACTTAACCCAATGCTTTTAATAGTGAATGTGTTTATTTCTTGATTCTCCAAAAGGTGAAAAATAGTGATACTCACAGCCAGGGTATCCTCATAGACATATCCATAGTATGGAGTCCCAATGAACATGGGAGGGGTATCCTGAACATCTTCTACATTGATAGTGACTGTAGTTGTTGCTGAAAACACCTTGTTGTTTCCCCGGAGCTTCCCACCACCATCCTGAAAGAAAACACATTGTAAAAATCACAGTATTGAAATTTGCCTGAGACCCCTTGATTGTAAACTTATCAGTTTACAACATCACATACATTTCTGATTAGTCTTCACTGTTCATTCCCAAGGCTATTATATCTCTAACGACACACAGAAGAACGGATGCGTGAGAATAAGAAGGAAGGATGGGGGGGAGGGGGGTTATTTCATATGTTCTTAGCAAGAAAATGATAATTTTTTCAGGTCAATACTATGTGGAAACAGATAAATGATATTAGAACCAATCAGTTAATGCTGTTACAATAAACTCTGCTCTTTTGTGTTTCTGCTATTTTCAGCTTGTTTTGTTCCCTTTCTGATTAGAGGGACAGCTCTCTCTGGAGTCATTTTAACAGTAGAAGTGGTTAGGTCACTACAAAGAATCACATCATTTTGTATTTGATATCCTGTGTATCAACACCACCTAGGGCAGAAAATTCCAGGGCTTTCAGAAAAAGGGAGAGTTAGAAAACGAAGCAAAACTTGGTCAAGAGGATATATAGCTTTTTATTCTAAACATAGATCTAACATAATAAGAAGAATACACTACTTCAAGTAGTATTGCTAGGGAAGGCTGAAACAGAGCATGTGATCAAAGTCTCCAAGGAACTCTCTTGTGATATAATCAAAAGTGTAGAAGAGCACAAAGCCAGCAGCTCTTAAATGGCTACAATGTATAAATAATCTTTGTGGATTGTGGTACTATCAGCTCTGTGTTCCTGACATAGAAGAGCCAATTAGAGAGAGGACTCAAGCTTTTAACCCCTATTGCCTCCAAGCTCTGGCTACAAATGAATAATTTTGCTGGCAATTTAAAAAGCGGGTACATTTTAGCATCCTCAATGTAAGAAGGAAAACTGGGACAGTAAGTTTCTGAAGAACAGAAGTGTCACTTCCATCCTGTGCTAATTTCAACACTTATATGTTGCTCCATGCCTTAGTGGTAGGCAATGCCCACAGCCAACACTCAGCTGATTGTTGCACACTGGCCAGAATGAGGGTAGGCCAGGAACCACATTCGTCTGAGTCTAATTCCCACCCATGAAGGTGGTGTAGAATACTGGCCCTGGACTTTTGCAGAATTCTAAATGCAGCTTTGCATAGTTGCAGCTCTTCCCCTTCTCAGTGTCTTCTCTCAGGAAAGAGCTTGATACCTTTGCAACAACTGTAACAAAATGAGTCCTTGATTTTTCATAGTCCAGGGTGACCCCTCTTTTGATGCGAAGAACACCACTGTGCCGGTCAATTGTAAACTTATTAGTATGGATGTTCTGGAAGAAAAAAAAGTAGTGAAAGATTTGACGCATAGAAACAAGATTGCTGTTGGGACTTACATTTTACTTTATCTGCTCAGGGGAAAGACTAGAATAATGATAGGGTTGGGAGGGAAATATGTCATAATTTAGTTAATGAATTTCACTTCTATGTGTTTATGAATAATTCATGAACATACTACAATTTTCTCATTATTTAAAATGTCACAAATTTAACTTAGACATTTATTTCCTGACCTTTTAGTGTTTCATTTTGCAACCTTAATTTTCTGTTAGCTTACTTCATTCAATAGAATTACCACAGAATTTTTTAACAGAAAAAAAAAATGGGGAAAAATGCACAAAAATTCTTGCACCCCTTTTCGGGACTTAGTTCAGAACTCTACCAGACTTTCAAAAGCAACTAGGGATTTTTTGGATGTCCAAAAAAAGCACTTAAAAGGGTTCTGATTTTCATAAAGCATTGAGTGCTCTAAAAGTGTCTGAAAATCAAACCCCTTCAAGGTGTCTCACATTGGGCACTCAAATTGTCTTGGTGTATTTGCATAGACGCTACTAATGGAACAGTTCAAAAGAGGGATCATCAACCTTTTAGGAGCTGTGGGCCAAATGAATGAAGATTAATCCAAATGTGGGCCACCACTTGGGATCTGGCTGCTGCTCCTATTTCCCTCACCACCTAGTGCCATCACTGAAATGCTGTCAATACACTTTTCCCCACAAATATCAACCACACCAATGCTTCCTCCACCACTGAATTGCTACCAATGTCCTAGTTTTGTGGACTGGATAAAATTGCTTAGTAGGCCTGATTTGGCCTTGAGGCCATAGGTTACTGACCCCTGGTCTAACACATACCCTGTAAAAAAGCTATAGAAAAGAGAGACCCTGTTCCATAAAACTTAGGAGTTCTTAGACATGGAGTCAAAAGTTCTCGTGGAATCATTCCTCTGACCAGTGTACATTTCAAGTAGAAATTTTGCTACATGGATTAGCCAGCCACACATGCAAGTATGTCAGAGCCTTTCCTCAGCAGCAAAATTTATAAGCTTAGTGAAAAAATGGTTGCAAAAATCAATGTATTGTGCAACTCAAAAACACCATGGTATTTCATTATAATAAGAATATATGCATACCAAACTTCAACTTTTGACTCCCATTTGATGTGACTGCATGCAGGATTAAGGTAATAACAATATTGTATAATGGGAAACTACATATTTTTCATCCCCCTACTATTAAAAATAAAATGACTAAACCAATTTTACTTAAACTTTAAACATTTTCTTGAGGCACAATCCAAATCTGGACACTTCTGCCACAAAGGTGAAAGTTTAAGGTATTAACAAGCAACTCTAAACAGGAGTTTGAACAGATGCCTACATGCAATTTTAATAATAATCACCATGGCCATACCTGTTATCAAATAATAGTTCTGCCTGTAAAAACTATCATGTTATGATAATAGTGCTCTGTACACAATGTATCTGTTCAATGGGTGATTATGTATGATATTAATGCAACTTATTGACTGTTGTTTTCTTGTTGATAAGGAGAAAATGAAGGTCACTTGTCACAAAAGTGGGAAACATTGGCAAAGTACAGGACAAAAAATGATAATAGAAATAAAATTAAGACTGATTTTCTGCAAGAGAAGTGGGTTTTTAATGTACTGACTTAATCTGCATGACTTGCAGGAACTGCAGAGAAAATCTGTAAGTGAAACTGGATTTAAAACAATTCCCTTTGCAATAAGATCAATGTTTGTATAGGGTTTCTTTTTTCTTTTTGTCTGTTCAAGGTACTTATTTTAATGGGTCTTTGCTTTCATTTACCTCCTAAAAAGAGGATTAGCTTTAATCCTACATAAATACTTTCTGAGTAAATCCTCTAATTAATCAGTTACTTGGTACAGTTATTCCTGCTTCTCACTGGGCATATCAACCTGCATGGGCCATGGAGGCAAAGCAGAGATTGCAGAGTCTGAGTGCCAGCTGTTTGCACAGCACTTCTGCAAAGAGTTCTCTTAATGAACAGCCATTTTTGCTTACAAGAATGGCATTCCCTCTTGTGTTTAAAAGCAGGAGAGGGCTAACTATGGATACTCAAAAAGCCCGAGGGTGAATTGATTCAATCTTTGCAGGTTAGTCTAAGCTGTGTAGATTGAACTGATAAGCAAGTGAACAGACATTTATTTTTTATTCTGGAAATGCAGCCACATGTCTGCAGTGGCCCAGGCCAGAAGCCAGGGTGAGGAAAAGGCAGAGAGGGGGAAGGGAGGGGTACTAGACCACCACACCCCCTTGCTTGGCTGAAGCAGACAGCATGGGCCAAGGCTAGCCTGTCCAACCTGTGTTGACAGCTCCGTCTTTTGAATTCAGTCAGGGTCCCACGGGGGGGGGGGGGGGGGGGGGGTGGCATTGCAGGGGTGGTGCAAAGCATCCTGGCATGCCAGGAGACTGTGAGTTAGCTTGAATCTGGAGGGGATCTGAGACAGAAGTCCATTAAACCGATTTAACCTAAAGGCTAGGGACAGACATTCAAAAAAGCCTGAGCCTGAATTGATTCAATCTTTGCATGTTAGTCTAACCTGACTAGGCTAAATCAGTTCTGTAACCAGACAGACATCCCAGAAATGCAGGCATATTCCCACGGTGCTTCAGGCTAGAAGCCAGGAACAGAGGAGGGCATGGCCAGGCCCCGGCAGGACACTGTGATTAGAGAGGGGTCCCTCCCCCATGATAACAGAGCATTTATCAGCATTTAATACCTCATCAGAAAACAAAGCCTCACTCATTACAAGCTCTTCTTAAACAGCTTTTTCCAAAGGAAAATACATACCAGCCTCTGGCTTCTTTACTATTCATTCCATTCAGGAAGAGCACACACCAACTGCAGATCCTTCCTCAGGCTGACAAATGGTTCTTAAACCCAGAAGCTTTCTAAATTTTTTTCCAACTATTTAGTTGATCTAATAAAAGATATCAGATTTACCCAAAGAACCTTGTCTGCCATTTCCAAAGGAGGGAATGAAGGGAAATTACCGTATGAGCTGTTGATTACTTCCAAAAAGCCTTAAGTGGACACTGTCCTAGCTGCCTTACACAGCATTAGCTGGCATACAACATACTGACTAGAGTCTGTGCTGTGGGAGAGAGGAGGAAGGGATCTCTGCTTAAGCAGTGAGTGGCAAGAGGTGGGGAGGGGGGCATGGGGAACCCAGCAGACCCTGCTGTGCCTGCAAGTCTCTGCCAGAGCTCCAGCCAGGGAGCAGAGGAGAGGGGCCAGCCCTGCTGTAGAGCATGCCAGGATGCTGGGGGTGTCTGGTTTAACTTAAACCAGTAAAGGGTCTGGGACAGACATTGCATAAACCAGTTTGACCCAAATTGTTAAGTCTGATACTACATTCAACCAGATTTATCTCAAACCAGTTTCAGCCATTTTCAAACTGGTTTATGTGCACTGAACAACTAATCTGCTACAGGTTTAAACCAGTTTCTGATCACTTAAACTGATTTATGTGTAATGTCTGTCCCTAGCTAAATCAGTTACATCTGATACTACATCCATCCAGGTTTATCCTAAACTGGCTTCAGCCATTTTGAAAGAAGTTTATGTGCACTGAACTTCTCTTGTGTTACACATTTGAACCACCTTCCAAACACTTATATGAGTTTTTGTATAATTTCTGTCCCTAGCCTATGAGACACTGTGTTGAGGTGATTGATGTGTTGTGTACAGCTTCGTGACAAGTGACAAGTCCTGGATTCAGAGGCATAATCAGGCAGCTCCATGCCTTGGGTACCTTTGGTGCATGGGGCAGCTCCAGCCAGCTGCTTAAGGATGGTGGGGGTGACTGGGACACTGGCTCTGGGTGTTGACTCTAGGGAAGGAGGTGCAACATTAAAAGCAGCTGAGTTTCAAGACCAGCTGCCACCATGCTGCTGGTAGTGCAGCCAATGATGATGTCTCATGCATTGCTGAGACATCATGTCATTCAGGCATCTCAATACACTTCTGGTGCCAGCTGTTGCATTGTCAGCCATGGTGCTGGCTAATTTTGTGCACCTCCTCTTCCCTCCCATAGGTGACACCCAGACCTGTTGCCATAGTCACCTCTCCTTTAGTTATGCTACTGCTTGGACTGACGCAGATATTACATTAGCATTCAACCTTGACATTCTCAAAACCAGTTGCATTTAAGTGCTGAGATGGATTTTCAGTATGTTCTGCTTTTAAAGGAATAGTTTTGTTTTGCGTTATGCTTTATCCCAGGGGCAGGTAAAATATGGCCTACAGGCCAGATCCGGCCTGCCAAGCTGTTCTATCCAGCCTGTGGGACTCTTAGAAAATATTTATCTGCTCCTGGCAGCCTGTCAAAGAGTACAGGAGCCAGGGGCAGTAGGACGCAGGGGGAGCCGGCAGCAGGAGGCAGGAGTCCAGCCCTGCCCACCCCCAGCCATTTCCCTGCTTCCTGTCCCCACCCTGCTCCAGCACCACTCCCGGCTCCAAGCTGCATGACTGGACTGGGGAGCATGGGAACTTGCCAGTATGGGGGTGTATGCACATACACAGGCAGGGCAGAGAGTGTGCATGCAGGCAGGGGCAGAGTCCGTGTGTGTTTGTGTGTGTGTGTGTGTGTGTGATGTGTGTGTGTGTGTGTGTGTGTGTGTGTACATTGTAGGCAGGGGCAGAGTGTGTCATAGGTAGGGGCAGACTGTGTGTGTGTGTGTGTGTGTGGGTGTGTGGTGTGTGTGTGTGTGTGTGTGTGTGTGTGTGTGTAGGCAGGGGGCACCCACACCCCCCTCACACTGCCATACATGCAGACCCCCACACCTATACCCCCTCACACTTCCCCAGCCACCCTCCCTGCCACACAGTCCCCCCACAAACCCCATACCCACTCACACCCCAAATAACCACAACCACACCCCCCACAAACCTATACCCCCCAATTTTCAAAAGTAAGACTTCATTTTAAGTTATTGTGCAATCACCTATATTTACATTGCATAAACACACATAAACCAGAGCAAACATTTTTTTAAATCAAATTAATGAATATTGTAGATGTTTGCTTTTTAGAATATAATTTGGTGTGTTTCTGGTTCCAAGACTGCAAAACCCCTTGCTGAAAGGAGTGCTTCTGGGGGTAAGGGGAGAGACTTCTGGTGGCAAAGGTCAGGGGTTAATGGGCAATATTTCCAGTCCCAAGATGGCAACCAGGGGGCGGGGCACCTGTCAAGGGTAAGGGCTACTCATGCAGCCCTTGACAGCTTGTCAAAATTTGGTAAGCGGCCCTCCGCCCGAAGGGCCCACCCCTGCTTTAACCCCTCCATGGGCAAATGAACTCTTTCCAAACTTATTTTGATTTACTGTATCTTAGCAATTTTATGTCTTTGGATACTAACAGATGCCAGACTGACAGCCCAGGTGAGTGGGTCCTGTATGTATTCACAGAGCCAGCTGTGACAGAACAAACTGAACTGCCCATGCACTGTTCAAACAAGGAGCCTCTGCCCTGCATTGGAGAGTGGGGCTCACATCCACAGGTGTGATTTCATTTCCATGGACTAGGATAGTCTAGTGGTGCCCAATCTCAGGCACTGTGGGACAGATAAGTGGTGCAGGGCCAGCCCATGGGCTGGATCCAGAGTGCAGAGTTGTGTCATCTGGCCTGCAGGTGACAAATTGTTACCAAATATGGTTTTCTGATGTGACCCACTCTATTCACTAACCTCGCATGAACCGATAGCAGGGCATCTGCTCACAAAGTGCTTCATTTCTGTGTTACTCACAGCAATCACAGTGTTGCTGGTGTTTTATAAAATAGCATGGTGGAGGCATATATATTTTTAAACAAGCTTAGGCAGTGATGCTATTAGTTCATTAAGACTTATGGATAGAGAGGTTGCCTTTGTTTGTACTTTTATTCATATTGCCAAAGTGAGGGTAGGCTCCAGATTAAAAAAAAAAAAGAGTGAGATTATGTTGTGGAAAAAAATAAGTAACCATGAGGATGTCAACAACATGGCAGGAAACAGATGTTCTGGTAGAAACTTAAACCACTGCATAAGTTATCAGCAGTGCAATCATTAGGGGGAGAGCAGCAAAAGTCAAAGGGTGTGTTTAAATGAATATGTGGAGATGACCAAAAATATTTAGTCATGTGTATTTGTCTTTTTTTTTTTTTTTTTTAAAGACAGACCCTACTTCACTGTCAGTTTACAATGCTAAACCCAAACACAAGAACTTTCTCAGGGGCTCATCTCTATTTGTAGTTGACTTCTGTTTGGACTCCTGTTTTCTCAGTACCCAATAATTCATACTGCTTCAATTATCCAGGTACAATTAAAGTGGGTAAGCTTAAACCTGTGTGAATGTATTTATACTGGTGTAGCTTATTATTTTAGGAGGGGACTAATTTATCTTTATTCTAATGTAACAACATTCACACTAGAGTTGGAACTGATATATCTCTTGTAATAAAAGAGCACATCCCTAACCAATAAACTATACTAGTATAAGAACTGCTTGCAGTCCAGGCTTCACAGATAGCTAAGACTGAGGACTGTGTACAGCATAGCTAAGCACTGCTAAATTAGGTTGAGAAGGCTCAGAGAAAGCAGGAGTAGGGCTGAAGGTGCCTGAATTTTGAACTGAAGTTGAACTCTGACAGTTCACGGTGTTTTCCTAGGTGTTGCCAACTATTTTAGAATCTGTTTCTCATGCACTGTCTGGATCACTCCTGGTACTTATGGTCTATCAGGTTAAGCCTCATGGACTCATCTTATGCTTCTGGTTCCTAAATACCTTGGCAAATAAGAGAGATTATTTTAAAAATGCAAGCAAGACCCTTACCTGTAAAAAGTAGTTGATGCTTCCTCCAGAACCTGTATCTCTGTCCACTGCTTCAGTCTTGAGGATGCTGCTCCCTGAGGGAGTGTCCTGTAAATCAAAAGAGATAGCGGATTCAGGGGTGTCTGCAGAGCGATGCAAGGTAAAAGATAAGATTGCTAAAAGATTAGGAATTAATAAATGAGAAGACATGAAATGAGAAGCAGAGAGAGGAATTAAAAATCTGGAGAAATAAAAGCTGGAGGAATTGATAAAGGACAAGTCAGTGAAAAGGAGAAGTGAAACTTATGTGTGGATAAGCAAGTGTATCAACGAAAAAGGTAGTGAGGGAAACAATAGGAAGGGAAGAGAAAGAAAAAGACTTTAAATAAGGGGGAGTGGGACAAAAAAGGAAAAGAGATACCTTCATAGGGTTCAAGGAGATAATGAAATCTGAAATTATAGGAATGACTTTCCTAGAATGCTGCTCTTCCTCCATTTGAAGTCAGTGGTAACATTCTCATTGACATTAGTGCAGGAGCAGGCCTTCTATGGAAAATACTGTGCAAATATCACAGCTTCCTCTCTCATACTATTGTGGAGGACAATAGTATGAGACTTCTCAGGAAGTGTGCATGAAACAAGCACCCGATATCTAACTAAAATTCCATAATAAAAAGTAAAAGTTCATCACTGATGATATAACATCACTAAAAACATACTAGCTCTACTTCTATGCATCCTGTTGAAGCATTGAAACATATAGCATGCAAAGGGAGTCAACCAACCTCTGGGACATGGACTATGTAAGGTGTGTTGATGAACTCAGGGCTCTCATCATTGGCATCTGTTACAAGGATTCTGACTTTTTCATCAACCTGGAGTGGAATATGATGAAAATTTAATGAATCAAACTGAATTGTAGCAATTTCATTTGTCTGCTCTTTCATTTGTCTATTCTGTCTCTCAGTAATTCTCAAGCAGGGTGATGTGAGATCCTTTAAGTGCGGTGAGGGTTGGCATGCAATATTAGCACCATTAGGTATGCAAACACCTACCCAAGACTCACAAGATAAACCCAGAGATTTCAAATAGGTATTCATATGTCAAAAAACATCCTGACCTATCATGCTCTTTCTGAGTTCTTTGAAACAGAAAAATTGTTGCATTCTTTCTTCTGTAGTAAAGAAACAAGTGAAAGCTAAGAGTTGGCATTTTCAGAGGGGCGCCTTAAGTCTAAAACACTGAGATCCACTTGACTAATAATTTCAATAGCAATGGAAAAAGTTCTTTGTCATGGAATGTCCTTCTGCTACCAAAATTAAGAAGCAGAAACCTGCCTCCCCAGCAGCATAACAAGTCTTCTTAAATAATTATTTTAAGAATGGAGGGTAAAGTATTCTCTGAGATAAGTATTTTGATGTACGCAATGTCTTACAAAAGTCTCAGCACACTATATAAATTACAGCTGATAGGTCTGATTTTCAAAGTTAGTTTCATACTTATTAAACTTGCCATGAACCTAAACATCTTATTATGTGCCTACAAATATGTGACCTGAGCAGGTGCATGTTCAAATGTGTCCCTTGTTGACCATGCTGGTGCATAAATGACTCATCAGCAGGTGTTGGTGCAAGGAAATAGATATACAAACAAACATTACCTGTAAGTAGCCAGATTGTAAACTTACAGGGCATCAGTTATTCTGGTAACCATCCCATATGCAAACTCTCACCCCATGGTAAATTCAAGTTATTTAACTGCACTTTCATTAAGGGATAATCTACTTTGCATTGCTACATAGTAAAAATGTGCACATAGGCAGTTAGCACAGAGTAGCTGACAGGCTGTAAATTCTTATCCTACCCTACCTTGCAGTAATTTATTTATGTTTCCAAACCCTTTTATGTAAGTAGGGCATGAGCACAGATATGCATATGATTTGGAAAATATCTTTCTACATATACATCTAGAAATCACTGTGGCATCCAACCAAATGTAATCCCTTTTGTATTTATAAATATATGGTAGACAATAACAACTGCCAACAAAACTGTACATTTCTTTGTGAAGTAAAGAGACATTTTTGATTCATATAGTTGCCCTAATTATGGGAATTTCTATGGTACTCATCATCTTAGTAGTTGAGTACCACTCAAATGTTCATGAATTCTTTATTTGAGGTAGGAAGTATTGCAGATAATCATTGTTCCAGTTTTACTGATGGGGAAATGAAAATATAGAAGTTAAATGACTGCTTCAGGGTCTCACAGATAGTTTTGTGACAGATTGGGTGCATCTACACATGAAATTAGTGCATAGTTCTCACCAGAGTTTATTGCTTCCAGACACAGTGTTTACACATGCACCTGGGGCTACAGTACATTGAGCTGGGGCAGGAGAACCCTGGCTGGCAGGAGGCCAAGGGTAGAGGGTAAGGAGGGTCAGCCTGCCAGCCCAGAGCTGCTCTGCCTCAGCTTAACGTGCTGCAGAGTGGCTGGCTGGGGCATGAGGATGCTACAGTGAAGGGCCAGTTAGTCCCGGTCACCATCTACACATGTGCTGTGATGCACTAAATAACTCTGCCATAGGATAGCATTTGTATCAGACAGTTAACAGAAGAGTTAATTAATTTACTCTGGTCTAATAGCGCCACTGTGTAGAGAGTGATGCTTTACTGCGGAGTTAGTTAGTCAACTCCTCAGTAAAGTGCATGTGTAGATGTTCCCACTGAGAAATAAAAACAATATTTTCTGACTGTCAATCAAGGTCACAACCAGAAGCCTGTTGGGCATGCCAGTTTCTGTAATGAACTGTACACAAGGGAACAAATTCACTAGCTTCCCATCTGTCCACCTCTGATTCCACACTCCAAATCACCAGATATTTATTTATAGCTGAGCCAACTGGGGGCAGCCTTTAGCATTCTGGAGATAAGACTCAAGCTAATGCCTCTGGATCATCTTAACTTCTTTGCCCCCCTCCCTTTCTGGCTGTCAGTGCTGTGCCTTAAAACTGAAAAACTTGTTTCTTTAAAACAAGTGAAAACAGCAGAGAAGTTTGTGGGACCCCTAATGAAAGATACCAAAGATAAGATGAAACAGCACATTACTCAGTAAAGACTCCTAATACCATTCTAAGGCATAGGTTCACTAGGGACTTAGTGAGAGGACTACCTGATTCTGAATCTCCAACTCTAACTTGTGTAATGCCTTATATTTTGTTACAGACCCTCCAAGAATCTAGCAGGCTTAACTCTTCTTAAGGGCATGAGATCCAAGGAGATCACAGCCCAAGATGGATTCCTGTTTGAAAATGCTATGTGTTTACAGCCTAGTTTGAATCATACTGCCTCCTTGAACAACAGAATCCATAATTATCTAGAAATGTCTGTTCAATGAACAAGATTTAGGCGTGAGCTACTATGATTTCCTTGACACTGTCAGTAAGACAAGCATTGGCAATTTTGAATACTTACTGTATTTATGCCATCTGAAATACTGACTATTACTTCGATTTCATCTTCTTTCTGCAAATAAAGGAATCCATGTAAAACAGATCCAGTATTTAGCAAGATTCAAAGAAGCACTGAGTGTTTAAATAAATCACAAAACTACCTAGACCTATTATGCTAACAAAAAAGAAAGCAGTTAAATCATAGCTTTTGGTGTCAATTCATGGTAGTCCCAACAATAAGGCATATTGGACAATCATCTTTCAGGATCCTATGCTATAATCTGTGATATACTCTTATGTTTCAGATTTTAAAATAATCTTTTGATATTAGGATGAGCTCTCTTCTTGGGGGACAGATTACTCTACATGTACCTACTGCCAGGCTCCTTACATCTGTAGCATCTTATGCTGACCACTGTTAAAGGTAGAATAGTGGACTGGATAGACACAAGTATTCCTATGAAGATCTAGATGAATTAAATCCTTATATTTTTCAAGAATACAATGACTTAAAGAGTTATTTTGTGAAATTTTTACTGTCTTTTAAAATGTTTTTTTTAAAGTTGAAGGTCCATCCAAGCCTAACAGTCATTCGGCTAATGTGGTTCATTTGGCTAGGACCAAACCCACCTTTGACTCCACAACCTAAATAACCAAGGCATCAATTTCTAACTAGATCTACTTGGGCTGACCTTTGGCATGAGTCCAGAGCAGAGTTTAACTCACACCTCTGGACCTAGTGAGACACCTTTACCCTTTGGTACCATATCTAAAGGAATTTGTAAATCTTGAATAGTCTCATCTAAAAAGGCAACTCACAGGTTTAGAGAATAGGATCCTGGAGTAATTTGATTACCTGAAATACCTTATTAGTGGGGCTATCTTGGACTGACATTATTTAACTGGAAACATCTCTCTTAGTGGCTTTTATGTCTATAATTTTGAATAACTTCTTATATAAATATTTAGAAAAGTTCAATGCAACAATATAGCCATTACTGTAGCATTCTAAATCTAAAAAAATACTTGTGTGGATATAAAAAAAAATGTGCACAGTGAAGCATCATAACAAAAATCAGATTTTATCCGCAAGGTTTAGAAAAACTTAATTGCATTAGAAACTACACAGGAAAACGATGGAAAGAAATAGTGACGTTCAGCAAGAGCTTAATAGCCTGGTGCCTCCAAATTTTGTGTTAGGGACAGTTTTATGCATAAACTGGGAAAATGGGTGATAGGTTATATAATACACTATATAACTATTGTCAGTAGTATTCTATTGCATCATAAGTTGCATAATTTTGGGACCAAATGAATTGACACTGTTCTGTAAAGAACTTGAGTTGCTTGCAGGGCCCTATCGAGTGGTACTGTTTCACTGTACATTACCTCTCTATCAAGTTCTTCAATCAATGTGACATTCCCAAAATTCACATCAATGCCAAAGTATCTTCTTAACCCTGCTTCAAATTTAATTCCATAGGTTACAGGATCTCCTTCTGGGTCAGTTCCATTCAGAGTGTACACATGTGTACCTGAAAAGATGAAGCGAGTTATTTCACAAGACTGTTCTGTGGTAACTTCAAGCAGCATGTATTTTTATACTATTTCTTATAAAGGAGTTCCTTGGTAATGTATTTGTGTATTCATAAATAACAAGTAGTTTAATAGTTTTGATGATAATTTTCTGCCTATTGGTTAAATCCAGCGCACCAAAGACCATTGGCCTTCTCCAGAACTCTTATCTGCAGAATACTTTTAAAATCAGCCATTTATTTTTATCTATGCACCTGGAAGAGGAGTAGCAGGCCTTGCCTGACCCCAGGCAAGACTGAGGTGATGATAACAGAAACAAGGGAAACATGAAATAAACTGTCTCCTCTATAATATTCACTCTTTAGGGTATCTACTCTCAAAATTTCAGTTAATTCGGAGCATGAGGGCCCTTTGGGCTCTCAATTTTACTGGAGGCCCCCCAAAATAGAGAAACATTAAATACCCACTGCCTCCTATGACCAACCAGAAGATGCTCCTCCTCTCCTCATACTCAAAGTGTAACTATCTTTCACTGGAAAAAATGAAATGTAACAAAGCCAAGGAGGCTCATGAGAGCAGAAGAGAAGATTTGTACAAGAGGTCACTGTAGGCTATGGAATTCAAGAAATATGAGAAAGATTACAGACTTTCATCCTTTCAGAACAAAATAAATGCAAAACACTCTACCACATTGCTTCCACTTATTAAATTCTTCACAAGCAACCACTTATTCACATACAAATGAATGAACCCTGTAAACTAATCAATTTACTCCTTTTACAAGCTAGGAAAAGATAAATTGTAACATCTATTTTTAAATACTTGAGAAGTCAATGCCAACTTCAGTGAGCTGACTCTTTTTTATAAAAAGTGGCATTTCCTGCAGGACTGTAACACCTACATTTTCAAAACATTGTGAGGCGTATTTATTATATAGCTTTCTTGCAAGGCTCTTAGTCTATTTTTCACTTATAGAACATCCTTCATCCAAGGTAAAGTATTTTACAAAATTAATTTACTGGGTCTGATAGTGTTGTTGTGCTCATTTTTTATAATTATCTGCATTTTCCAATAAGTAAAGTGAGGCATAAGTGAGTTAAGTTAATTGTTCAAAGTCATATAGCAAATTATTGTCAGAGTCAGGGACAGGACTCAGGAGTCCTGATTTATCTTCTACTGCTCTACCTACTGGGCAAGTCACTCATTCCATTGAAAGTGCTTCACAGCTCTAAAATTATGGTTTAATCTTTTTTCCTGGTTCAGATTATAAAACCATTCTTATATAAAATGATATTTAACACGGTGGCAAAAGTCCTGGATGCAGAAGTTGTGTGGAGAAAGTTAGGGATAAATCTTTTCCCTGCCTTTGTCAGTGAGCCTGGGAAGTAACCAACAGCAGAGAGGAGAGGTGTGTTTGTGGTTCGAGGGAGAAATTAATATGGCAGAGTTGGACTTTGGATTTAGGCATTCACATGAGGTGTGTACCATTGTCAAATATAAGCACCCTATTTTGCCATGTTCCACGTTAAAAATACTCCAAACACTGAATTTTGTATGATTTTAACTATAACTCAGGTCAGCTTCACTTGGGTTTAATCTCTTTTCAAAGCAAAATCAGACAGCACTACTGCAGGTTACTATCTCCTTAATTACCACCGATAACATAATATTACTCTGTTGTTGTAACTGTGGTGCTGTCAGCAGTATCTGTGTGCCAGATGGGTTCCCTTTTATATTCTCAGGTTTGTAATAAAACCTTCTCAAAGCTCGCTTGCTTACCCTGTGGATGCAGCAATGAACCTCTCTCAATAACAGCACCATGGAGTATTGGCACACTCAGCAACATGGCATTGGAGGATCATAGTTAGCCAATTTGATTGTTTCTGTATACGTATATACAGAGAGAGAGAGAGAGAGAGAGAGAGAAAGAAAGAGAGACTATTCTGATTAGTTTTCTGAAGAGTTAGTCATATTGCACTGCATCAGTGCATGGCATTTGCACAATAATCTCTGCTACTGGCCCTGTGCCAGAAACAGGGAGTGTCTTTTAATTAAAGATTATATTCTGCAAAAACTAACAGACACCTCTGCGAACCAACTCAACAAATCCCCAGTGAATAGTGAAAGCTTTCAGAACAGGCTCACAAAACTGCCATGTCACTTCATTTTCCCCTTGGGATTAATCAAAAGAGAAAAAACTAAAAACAATTTTGTAATTTAAAAAGTGAGTAGGAAAAGCCACTGGGTTGTTACACAAGATGTTTTCTTTCTCCCTATTCTTGCCCCTAAGTAAATAATTACAAAAAGGAAGGCAGAAAATCTTACATGTAGATATTTTTTTAAAATAGAGTGACACAGGTAGGTACGGAGATATCTACATCCTGTCTTAGCCTCTTAAAGAAGAGAGCTAATTTTCAAGTGCTGAACATCCAGCAGCTCCTGCTGATTTCAAATATACTCATTTTTAAAAGCTTGGTCTTCGCTGTTTAACAAGTGTAAGGCTAAATTCTTATCACATTTATATAGGTGTATATCTGAAGTAACTCCACTGATGTCATTGTTAACACAGTGTTTTTCTCACCCTCTTTTTCTTTTTACAATATTTCACTTCTTAATTACACTCTCACTTTCTGTACCTCTTCCCTTATCACTGTCTTTGTCCTATCTGTTTCCTTTCCAAATGCTGAACTGTTTCTTTGCCTTCCAACTGATTTCCTCTGCCTATCTGAGATGTCCTGCTATGGGTTTCTTGCACATTTGTCTATGTCAGCTGTTGAAGCTATGTTTGCTTAAAAAACCTAAATTTCATGTTTCAAGTGCCGTGAACACTAGTGATAAAAATAGCTCTTGACATTTGCAGTCTATTACACCTTTCACCTGCAGAAAGCGAATCACTTTAATTAAACTCAATGATACCATCATATGGCAAGCTCCTAATACCTCCATTATAAGAGACATGAAGTCACAAAGACAAGGGACATGTCTACGGTCTCATAGCCAAGTTGGTGACAACCAGTGGATCTTATCTCCTTTTCTTTGGGACGGGGACCATCTTTTGGAAGTGCGTTTGTTCACCACTTAGGACACTGGGGTCCATGGCTAGGGTTCCTGGACACTACCACAATACTAATAAAAAATACAGCTTTACTCGCTAGAAACATTCTATAGCAAGTGCAGCATACAGATTTTCAAAGAATATTGTATTCAAACACATATGAAAGTATTTTAACCTGGACTTATGCAAACCTACCTAGCCCACTAAAATATAAGTAGATGGGGGCAGAATAATAGGAAAGTAGGATCTACAGAGAGGAACATCCCCTTCCAGGTAAGTCAAATATTAGCTCTACCATTTGTCCTGTTATTATAAGTCTACACACTGCTTCTGTTGAAATCTCTTAAGGAAATTAAGATCTGCACATTTTCTAATAGCTCAAAATGATATAAAATATAGATGTTCATGTAAAGTGTGTGATTGTTGAAGTTTCTAAAGAGAAAATGAAGCCCCTCATCAATTTTCATATCTTATTTCCTTTCTGGGTATCACACACCCTTGCTTTTGCAAATGCAGGGTATTTAATGTGACATTTTCACTAGATTGTTTGATTGTAATTTCTCTACTGGTTCAGTCTCAGTTCCTAATATTAGCTGACTTATATTTTAATGCACAAATTCTCCATATAATTAACACTCCAAGAACACTTTTCAGCACAGTGTTAATTCAAATTAAAAATTAACTCTTGGCACATAGACTCTACTTACTGAAAAGTAAGTACATTAAAAATCCAACTAACATCTTACCTGTGGGTTCGAGCAAATAGCCTCTTCCTGTCAGACACATAAGCAAATAAAGCATTATTCATTCTAGGCACAGGGAAAATGCTGGTAAAGATCCTAGTCCTGAAGCTCTAACTTACTTGATTACTTTTATTAAAAACCTTTATTAAAGGCCAACTTCATTCCATAAATCTACTTTAGTCAACAGGGGGGGGGGTGTGAATTTGGGCCAATGAGTCTACTTGCATTACAATACATTATCAGGTCTAGAATTCTGAAAACAAATGTCCCCTCTGTCTTATTTTGCCTATTTTGTGTATTGACTTCTGGGTGTTGGCTGTGAGATGGTTTCTTGGTTATCCACCTTCATAAGATGTCTATGTGCCTGACAACAAGCAAATACTTGCCAGCCTTATGGGAATTTGCTGTTCCTGTCTCAGTCAAATTCCAATTGCATTATAGGAAGGGAAGGAAAATGAACTAGTTTCTTATTACCTTGTCCAAACACAGCCTATTTGATTCTCATTAACTGGTTCATAATGCATGAGTACATTCAGCCTGGCATTCAGTTCTCAAAACTTCCTTGTAACATGGACTGTATCTTGCAGGGTTTTTGCTTAACAATCTCCCTGCACATTTACTACCACTTAACTTTATCTATCTGACATTCATGATCAGGCAGCTCACCTCTTCTCTTGTTTTCATTGCTGGAACTGCTTAAAAAATGTGGAAACCACCATCTTGACTAACAAAACAGACATGTAACTGTGGTCCTCCCTACTCTCCCGAGTTAAAAACATAAACTGCTACAGAATGAACGAACATTTTCTGACTAGAGATTATCCTCTCAGTACAGAGGCTCTGAGACAAACATTTCTCACATAGGTGCTATATCACTTCCTCTCCTACTGGTGATAGCATAACATCCCTGTTGAAACTACAACAATTGATTTAATAATTTTAGGAGGATATTTAATGCATTTACAGATGTCTTCAATACAACAACGTGACTAGAACCAAGGATGGAGCAAACACCACATGACCAGTCAGCTGTTTATGAATCACCAGCAAGTGCCCTATTGATCCAGTACCCTTTAAATGGCAGAACATGCTTCATTATGGTGTTGTACTCACCCTTCTACATCACTGCAGAAGATACTGCTGTTTCAAGACCTTGCATTTAATTGCATATAATTTTCTCTGGAAAGGGTTCTTTTAGGGCTGAAAACCTCCCTGTCTCAGTTGAGAGGTGAATGTTTTTGAAAAGTCTGTCTTCAACTAATTCAATCATTTTGGAGTAATTAGAACGCGAACTGATGATATTATTCAGGATTTAAAGACACTGGACAACTTAAGAATGATTTGGACTGGAAATTCCAGGTCTGCTATGTCCTGTGTCGGTACCTAGCTTGCAGCAAGATTTGCTAAATGTAAAGTGAAAAATGATTGACCTTTTCACTCCTGCACGTCTCTTTTTGGAGAAAATGAGTGACTGGGAATAAGTTATAGATGGTGGGTTCCTGGGGGAATTCTTATGGTTCAAATACTTTGGAGATGGATGAACTACAGAAATACCTGGAGAGAGAGGGCAGACTAGTTGGCAGGCAGTAGTAGCTTATGGAAGGGTTTCTGAGCTGGGATGGAAAGAATAGGAGATAGTAGCAGAAATCTGGAGCAGTGCAGCAATTAGTAGCTGGACTGCAACAAGGACAGTAGGAGCTGGGGAGCATTTGGCAGGAAACAGTAATGATGAAGAGATAGGTGGTAAGAAAACCAGACTAGTAGGAAAGAAGCAGTGAAAAAGAGCCAAGAGCAGGAGCTCAGGAGCAACAAAGGAAGCTGAAAAGATCCAGCAAGCAGCTGGGATTGCAGTTGTGCTGGGCTGCAGAGAATAGCTACAACTGCATGGAAGACAGGGATAGGGGAGAAATAGGAAAGAAGAGCAGTGAAGGATGAGAAGAGGATCTTCTGAGCTTCCTGGGTGGCAGGACTCTGTGCAAACAAAGAATTTTTGTTTTGTGAGAGTGCTGGGAGCCCTCAGCCATATAGGTGTTGCCAATGTGGAGGTATACGTGGGCACTTCTGTGTCTTGGCCTGCAGCCGTACACGGGGCAGCGTCAGTGACACAGCAGCTGCTACTTCATGCCTCCCCATAACTTGGTGCCTGGGGCTGGTGCCCTAGTTGCCCCCTCTAGCTCTCCTATGGTTTCATCGAGCCATTCTGATTGTACAGGTCTTAAGAAATAACAGACATTAAGATGCCAACCCGCTTGTGCAAGGTACAGTATTTTTCTGACTAATTTAACAGCATGTGTGAATTGGACATGCATATATGTATACAACTGCACTGTTTAACACTGAGGGTCTCTCTCTACTTGCCCAGCAAACTTTTTCTTCCCTGGCATCAGCAGATGCTTGGAAATTCTGGTTGCTCTTCCATTGGCCCTTCATTGCCTACACTTCTCTGTCTAGAATCCTTTGTGAGGCTATAAACCGACAAATCTTTTATAGAATTTGGAAGCTGTGAGTTTATACACTGAAATAGTAATTTATTAACATTTAATTACAATGGTAGTATTAAGTAATGCCTGAATAGATGAGTCAAAATTCCAAATATAGAGATTTTAGATTATGTTTTGTACAGGGTGGTTTGGATAGCGATGATCCTGCCTCAGGCAGGGGGTTGGACTAGATGACCTCTGGTGTATGATTCTATGTGCTCAGCAATATCAAATTAAAGCGACTGGAAACAATATTGTGCACCCCATTTCTTTCTATAATTCCATTCTAGTGGGATTATACAACTAGTTTAAACAACTAACCCTTCCCCCCTTCAGTACTCTGCATTCTTCCAGTTGTGCCAAGCTTTAGACAGTTACCTGCCTGTGCAATCCCAGTCCAACTGAGAAGGTAAACAACATACAGCATTTTTATAATCTTACTCTGCTAAAAGAATGTAAATTTTAAAAAGTTTTTAAAGCCAGGTGCATGGCCTGGTGGTTTCACTCAGACCCTGGAAGCAACACCACCAGCATTCTGCACTGAGACCTATCTCTTAGAGAAGAAGAAAGAAGCACCTATGGCTATTTGCTCCCACTAAAGGGACCTGACAGACATGGGGAAAAAAACCCAAAACAAAACAGCACTTTACCAGAAGAGGCAGTGCACTGTGGCTGCAAGAATGCACGGACATTTATCACCCAAATTATCGGTCACATCAGGCTGATTTCCGATACAGTTAATTTTCTTTATATCGATGCCAATCCAATAGCGGACCAATGTGTTGGTGCACCTCTACTAACAGCAGTTGTCATATTCTTTCTAGCCCAGCTCAGGAAAGGAAGTCCTGAAATCACAGTACAGCGAGGTTTGGGGAGCGCCCAAATTAGAGAACCCCCATATCTTGGCTTCTGAACAACAATCCAAAGTCTTCTGCTTCCTTGAGAGCTGCCTCAATAATTTTCAAAAGGGATCTGAGCCTAAGTAAACTAAGCATCTCCTCAATGCCTCACCTCAAAAAAACCCTTCTAGCTGGGACTCTGCAGAAACATCCTTGGAGTCAAGCCAAAAAACCTCTCTCTCTCAGGTGTGTAACTGCAATGAGCTTCTGTGGGCCATATCTCAGTTATCATTCATTCTGACTCAAATCCAAACTTCAATGAATTCCAACTTCACATTAACTCAATCGAGGTTATTTTTTTCAGCCATTCACCCTTAAGGCAGGAGCTCAGGAATCAAACAATGAGGCTATTTTTAAATGTAGCAGACTTTGGCTACAGAAGTAAACCCCTTCTACAAGTTATCTGAATGTTTGCTGCTTGGATCTTAAAGTACATTCACTGGAGATTTACCAGTACATAGAACATGTTAAATGGATGAAAGAGGCCATATTTAATGTACTCAGGGTTTAATTATTGTTTTAAACAATTTATAATATAATTGATTGATACAGATATGACTGCTCTGGTGTTAGTCCTTTAGTCACTGTCCCTCTATTTAAAGTTGGGAGCTTTAGTGGAAGCAGTAGTCATTCCAAACTTGCCTGTTATTTCCTAGCTATTTGTAGCCCTTCCTTGCAGTTTAGGTTGATGCAGCAGGGTAAATTTCTCTGTGACTGAAATTATAAGTTAGAGACCCACTTGCTTTGGTGGGCAATGACATTTGTCTGTTTTTTAAATTTGCTCTGATTTTAGCAGTTAATGGCTAAGTGCCCCAATGTCAGTCCTGAATGGAGAGAAAGCAAGCTATGATTTATTTCCATGACAGTCGGTGCACTCCACAGCATTACTGATGGCATCTGGGGGTTGCTTTGGTCAGCTAAATTTTTGCTGGCCTTTGATTGCAAACTCTAACAGGCTGAACACAAATTTAACATTTCACTCTTCTCAGTGGGTGTATCTACATGTGCACTTTACTGTGGAGTTGACTAATTAGCTCCACAACAAAGTGTTACCAACTACATGTGTGCTGGTATTAGGGCACAGTAAATTTATTAACTCTGCCATTAGGGACAGTTCTATCTTACAGCAAAGCCATTTATTGTGCTGCAATGCATGTGTGGACAGTGATTGGGACAGCAGTACTTTAAGCAAGAGCAGAGTACCCTTGGGCTGGCAGCAGGCCCAGGGGTCAGCCACAGAGCTCCCAGGGCTGCTCCACCTTGGCTCAAAGTGCTGCTGTCCTGTGCATGTGTGTAGATATTGCACCTGGAAGCAGTGTGCTCCAGAGCAAACTGCTCCAGAATTTATCACGTCGCATTGATTGCATGTGTAAGTGCTCCCACTGAGTGGTGAAGCTCTACTTTATTGCTATAGCCATGCTAATCCCCCTGGAATATACTTACGTCTGGCAAATATTGCATTTCAAGGGCTTATTGTTACATCAGTGGCAAAACAAGCCAGGATGGCACCCAGAGCCAACTCTGTGGGAGAGTTGGGGGACCTACAGGTCTGAGAGTTGGGAGTGGGGAGGTGCTGGGCAGGAGAGCAGCAGCCTTACCCATGCTGGGAATTTCTAAACAGTCCTGGCTGAGCTGCTTCCCCCACACATGGTCTGCGCACCTGGCTGTCACTTTTACAGTAACAGCAGCCAGGAACTGTTTTGGAGTTCCCAGCATGGCAATTCTGTCAGGGCATGGACTCTGTGGGGATGAAGGATAGTCTGGTGCCCCTCCTTAACTTGGTGCCTGGGGCAGGTACCCATCTCACCCACTCCTAATTACATTCTGTGTTACATCCTTTTTCTCCTCTTTGTATATGCAGAGGAGGAAGGGAAATAGAAACTGTTGCCACTATCCCATTAGTGGGGAGAACTGGAGAAGCCTCCCTTTCAGTTTCTAGAACGGCTGCAGGTGACTCAAGACTTGTGTTGCTGCAGTTTGCCCCCACTAGGAGTGGGCCTGCTTCCTGAAGCTGCAGGGACCTTGCTGCTACTTGCAAGTGGATGGGATTATTTTTCCAGTTGTGTCTGCCCTGTTAGAGAGAAATTCCATTGCCTGTATACTGAACACCACTGAAATGCAGTTTTTTTTCTGGTGGAGAACAACTTGTCATAGGCAAACAACAATGGGATGGCAAGATTTTTTTCCCAAGCCACCCTCTATAAAATAGACTGCAGGAAGTTAGGGAAGGATTTTCCAAAGCAATAAAGTTTTCTATTGATTTTAAAATGGAAGAGCTAGGCAAATGCTAAGTGCTTTTGAAAAGTCCCTTTTCCTTTAATTCCAATCAGAATACACAGGACGTGCAGCTTTCACAACTACTAATCTAGACTCAAATTCAAAAAAAGAGCTTGGGTATCTGTATCACATTTAAGTCCAAAACTGCTGTCTTGAAACCCATTCAGTTACCACGTCAGAAGTCCCTACACTCCAAAGATACTTCAGTTTTTACTTTAATTTCCCAAATGTAAAGTTCTGTTTTGTATATGCCTTGATATACTTCAGTTTTCATGGACTTGAGCAGCTGAGAGCCAAGTTCATACTGAAACTGAGATAGGATTCAGAAATTAGGCATTGCTGAAGACCTAACTCAGCTGGTCTTGAATCCATAGAAGTTCTTATGCCTAATAACACAAATTTAGGATTGGGCTCTGCATAAACACAATGGTTACTGCCTCCTTCTTTAAAACCCATGCAGTGGAAAAGGAGATGGTGGTGCCCCTTCTTTTATACATTATCTTATTGGTGGTGGCATTTGGTCAAGAAATGGGAGATATGGATTCAGTTTCCTGCTTTACCCTCAGACCTGCATCTCCTACCTGGAGAGTGCCTTTACAACCAAGCTATAGGACATTCTATAGGTACTATAAGGGAGAGATACTCTTCTTGCTCCAATATCTCTTTATATATCTTTGCATGGAACAGCCAATAATCAGAATACTTAAGCAGTCCCTCAAGGAGGGACCAGAATCCAGGTTTCACTCAGCCATCAAGTGAGTGTCTCAATCACTAGGCTAGAGAGTCATTTTACTGCTTCCTTGTTCTCTTTCTGGCCCAATACATCATCAATTCTTTTCTGTTCAGTGGAACAGCCTCAAGAGGATGGTTGAAGAGTATTCCCACAACAGAGCAGCCTATAGCTTTGTGGTACAAGGTGCTCTCCTCACCAACTGTATTTTGAAAGAAAAGACTGAGCTCTGATTTTGAAATAAAGGTCATAGACACCTGCTTTCAGAAAACAGTTCTGTACTGTGTTGCCAGTTGAAGGAAGGTACCTCCCTGCAGCTCAAAATTAGGCACCTAAATCCTAGAGAGGGAGAACATTTAAGAGAGATCTCTGGGCTCAGCTATTTCTATTACCACATTTGCTTGAATCCAAGATGAGAGGGCCTCATATGACATGGGGAAAAAGAGTCCTTCGTCTTGGAATCCAGTGCGAGGCTGCAAGGGGGCAGGCAGCTTCTGTGGTTCTGGCTCTGGCCCTGACCCTGCCGTCTCTCTTCCCCCAGTCTTTCCCTTTTGCCCTTGATATTTAATGTTGCTCTGCACTGGCAGGTTGTGTCCCTACTCCACCTGGAGGCACGGAGCATGGCCCCAGCCCAGATTAGTAGCCTGGGTAAGGGGAGACAGGGGGAAGGGGGCTGGGGACCCAAAGCTGCAGAGGGGCAGGTGGGGGAGGGCGGGGAAGTCTGCAGGGGAGCAAGCACAAAGGGAGTTACGAAAAGCAATGGCAAGTGGGGGGGAGCATTGGACGGGGGCCATAGCTTCAAGTACCCCTTCCAACTACCTCCAGCACTGGGGGAACCAATTTAAGATGCCCCACTAATAATTAGACTCTATACATGGAAAATCATAACAAATTTATACATTTTCCATAAACAGAATGTAATTATTGGGGAGGGGGGGTCATCTTAAATTTAGGACTGTCTTGGATTCAGGTAAATAAGGTATCTAGGCAGTTCCACATTCCATGTGTTAGGTGTTAGGAGTCTTACTGTGAGGTATCTAGCTTTTCCTGTGCCTCCTAGAAAGTTTTCCTCCCCTATAGAGACCCTAGGGTAACATAATAATCCAGAGTTGCACATCTAAAAGGCCAAAGTTCTTAATTTCATAGATTTCATAGACATTAGGGCTGGAAGGGACCTTGGAAGATCATCGAGTCCAGCTCCCTGGCCCAGGGACAGAAAGTCACCAGGGGTCATAGGATCCCAGCAAGATAAACATCCAAATTTCTCTTGAAGGCATTCAAAGTAGGTGCTTGAACCACCTCTGATGACAGGCTATTCCAGACCTTGGGGGCTCGGACAGTAAAGAAGTTCTTCCTTATGTCCAGCCTGAAATGGTCTTGGAGGAGTTTATGAGCATTTGACCTTGTTATCCCTTGGGGTGCTCTGGTGAACAAACGTTCCCCCAGATCCTGGTGAGCACACCTTATAAACTTATAGGCAGCCATCAGATCACCCCTGAGCCTGCACTTTTCGAGGCTGAGGAGTCCCATAGCTCTCGGCCTCTCATCATAAGCTCTGTTTTCCTGACCTCTGATCATGAGTGTGGCTCTCCTCTGCACTCTCTCAAGTTTCTCCACATCCTTTTTGAATTGTGGAGCCCAAAACTGGATGCAGTACTCCAGCTGTAGCCTCACCAAGGCCAAGTACAACGGAAGAATGACGTCTTGGGACTTGCTTGAGAAACATCTATGGATGCAAGCCAGCATTTTGCTCACTGTACTAGCTGCAGCATCAAATTGATGGCTCATGTTCATCTTGTGGTCAATTATGACCCCCAAGTCCCTTTCATTCGTAGTGCTAGCCAGCATAGCACTGCTGAGCCTATAAGCATGCTGCGGGTTTTTCTTCCCGAGGTGGAGAACCTTGTAATTTAGCCTCTAGAAACTATAGTCAAATAGGAGTAAACACAAAATAGAGACCAAGTACACTATTTTGGCTCTAGAAGGAAAGGAGCTCATTGCCATTAGATTTCTACTATAAAATTATTACATTTGGGCTAGTTGGTAATTATTTTTCCCTGTGAAAATAAATTATGAAAGCCTACAAGTTTTTACTCCTGTAATGCTGACATTTTTCTTCACAATTTTTTAGTTCTCATCCAAAAGGAAGATTCTTTTTTGTCACCTGAAAACTTAAAAAGTCAGCTTTTGAATTTTCACTAAATCCCTAACTACTTTTTTAATCAAAATTGATTTCTGTGATCTCTCTCCTTAATGAACATTTTTAAAAATAAAAATCACTATGACAGAAAGTTTTCAAATTTAAATATAAAAAGTGTGAAAGTTACTTGAAGCAAATCCTTCTGTCATCTCTCATTTACATTTCAACGTACACTTTGCCTTATGCGCTTCTTGATGAAGACTCAAGGTGAAGTTAATCATTAGCAATATGTTTACTTTACATAAGCATCTGCTTAGGTTGACAAGAAAACCTCTCAATGCCACAAATTATTTTACCTGTCAGAAATGCTCGTGCTTGTGCTGCTCTGGGTGGATCAGGCGATCAACAGTGTGTGACCAACAAACTCGTTATTTCAAAATACAGTTCATATTCATATACATTACTTTGCTTCTTTCTTGGACCTGATGAAGCATGCTTGAAGCCTGGAAGCTTGTCTCTTTTCTCACCAAACCACTTAAGATGGTCCAACAAAAGATATTACCTCACCTCACAAAACTTTGCATTCAAACATGTCATTTTAAATGAAGTGAGGGAGAAAGAAAATAAACATTTAAATGTATCAAATGGAAAACCAATAGAAGATTTTGGGGACATGTTAACAGTAGCTACAACAGAATAACTGTAGTGCTTCCCCTTATTTTTTAACAAGTGAAGCAACAAATGGCATCAGTTTTAGCATTTATTTAAACATAGGTACTGTAATACTGACCAACAGATGTGTCCTCTGAAAGGCTGAGAAGTGCCATGTTCCCATTTGTGCTGCTTGGTCCATTATCAAAGAAATAGGGGGCATAATTTGCATGAACTGAAATTAAAACAAAACATAACCTGAAGAAAAACATTTAATAATAAACTGCAGTAACCTGATTTTTTTCTACTCTGCCTCTCAGCATAAAAAAAAATACAATCACTTGAGGGAATAATATGAGTGCATAGCATAACCAATTACGCTAATGAACTTCTTCCCTTTCAAAATAAAGATATGGTACCTGTACACATAAATTATACCTGTATAGTATAACACCAGCAGTTCAGTTAACAACATATGAAGAACATGAATTAAAAAAAAAAGAAACACAGGATCCTTCTGAAGAATCTCAAACCTTCAAAAAACTGATTCTTGCAAAATTAACCTTCACTGCCACTCACCATAACTGTAAACAGCTCCTTTACACTGTGTGTGTTTGACATTTTACTATTGGGTAAGCAACCAATCCAATAGTCTAAACATATTGTTTTAAATTATGTCTACTATATGAGCAACAAGCCATAATTAAACAGTTACTTACTTGCTGCCAGATAACAGCAAAGTTAAAAAAAACAAAAACAAAAGCAACAAATTAGTTGTCATTCTACTCACTGACAGTTATAGAATCAAAATAGTCAATTTGAAACAAAATGCAAATATACAAGCATACAAACATAACATATACACATTAATCAGTATTTCAGGAAATAATTTAAGATCCACGTTACCACATCAATAAGGATTATTACAAGATTTAAGGTTATTCCGTATCCTATATATTTAATTGACAAAGTGATTTGTTGTACTCACCCAGGCAAACATGCACCAAACAGAGAACGAAGAATGGAGTGAAATGCCTTACATGCTTCATCCTACTGAAGAAAGGGCTAGTTTCTTCTCTGTTCGAAGGTTTGTTTTGGTTTGGTTTGGGGGTTTTTTTCTGTCTGAAGGGACTGAAATTGTCCTTCAGACTGGTGCGGTGATGAAATGTGAGAGGCAGGAACAGATGTTAAGATGTTAAGCGGATGACACGTCTTAATTTCTGAGGAATTTAAAGAAGCTCCTTCCTACCACCTAATTAGACCAATTACTTTGCAGGGAACTGTGGGACTCTTTTTGAGACAAGGCATGGAGGAATCAGTATCACTCTCAAAGGGTCTGTTGATTGTATTGTACTTATGTTGCCTAATGAACCCCTCTTGACTTCCAGAAGGAAGGTAAAGTTCAGTTTTTTAAATGCATCTTTTATTTTCTAATTTACTTTTCTGTTTTCTAAGAAGTAATATGGTTTTTATTTATTTTACATTTAAACTAACAAGTAAGAATTTCAATATATAAAATGGTAAGCAGCAATACCTTAATATCGACACTTTGAAAGGAGTCTGTCACAGCTGTTAAAGCAGAAAATATCATGTACAGAAGCCATCAGTTGTTCTTCTGTCCATGAAATAGCCTAAAGATAGTAATTAAAAAGTGCTTGGATTTCTATTAGGTTTTTGATGCATCCTTTAGAGCAAGTAAATAATTTTTGACCAACACACTGCATTTTTCACCTGTATCCCAAAAGAAAGTACCAATGAAATAGGTTTTGTATGCAAGGCTGTCTGTTTTATTCAATTAAAACATGAATTTTTAGAGGGCACTTTATTTGCAATAATTTAAAAAACAGAATTCAGTAAATGGAGGGAGAAGAAAGCCACACTGGAAAGTACTTCTACGTAGAACTTAAGAGCTCCTGCTTAAGAGGAACCTGGCAAATAGCAATGATTAGATACCTTCTGGGACATGTGTGAACTGTGATGTACCCATTGAAATTCAGTTTAATGGAGAAATTATTTCCTTTTTAGGAATTTACTCATATATTTTACAATGGTTTTTTTGAGTTAATGGAAGATATGGTACTGAGAACACTTAAAACTTAGTAAGAAACCACATTTTGTCAAGATATTTTAATACATCATTTTGCTCTTCAAGTGTGTTGTAAGTTTTATTTTCTTCTGACAGATATGAACTGAATGGGACTGGGAAGAAAGGACATTTGGAGAAAGAGCCACATCACCACACCTGTTATCCCCAAAGGTATTAAGTAACATTCTTGTTAGTTCTCAGTAAAGCCAGAAAATGCCAACCAATCAAAGAATTAATGAACCTCTAATTGTCTAAAGGTGGTTTTCTCTAGGTCATGCCCATTGGTCTTAACCCATAGCACAGCATTTAAGCACATGCATAATTTTAGAAGGACAACCAGCAAGTATTTTTCTGGGTTGCTTCATTGGTGATGCTATGGAGAATTTGTTCAGTTCATAGAATCTGACCATGGAACAGCTTCAGGTTCAGAAAGATACTACCATCACATCAATACAGGAACTGAGCCACTGGAAGACTTCTGACTCCTTCCTTAATCAGTTCCCTCCTTAATTATGGAGCCGTCTCTAAATAGAGTAGCCACAGAAAGCTAGGAAGAGTGGGAGGAGGAAGATGTTCTGTAGAGGTGGCCTCTTTTCTTCCTTAGAAGCCCAATTTGGTGGCTGAATCTCTGAATCCGAATTGAATCAGGAGACCCTTTAATCTCTCCAAATCGAATTGGAACCCTCCAAATTGATTCAGATAGATTTGGAAAGATTCAACGATTTGGACATAGACACAGCTATAAATGTTTTTTCTACATACCTCAAGGTACCAGGTGGCTTATGAATGCTGTGATGCTGGGGTGGATGGAGTATCCCACAGAAGCATGGGGTAGGGAGAAGGGGGGGTCCCCAGCACGCTCGGCAGCAGACCCGGAAGGGGACCAGAAGCACTTCTGCTCCATTTCCAGGTCCACCGGGGAGCACGCTAGGGGGCTCCCCTGTACTTCCCTGGCTCAGTGATAGGTGCCTTCTGGGTCAGGGAGCACCTGGGGTCCCTCTGTGGGCAATCACTGAGCCAGAAGGGCGCAGGAGGGTCCCCCAGCACACCCAGTGGCAGACACAGGAGTGGACTGGAAGTACTTCTGGTCCACTTCCAGGTTCACTGCCAAGCACGTGGGGGCCCCCCCACTGTGCTCGTGTGGGACATTTCATCTGCCCCAGCATTGCAGCATTCATGAACTGCACCTGGTACCTTGAGGTATGTAGAAAAAAACATTTAAAGCTGTGTCCATGGCCGAATCCCAATTCTCTGAATCGGCATCAAATCTTCAGATTCAGATTTGGCCAAATTGAATAGGGGACGGTGATCCAAATCAATGAATTGAATCACTGTCCCAGATTTGGGCCAAATCCTAATCCAAATCAAATTGAATATGGCCCATTTTGCACACCCCTACCCTAAATCTTTTTCAACAATACAAAGTGCATTGAGAAATAGACCTTGATAAACATATATAATTCCCAATGCATATACTTATAATTGTGTGTGTGTGTGTGTGTGTGTGTGCGCGCACATACCCACCCCTTCTTTAACACCCAAAGACACCAGGAAGCCAGAATCTGGGAGAAGTCTTCAGAAAAGCGATACCAGTGGTAAAGATGCATTGTCCTGGAGCATTCCCAAATTCTCTCGTAAAAAGGGTTTCCTGGTCTGCAGGGACAATTCCAGTGAAGAATATTGCACATCTCTATAACATTCATAATGGATTGTATGCCTCTAACATGATAAATAGGATATGAAAAATATAGTAGTTCATTACTTCCACCATCTCTGGGTAACTCTAGAGTGCTCTGAAAGTTGTATTATTAATATTAATTATTTTTCTTATCCACAAAGACAGCAACACTAAAATAATGTGGAGTAATAACAACATACAAAATCACCTACATGCTGTCCAGGAAAAAATATGTGGCCTGTCTATCACCTGGAGAGATGAATGCCAGGCTGTCAGCAACAACATTGGTTTCATGAGAAAAGTGAGGCTCAATGTATAGCTCAAAAGGAAGTGTAACAGTGGTGGCTGGGGTAGTTAGTACCAATATACAAACTAAAATGCAGGCAGTCCTTGGATTTACGACACAATTGGTTCCTGAAAACTGCGTCTTAAGTCAAAACGTTGTCAGAACCAATTTTCTCATAAAAAAACAATGTTATAAATGGGGGATTGGTTTCTGAACCAAGGCCTGATACCCTATTTTCACCAAAAATACCCCAGAATTTTGTACTCGATCAATTATAGATGAGTTATATAGCTACATTAATGTATTTTTATTGTAAATAGTAATCATAATGATTTGAAAGGACTTCTTTGAAGTGACTTTGCTGCACTTTTTGAAGGGCTCCTGGTTGGACTTTTTGAACAGTTCTTGGCTGGAGTCTTCTCAGGAGTTCTGACTGCAGGTTTTTCTGGACTCTTGTCTGCTTTTTTAAAGAAAGTGTCCAAGGAAGTTTGGACGGATGTTCTCCAGAGAGATGAGCAATGCAGCGAACTTGTTCGCTGGCATGGCATCCCATTGGATCAAGCGTTGTAAAGTCAAAACTGATGTCATAAAGTTGAAACAGGTGCCAATTTATAAACGTTGTAAGCGTGAAATGTTGTAACTCGAAATGTTGTAAGTTGAGGACTGTCTGTATGCTGCCTTTGGTGAAGTTGAAGGGAATGGTGTTGTGAGTAAGAAATATTTACATGTATCTTTGCAAAAGCATGATCTTGATTTGTTCATTTTTGCTATCTTGTTTTTTTCAGATTCTTTCCATATTTCACCTCCTTTCTCCTAGCAGGTCACATTCTAAAAGGCTTGAGGGAATGGTTTAACTCCAATGAAAGAAAACAAGGAATTTTTTATTTTTTCTTACAGGGTAACTTACCAGCAAAGGTGGTAGGAAGCTTCCCCTTTAGTCTCTTAAACTAAGAACAGAGATCACATTTGTTCCTGGACAAGCTGTACGTATGTTTGTCATAGAACAGAAATATTTCAGGATTGGTGTATGCATGTATCACCCTTCTAATGAGGGTTTAGTGAGCTCTTGAATACATTGCTTCTTTTATTCCATTGATTCAATGATGCAATCCAGGTATAACTATTCAGACACACTTTGTGATGTCCTGGGATAAACTGATAGTACTTCTTATCCCATGAACTTTTTTAGGATTTATCCAAGGTTAATGGTTATGCATGTTTGAACAACTGTACTTTTGTCCTGGGATAAAATGGCTTAATCTGGGCCAATGCAACATCTGTTTTGGATTTTCAAAGCAGCTGGGTAAATGATTCTTACTGGAAGCATCTACGCATGCATTTGATCCAGAATCAGTTTACTTGTGAGTAAACGCTCCTGGGCAGGCATCTACATATGCAGGGAAGCGGGACCAGATTTGCTGCTAATGGTAGCAAACTGCTTCTGCTTTCTGGGGCCATGCAATGGGCCCTTGCTGCCACCAGGGGGAGCTCTAGTCTCTTCGTGGGTGCTAGCCTAGGGTCTGGCAGGGAGCACTGGGCTAGGAGACAGCTGTCTTCTGGCTGGGCCTGGGACATTACACTGTTCCCCCTGGGGCTGCCAATTAGGAGCAGGAGACTTCTAAAGAGCTGCAGAGAAGGGGCAGGTCCCAGCCCCCTGCCCTGATCTGCTAGTGAGGCAGCTAGCAGTGAGCTGCCTCACCAGCAGATCTGGGCAGGGGGCTGGGACCTACCTTACCTCTGAAGCTCTTTCTAAGCCTGGTGCCTCAATCACCCAATGGGGCACGGAGCTGGGACCTGCCCCTGAGCAAAATAGTTCCCAGACTCCACTCCATGATTGCAGAGTGGAGGCTGGGGAGCCTGTTCCCCACCCTGCTCCACAATCATGGAGCTGAGTGTTGAACAGGCCCCCTAGCCCCTGCTACCAGGGAGCTCCCAGCACCAGCTCAGTGGTCATGGGGCCAGGGCTGGGAGATCCTTATCTCCCAGCCCAAGCTATGCTGTCATGGGGCTTGGGCTGGGACACCCTTATCTCCCATGGTTATAGGGCCGGTGCTGGGAGATAAGGGTCACACTACTATATGAAGAAGTCTTATTCCAAGACCTCTGTAACTGTAGATTTTATCCTGGAAGGTAGTGTGGAGTAAAATAGGGGCATGTTACTCTGGTTACAGTTGCTCTTAACACATACGAGGCTGAATAAAAACATCCTTGAAGACCTCAGCCTCATAATCTATAGGAAATACAAAAGAGAACTCCTTGAAGGAAAAGGGGCATTCATATTCATAAGCATATTTATGCAATGACAGTTCCCATAATGGGATACAGTAGTACCATTTTGGGATGATAACTTGTTCCAAGCTGGTAATGAAGAACTGCGTATGTTAAACTCACTGTCATTGCAACTGACACTAGTTAGCACCTGTGTTGGCAATCTGAGCAGAGGAAGAAAATATGGACACAAATGTTATTGTCCACATTATGTATGATCACTTCATATCAGTCCAAGTCACATTATCTAGGCATTCTGGAAAAGCCTGCCTACAGGATGTTTATTTGGTGGATAAATATGGGAATTCACTTTCCTAAGATTTTTATGAGGAAATATAGTAATTATATATTATTATAGTAAATATAGTAAAGTAAATATATATTTACTTTTCACCAAGTAAATATG
>NW_005842383.1:116212-123271 GCF_000455745.1 Alligator sinensis | reverse complement strand
GAAAGAGAAAGAGGAAAAAAAAAGAGAGACAAGTATCTGCTAGGGTTTTTTTTTGTTCTGCTTTAATGGCCAGAAGTTGTGGCCTTCTGGCTAGTTATTGCTGCCTTCATTTGTGTAAATATTACCCCATTTTTAGCTTATAGACCTTCTTATGAGTAAAAAGATTCATATTATATACATAGCCTGAAATGCCATCTTTTATATGAGCCTTCTTTTCTGGCACTGCATCTGTATGAAACGAATCATCTCGTGTTAGAAACTTGTAGAGAAACATTGCCCTTGTTTTCATTCTGTGCTGTGAATTCAGCAGGTAAGTGGTTTGTGTTTCGGACTGAAGTAGTTTGATACTAAGCTGCACCCTGGTATTTCCTCCCTAAACCATGAGGAGTAAAGTGCACTGTATCAGCCAAGTATAGGTGTCATGAGCTATTCTGCACAGTGCAACATAGTCAGCATTGCTAGATACCAATAGCTGTGAGAGCGGGACTATATCTGTCTAAGGCCAGTAGGTGCATCAAGGATAACCTATCGTAGGAGCCATTCCATGCAGGTGGAGGAAGAGATGGAAGGGTCTTTCTGTGCCTTCCATATCTTCGCAGGACCAGGCAGAATTTTGCCATGTAGAGCTCATCTTAGTGTATCTGCAGACAGCTATAATGGTTCTTATATTCTGAGAAACTGCGCATTGCACCTCAGTGGCAACTCTGAAAGAACTGTGTGAGTGTGAATTGTTCAAGCTGTTTTCCAAATGTCACACCTGCAGAGGAAAGTGCTAAGGTACAGTAAGTGTGACAAATCTCAATATGTTGCTAGACAATATTGTTCTTGATTTTAATTCAGCTGCTTTAGTGAGCACAGAGCTGAACCAAAGTTAAAAGTGCGATCCACAGAGTATGGTATAAAAATGCCAGTCCAAAACACCCACTACCACTTGCTGTATTAATGCCAATTTTCAATGTTTTAGGACAGATTAATGTCACTCTTCCCCAAGAATCAAAACTATGGTGTACAAATGAAAACAGTAAACAGTAGGAATTTTTTTAATGAATACTTAAGATGCCCAGTTTTATGTTTTAATTCTGGATGCTTTGCACCTGCTAAATTTTGCATGTCCACATATTGCAAAACTGGTGTTTCACTTTTCCCTTTAATTCACAAAAAATGATATTTGGACCAAAAGGGATTTCCAAATTTTAAGGATAGGTTAGAATTTTTTTTTTTTAAATGAACATGTTTAGGTACATTTGAACAAAAAATATTTTCAAGACAAAAATTCCACCCAAAACCTTCAGGCTTTTCATGAAAACTGACACATTTGTGAGGCCAAGCTCCCCCCCGCCCCCCCCCAAAAAAAACAACACAAAAAACAAAACAAAAAACAAACCCTCCCTCAAAATTAAGGATTCATTTTGAGTTGAATATTTAACTACAAAGACTAAGATAAAATATGTATACATGTGGACTTCTGTCTGAATGGAAGCAGAAGCTGTAGGGCTGAGCCACTTCTGTGCCTCTAAAGGGAAGCAGTTTGTTATAAGGTGGTGGGGTTGCGGGACGCACTGTGGTCTCAAACAATATAGAAAATGTGAAGGGGGAAAAAAGTTGTGTTGGTGCTGTAGTCACCACTATTGGCTACTGCAGAGTCATAACATTACTGGGGCAAGGAAAAATGTGAATTATGCACCTGTAGTGATTCTATGTTGGTTTTGCATTGTTTCTTGTTGATGATTCCAGTGTGAGACAGTGCACAAGACTTGGCAGCAGTTAGAAGTCTGGAAAGTCTTTTCAGCAGGCTGACAAAAGATAGGGCATGCTGTGTAAGCAGGAAAAGTCAAGAACTATTAAAAATAAATTCCTTTCCATGGAACAGGCAAGTCTAATCAGACACATGCTTGAGACCTTAAGTCTGAATTCCCCTGAGTCTATTACTATGTGAATTTCCTGATGATGCTTTATAAAAATGGCGAGGACAAAATCCCAGGCAACAAAAGAAGTAAATGTCTCAGTGCTCTGATGCCACTTTGTTTGTGGTATCTGTTAGGTTTTACACTTAAAGGGAAGTGACCTGCAGAACACTTTTAAGAGGATTATATTTATGAAATTAAGTTCAGTTCAGCTAGTATTCAGATACTGTAGAAACAGTGCATATGGCTTTTTGTTTTATTTTGCAGATCTTTGGGGTATTAGCTTATATTTTCAGCATTTCATTTGTCTTCAAAATGGTAAAACCCACACCTGTTCTTTTACAGCAGGAAATGATGGGAGTATATAATTTGTTTGGCAAGATGTAATAACAGATATCTTTCAAATATTTTCTACCAGCATTTCATTTACTACTCTGAATTGCCCTGTTGAGTAAAGTTGAACTGTGTTTTTTCTCTTGTGTATATTGAGAGCTGGTAAATGAATACACTTGATGACTGAATACTTCAGATTATGATCTGCCAAAGATCATGCAAGAGACCTGTGATAGATGAAAGACAGTAACACTGAGTTCCAAGTTTAACTATGGGAGCATGTTTCCTCTTAGATTTATGAGTATAGCATTCATTCAATTACAGTACTACAGAGCATCACACAATGAAACAGATGTATTTATTGGCATATATTCAAACATCACAGAAATGCAAAACTTGTCAAGTCATTTTTAACAATCTCCCCGTGTTTCAGTTTCCCAAGTATAAAGTAGGAATAATACATTTTACTATTCCCCTTCTTCATAAGCACTTAAATCATTTCTAACATGACTTAGGAACTTAGAAGTCACAGTCTCAATGGAAGTCAATAGGTCCACAATAGGTCTTGTGCTTGTAAGGCCCAGATCCTCAAAGGTATTTAATTACTCATGGCCAATTGAAATCAATGGTGCCTAATAAACTGTCTGATAACTTTGAGGATCTAGCCCTAACTTCCTAAATAACTTTTGGAAATGGAATTTTGGCTGCTTTTACTTTCTAAGTAAGCAAATGAAAGCAGCTCTCACTAAAGTGAACTATGACCAATATTTGCAAATGTGACTAGGAATTTTAAATCTCCACCATAAGACCTACATAAGGTTTATCAAAACGTAAGGCAAATTGTCCAAAAAAATGGAGGCAGCCAAAACGGCTACTTACTATTGAAATTCTTGCCACATTTGCTTTAACAAAACAAGCAAAATTGGTTTACCAACTACTGCATCTACTTCAGAAAGGACACATGACATTATCTTTATCTCTAGAGTTAACTAATGAAAGGATGTTTCCTTCAGAGCAGCTGAATTTTTAAAGGTTATTTCTCAAAAACATAACTTTTTATTTATTTTTTAAAATTAATCCCTAATTACATACAATTTTGGACCATTTGGGATTTTCTGATGGCTCATCATGTTGTATTTTCATCCGTATCTTTTACTAATAACCTATACAAAAATTATTAATTAAGAGAATGGTTACTTAAAAATGAGCGATTAGAGGTTATGTCTTAAGCTAGCTAAAAAAATTCCACCAAAGCCATTTTTGACCAAAAAGTTCCCTTCCCCCTCCCCCTTTTTTTCTTTTTGCCAAACAAAACTTTTGTGTCTACTTTTCCTGGAAAATGTAACTATTTCCTTGAACACTCAAAAATGGAAAAAAATTTGGCTGAAGACCAAAAATGTTTTAATTGAAAACAGTACCACATGGAGGCTGTAGCTCAGACTTCTTTTGTTTTCATTCTCTTCTATGTGCCAGGCTTTCTATCTTCATCTACCCAGCCTGCTTGATTTCAGACTAACACAACTCGCTACCTCACTGTCCAGGCTTTCTAGCCAGACTACATTTCCCATGATGCACCTTCACTAGAAAATAGGCTGATCCATTGCCACCCCGTCCAAGAGAGAAGTAGAGGTGTAGTGTGGCTTCACTGCTTCCTTACCTTCTCCTTCATTTCATGAAGTAGATCTATATTGGTTTCACAGAACAGGCTCTCTAATTTGACTTATATGTGTCCAAAATAGTGAGCAGTGCTGGACACACACAGCTTTACTTTCTTCCTCACTACATTGAGTCCACACTGGAGGCAGGAGGGGACCTAAACTCCAGTATCCTCTTGACTCACAGGTGTTCCTATTCCACAAGTGGGAAAACTATACTCTCTCCTGCAAGGGGGCACTGTGGCCTTGTTGGCCAACAAGAGCAGGCAATAAATAGTTCAAGCAGCTATACAAAGGCAAATGGGACAAGCGGAAAATCCTTTCATAGACTAGATTCCATTGATCCTACTTCAGCCATTAGATCAGGGGTGGGCAATTATTCTGGCTGGAGGGTCACTCAATGAGTTCAGGGACCTGTTGAGAGCCACATCCATCTCTCTCATCTCTTCTCGCTGTCGGTCTCTTTTCTCTCTCTCTTTCTTCTCTCCTCTCTCTCCCTATGCTTCTCTTCTCTTCCATGTTTCTTCTTTTCTCTCTGTCTCTCTCCCCATCCCCCTTCTTCCAAATCTACTTGAGCTGTAGTTCACTACAGCAGGCACAAACCCTGCCAGTGGCATCCACAGCTGTTGCTACCACCATCCTGGTACAGTGGAAGCTCCCACCCAGACCCCTGACCCAGAACCTGCCAGTAGCATTAGCTGTGGTCCCAGGCAGGAGCTGCTGCCATGCTGGGTGGGTGGCAGTGTCAGCTGTGGGGACAGCTGACAGGTTCTGGAGCCCTGATGCAGAACCTGCTGGTGATGTTACAGCTGACACTGCTGCCTGCCAGGCATGACAGCAACTCCTGCCTGGGTCCATAGCTAATGCTACTGGCAGGTTCTGGTTCAGGCTTCTAGATAGGAGGTTCCACTGTGCCAGAAGGGCAGCAGCATCAGTTGTGGATGCTGCTGGCAGGCGGCTGGGTCTGGGCTCCTGTGGCTATTGGCAGTGTCCACAGCTAATGCTGTCACCTGCCCGCTACCAGGGATGACTGAATACTTCAGATTATGATCTGCCAAAGATCATGCAAGAGACCTGTGATAGATGAAAGACAGTAACACTGAGTTCCAAGTTTAACTATGGGAGCATGTTTCCTCTTAGATTTATGAGTATAGCATTCATTCAATTACAGTACTACAGAGCATCACACAATGAAACAGATGTATTTATTGGCATATATTCAAACATCACAGAAATGCAAAACTTGTCAAGTCATTTTTAACAATCTCCCCGTGTTTCAGTTTCCCAAGTATAAAGTAGGAATAATACATTTTACTATTCCCCTTCTTCATAAGCACTTAAATCATTTCTAACATGACTTAGGAACTTAGAAGTCACAGTCTCAATGGAAGTCAATAGGTCCACAATAGGTCTTGTGCTTGTAAGGCCCAGATCCTCAAAGGTATTTAATTACTCATGGCCAATTGAAATCAATGGTGCCTAATAAACTGTCTGATAACTTTGAGGATCTAGCCCTAACTTCCTAAATAACTTTTGGAAATGGAATTTTGGCTGCTTTTACTTTCTAAGTAAGCAAATGAAAGCAGCTCTCACTAAAGTGAACTATGACCAATATTTGCAAATGTGACTAGGAATTTTAAATCTCCACCATAAGACCTACATAAGGTTTATCAAAACGTAAGGCAAATTGTCCAAAAAAATGGAGGCAGCCAAAACGGCTACTTACTATTGAAATTCTTGCCACATTTGCTTTAACAAAACAAGCAAAATTGGTTTACCAACTACTGCATCTACTTCAGAAAGGACACATGACATTATCTTTATCTCTAGAGTTAACTAATGAAAGGATGTTTCCTTCAGAGCAGCTGAATTTTTAAAGGTTATTTCTCAAAAACATAACTTTTTATTTATTTTTTAAAATTAATCCCTAATTACATACAATTTTGGACCATTTGGGATTTTCTGATGGCTCATCATGTTGTATTTTCATCCGTATCTTTTACTAATAACCTATACAAAAATTATTAATTAAGAGAATGGTTACTTAAAAATGAGCGATTAGAGGTTATGTCTTAAGCTAGCTAAAAAAATTCCACCAAAGCCATTTTTGACCAAAAAGTTCCCTTCCCCCTCCCCCTTTTTTTCTTTTTGCCAAACAAAACTTTTGTGTCTACTTTTCCTGGAAAATGTAACTATTTCCTTTAACACTCAAAAATGGAAAAAAATTTGGCTGAAGACCAAAAATGTTTTAATTGAAAACAGTACCACATGGAGGCTGTAGCTCAGACTTCTTTTGTTTTCATTCTCTTCTATGTGCCAGGCTTTCTATCTTCATCTACCCAGCCTGCTTGATTTCAGACTAACACAACTCGCTACCTCACTGTCCAGGCTTTCTAGCCAGACTACATTTCCCATGATGCACCTTCACTAGAAAATAGGCTGATCCATTGCCACCCCGTCCAAGAGAGAAGTAGAGGTGTAGTGTGGCTTCACTGCTTCCTTACCTTCTCCTTCATTTCATGAAGTAGATCTATATTGGTTTCACAGAACAGGCTCTCTAATTTGACTTATATGTGTCCAAAATAGTGAGCAGTGCTGGACACACACAGCTTTACTTTCTTCCTCACTACATTGAGTCCACACTGGAGGCAGGAGGGGACCTAAACTCCAGTATCCTCTTGACTCACAGGTGTTCCTATTCCACAAGTGGGAAAACTATACTCTCTCCTGCAAGGGGGCACTGTGGCCTTGTTGGCCAACAAGAGCAGGCAATAAATAGTTCAAGCAGCTATACAAAGGCAAATGGGACAAGCGGAAAATCCTTTCATAGACTAGATTCCATTGATCCTACTTCAGCCATTAGATCAGGGGTGGGCAATTATTCTGGCTGGAGGGTCACTCAATGAGTTCAGGGACCTGTTGAGAGCCACATCCATCTCTCTCATCTCTTCTCGCTGTCGGTCTCTTTTCTCTCTCTCTTTCTTCTCTCCTCTCTCTCCCTATGCTTCTCTTCTCTTCCATGTTTCTTCTTTTCTCTCTGTCTCTCTCCCCATCCCCCTTCTTCCAAATCTACTTGAGCTGTAGTTCACTACAGCAGGCAGGCAGCAGCGTCACCTGTGGATGCTGCCATAAGGTTCAGGAACCTGGATACAGCACCTGCCAGTGGC